>NC_134702.1:88590316-88907816 GCF_043290135.1 Rhipicephalus microplus | reverse complement strand
TAGAAATACTGTGCTCCACGTGACACATAGATTCTTTTAGAAAACTCCCATTGTTGTCCTGGGTGACTTGACGGACGTCGTGCAAGTATTTCTGCAGGAGTCTGACGAAACGCCAATAATGAAGATGCTTAACGTAACATAATTTTTCAGATTAGACACAACTATAAGTGCTAAATTCAACAATACAGTTCGTCCGGAATGCGCTGCCTTTACAGGCACTTTTACATCTTAGCCTTATGTATCATTGTCGGGTTGTCTTTTGGCTCAGTTATCCAATGAAAACTCCGCGCTGATTTTCTAGACTGACCGAGCATTCTCGATTTGTCATTGTTATTCTATTACTATAGGCAAGAAAGTCAACCACTTTGACGCCATGAAATTCACATGACAGCGAAGCCGTAAGCGCGCGAGTGCATGTGGTTGAAAAAAAAAACGGTGTATTCTGACACAGTTTGAGTCAAAATACGTCACGATTACACTTCATTGGGAAAAGTGAGCTGACATTATTCGTGCAGTCACGCATAGAGGATTCATCGAACGCCTCGCGTCTCGTCATTTGCCCCTGGCGCATCCGGAATCGAGCCTAATGGGCGCTAATTTTGAAAGTACATCATTAATAATGACAAACAAACTTCATATATTTGGCAGAAAGACCCCCTCCACTTGCAGGTGAGGGGGACCAGATTTAGACGACAGCCATGATACTGTGGGCTCGGGCTTCAATTTTTTTCTTTCATTTTGAAGCATGCTGTCCTTTGGAATGAAACGTCGCCTCCTACTTAAAAGAGAATCTTGCAAATTTCTTTGCGTTGGGAGATGAGCCCAGTAACTCTGCATAGCGAAGGAAAGAAAGTAACGGGCCGACATTACCGATATATTTTAAAGAAAATGCATCATTTATTGCTTCCGTTTACTTATTATGGCACCATCGGTGAATTCAAGCACTGGTCTTTCGTCGGCGACCTTCGTTTATGAGAGGGCCTGGTGGAGCAGTCGCACTTCAATGGCCAGTTTGGTCTCTGAAAGATCAAGACATATTTAACGCATATTATATTCACTGGAGTTATTTTTAGAACTCATTATCAGGCACTACACTAAACGAATTATCATTATAAAAACTCATGAGCAGCTCATGTAGCATCTCACAGTCAGGTTCACACGTGGCATCGCCCGAAGATGTAAGTACTTAGCTTTCATTTCTGCAGCTTGATAGGAATTTGCATGCAATAATGTTTAAAAGTAATATGCTAGTCAATTGTATTCGCTTTCTACTTCAAATACCCGTTTTAAGCTTTAAAAAACTTCAGTTTCAAGTAAAAGAAATTGCCACTGAGTCCAATGTAATGGTGAAAAAGTTGACCAGTCGAAAGAATGAAGAACAGATGAGAGACGTGGCGCACACAATGACTTTGTGTGATAGTTCTGTAATCATGGTCTAGAATAAATTATGCTCAGTGCTGTGTACAGCCGACCCAGGCTGCAACTTTACGTGGTCCCTAACTCTGTCCTATCAGAGCTTGACCAGAAAGCATACAGGGCGGGCATGCAGCACGCCTTTGCCTCAGACTCACCACTTCTTCAGCACTGCGGGGTAACCAAACGCATCTAGCCCGTAACCGTAGTTAAGGCCGTACGGTACGAGCCCCTGGACGTAGTGGACGCGCCCTGGGTGTACGTCGACTCTGTGGGTGTGGCTAACGCCTGTTGTGCGGTAGCCGTACGGGGTAGGCACGTTGTGGACAATGGCCGAGCTCTGTACAGTTTGAGTAGGTGACACAATCTGGTGAACGGTCTGCACGGCCGCTACGGGAGCGGTCTGCACAGCTGTTACTGCTGGAACGACGGGGTAGCTGACCACTGGGGCACCATATGTCGGCACGTAGACGGCCATGGCATGGCCGAAAAGTGCAACGAGGAGGCATATGACCTGAGTGAATGCAAAAGAGTAATAGTTACTTTCAGGCGTTTGCAGGCACAAAAAGCACGTCATGATTGTAAGACACGATGACTCTGGAAAAATCTCGACGACTCGGTGTTTCTTAACCGGCACCTAAGTGAAAGTGGAGGGGTTCTATTCCGTTTCCTCGATATAAATGTGGGTGTGACGTGTCTCAGCCGCTAAGCTTCCAATGCCAACAGTGGCACTTGAAGTCTACGGACAGCACGAAGGAAGCTGGAGGCGTAAAACGATAAAAACTACAGAATGAAGACTGAGAAAGTGAAAAGCTCTGCTAGGTCAACGACGGTAATGTTTTATGTACAAGGTTTCATCCTCTGCATTATTCTTATAATGCTGTCTCCCACAACTGCAACAATGGCTAATGAGAACTAGTGGCAACCAGGTATACATAACGCAACCGTGTGTATTGAAAAGTAGTAATATACCAGCTAGTTTAGAAATTAAATACACCAAGCTTACATTTTAACATTACAATGATGCACCTAGATAAACGCTGAGGTGTCTAATACTAACGACGAAGAAAGCCTGGAAGTACTTACTACCATGCCTCAGTGATAACAATGATTATTGGTGATACTTACGGCAAGCATGCTTGAGCAGTTTCGTGAGACTCACAAGTTCTCAAAAGATACAATGTCACTGAAGAGATTTCTCCGGTACTTTTATACACACAGGTAAAGAAAACATGGGATATTTTGTTTCACGATTTGGTCATCAAATAAAGCAAAGAAAAAGTGAATATTATACTGCGTATTAGATATCGATTCTGGTTTCGCAGTTACGAAGTTAAATTTGGATGTCTACGGAGGGAGAGTATGTGCAGAGCTTACTCTTGCCCAATAAGCGATTTCACAGTTGTTGGGCATTTGCAATGTCGCTTGTACACTATAAACACAGTATATAACATTAGGCTTCTACGTTTATTTTACATCTATTGAGAATATAGCAAACCTACTTTTAACTATACGATAAGAATAACAGGTAATAACCAGAATTGCGAGAGGCCCTTCCGAAACGCATTTCCTTTGAGTGAGCCAGTGAATGGCTTGAGAATCGGTTTTGGGAAAAATGAAAGAAAGACGCGGGTTTCTGCGTTGAATGCGCAATGACTTTGGCACTGCTTAGTTTTTCCATTTCATTGGAGGGCGAAGACGTAGCCCCGCATTTATCTTTCAGTGTGGACGCTCTTTCTCAATAGTTGTGCGATAAGCAGTTATTTAGCTTCCCGCTATTCAGTTAGCTGGACCGTAGTTTCCTCTCACAACGTAAGGCTTGACATGCTGTTTATGCAGTAATGCTGACGCGTTTATGGCGATAATGGTCCGAGTAAAACCTTGGGCGCATGCTGGTCTCACTTTCCACTAGAAAGGTTTCTTCAATTGATCAACAAGTTAGGAACATTTGTCACGAACCCGCATTTTTGTATGTGTGTGTGGGAGTTTTGCATTTACGTTCGTGATCAGCATCCCGCATAAAGAATGATTTCGAGAGAAGGCAAGCGGATGAGGGTGTGACAGAAAGCTAGGTGGGCAGATGAGCTTAGATAGTTTGCGGGTATAAAGCGGCAACATCCAACACACGACGGACTTGACTGGAAAAACATGAGCGAGACCTTTGATGTGCAGTGGGCTTGGTCAGGCTGACGATGATGGATTGCGAAAGTATAGCTGATACATAGGAGGGTGAACAAGACGAAGACAATACCCCTGTCTTTCGTTATACTGGTTTTGCGAAGGAGGTCCACGGAATGCGAAGAGAGGCCAAAAAACGGTGTGTAGACAATCCTTTGCTTCCTGAAGTCTACCGCGAATGCAGCACAGAGAGCATATTCATCTAGGGATGGTATAAAAAACAATTATCACGTGTGGCTTCGGTGGCGATATTGCCCTTCCAAAAGGGGGCTGGATTGAAGTCACGAGAGTCATTAGCACATCAAGATGTATCTTGTTACTTCGTCGTGATGATCTTGCTTATGCGATAACGTTGTAGACGATTACTTTCGCCCTCAACTTCGTAAGCTAGAGTTCTAATTGGAAAACTACTTTAATTTTCTTGCTATGCGTTACCTAGCATGGTGGCTTGGGCCACATACTCGGGAACCTCGAGAAGAGAGTAGGAGATTTTAGCTTTTACGTATACTTCTTTACGGTAACGTGCTGCCGAATACCGGTTTGCGTTTATCGTGTTACTGGAACGCACGTTTTTCAGCGTTTTAGCTCCCCTTACGCAAACGTATACTTTTACGTTTTTGCAAGCCATAAATGGTGAAACTAACTGCATTTAAATTATATTTACCTTGCATAGAATTGAATCATTTCTGCGACAAAAGAGCGAGACGTCTTTTTTTCGTGAAAAGTACCCTCGTGTTCTCAAAAGAGTGAAGAAATACACGGTTACTGATGCGATGGTGTTGAGATCTTGTGACACTTCGTGCAACCAAGTCATGAACACGTTGGCTTACGCTTAATATTAAATGCGAAGCATTTCTTAGTGAACTTAAGCACTGCTTTAGTGAACTTCAGCGCTGCTTTAGTGCTTTTCACCGCACCTCACTACCCTCACTGCGACAAAAACGCAACTGAAACTGTAAAAAAAGTCAGTAGACAGTTCGCTAGCTAACCCTATCCAATCCGAAACCTGTACTTCCCATAATTTCCATCGAGGTACACGATCGCAGTGCCAGATTCCTCTTTAGGTATTATTGTGTGAAACTCTATGAATGCAATAAATCGGTCCCGTCCTGTAAACGTCGCTTCTTGCGTAACGAATTGCGACACATCTGATAATTACCCCGGGCCAGTGCCCGAGGATTTACGAGAGCAAAAAATTATTGGTGGCATTGCTCGGCTAGGCCAGGATATACGTAGTGTGATGTAAGGTGTCACCGCTGAACTCAACTTTTCACCTATGGCATAAGTTATTATTGTACCGCATTCTTTCACCCACACTGCACACATATTCAAGCTGAGGGCCTACGAAGTCCATTTCGAAGGTCTGAGTCACACTGGCACTTTCGCTAAGTTTCACCGCATAGTCAGTCAACTAGAGAACACTGACGTCATCGACGGCGTCTTGCTGTTGGTGCCGCTGAGATGGTGGGGCACGTCGGTCAGCTTCCTGGCGGCGCCTTTTTACTAGACCTTCCTCCCTCTGTGTGTCCGCAGCACACGTATCCTTCTCACGTTCGTTCTGCGTACGATGAACGACTTTGCTCGGCTACTACTTCTGGATGCGAAGAGTTAAAGGGGTACTGACACAAAATTTTGGGGCTGAGATAGACTGCGATGTGTTTCCCGTGAACATGCGTATTTAATCTGCAAAATATTAACAGTGAATATTGTTTGAAAGACCTTTTGAATTATTTTGAGGTTTGCACGAGCGATTGACTCAGTTGCACTATCGACTTCCTGAAAGGTCAGCATCAGGGACCCGCTACTTATTTCACGTTACCTCGCTACAGCTCGTTATGACGACGTCAAAGCCGGCATTTTTTCGGTTGTGTTTGCTGCAGCATACTATTACTCGGCAGCTGCGTGTGAGCCCGTAGCCACGGCGTGATAGTTGAAGGTTTTGTGTCGGATGACATTGCTGTTGTCCCGTTTTCTGTTCGAAAAAAAAAAAGCTTGCTGGTACGAACCGCACGGAAGCGCGTCACAATTCTGTGCGCTGACATGGTCTAGCGTTGTACCAGCTAGGCGGTGATAGTTGCACCCTGTTGCTTGTGGATTTTGAAACCGAAACTAGACCTGGTTTTGACTCGCTGGTAGTCCGGTAATGAAAGGCGCTTATTCAGTGAAGCGAGCGATATAAATACATTAGGCAGTCAGTGACGTTAGTGTCACGTGTTAGTGGTTGAGGGCTATCAGGATGATAGCACAATTTGGCTACATCTCACCTTTATTGTTGATACAGTTTAGAAGTTTGATCTGCTAAAGGGTAACTTGCTCGCTTTTACGTAAACTTTGAAAAATCCTACAGAACGCGCCGTGTAAATTCTAATTGGGAACTTTATAAAAACTCATTACTGAGCTTGAAATCTAAATATATCCCTACAATAATTGTGAAGTCCGACTACAATAACCCATGGTTCAATAAAAGTCTAAAATCATTGCTCACGCGAAAAAAAACGTCTATATATAACAGCGAAATGCAAAAAAATAGCCTTGAAGCATGGATCCGCCACCGCCTGTGTGAAGTTCAATACAAAAAGGCAGTTATTGCGGCCAAAAATGATTTTTTTCTGCTAACCTGATCAAAATTCTTCGATAAAACCCAAATAAATTCTGGCGTGTAGTATCTGCGAAGCCGCAAACTAACCATATAAATCTTGTTAATTCTGATGATCAACCGATAAGCTCCGAGGAAACAGCTGCTGCTCTAAATACCTTTTTCACGTCCGTATTTCACATACCCAATACCTGCCCTGTCAAACCTATACCAGACTTCTCTTCCCAGACCATGCCTGAAATACAAGTGAATCTGGATGGCGTATGCAACCTAATCTACTCTCTTAAAATATCATCCTCGGCTGGCTGCGACGACATCAATTCTAAATTATTAAAAAACACTATAGCACACTCTAGCAAATTTTGTACCTTATATTTAACCAATCTTTAAACACAGGAACCTTGCCTGAATATTAGAAAAAAGCTAAAATAGTCCCCATTTTTAAAGCAGGCGGGCACGAAAGCCCCGCTAACTACCGCCCAATTAGCTTAAGTAGTGTCCCATCTAAAATCCTTGAGCATATTATAGCATCAACTCTTATGTCTTACATAGAATCAATCGGTTTTTTCTACCATTTTCAATATGGTTTCCGAAATTATCTTTCCTGAAAAACACAACTGGCTGAATTTACTAATGATATACTACTGCGAATGGATGATCACGCACAAATAGATGCCATCTTCTTAGATTTCTCCAAGGCCTTCGATCGCGTACCCCACAAGCACCTGCTCATCAAATTATCCGCTCTTGGTATCCCCCCAAACTTTATAAAATGGTTCGAACATTTCTTAACAGGACGAGTTCAGTTTACCGTTGCTAACAATTTCCTATCAGCCCTTACCAGCGTCATTTCCGGTGTTCCCCAGGGCGCCGGCTTATCACCTCTATTATATCTTATATACGAGAATGACCTTCCTAGTAACATTAAATCACAGCTGCGCCTATTTGCAGACAACTGCGTTCTTTATAACCCCCTTCACTCTTTTAACGACGCAATCACCCTACAACACGAGCTTGACACCATCACTTCATGGTGCGAAAAATGGCATATGCCCCTAAACCTCGCTAAATGCAAGGTCGTGTCCTTCACACGTAAACACAGCTCACATAAAACCTACTGCATTAATTCGGTTCCCACTGATCACACGCGTACTTACAAGTGTCTAGGAGTTCATCTGACATCATCGCTATCATGGGTGAAACACATTGAAACCATTCGTTCTGAAGCTTCCCGCACATTAGGCTACTTGCGACGTAACCTGTGATCTGCATCTCCTGACATGAAGAAACTCGCATACCTGACATACGTGCGACCAAAACTCGAGTATGCGTCATTCATCTGGCATGCTTCACAAGCTTATCTCACCTATGATTTGGAAGCCGTTCAAAATCGCGCAGTTCGTTTCATTACGTCACAATATTCAGGGCATATCAGCGTAACCGCACCAGAACAAACGTTGTCACTCGCATCGCTCGCTTCACGTCGCATAACCTCTCGTATCTGCCCCCTTCACACATTCTTTTACTTTAGCAGGTCGGGACACCCTTTCCTAAAACGCCCATTAAGAACGTCCTCTCGCCTGTCCCATACGCACCCTCTGATGGCCATAAAACGCCGGACGACGGCGATGAGCAGCTCATTTTTCTCCCATGCCGTAACACTCTGGAATGCACTGCCAGATAACATTGTTTCTTGCAGGGACCGCTCAACATTTCGCGAAAAACTAACTCTTTTCCAAAATACAAATATGATTGCCTAACAGTACATTAACTATTGCGTTTATAGTTGTTTTACTGTACTCCCAGTATTTATTTATCGCCTATTATATTTTTTGTATTTTGTTATGCGTGTTATTTCCGATTGTGTTCTTTATTTGCTCATTCATTGTAATCATTGTGTACCCTCCTCATATTGCTACATTGCTAAGGAACTTACAACCTAGATGTACGTCTCCCCCCCCCCCTTATGTAATGCCTTCGGGCCCTTAAGGTTGAATAAATGAAAAATGAAAAAAAAATGACGCCTGATCACCTGGAGGGTGGTCATGAACAACCTTACTGGGTATTGCCTCCGGTTCCAGGTGTTATTTTGCTACCGGCAGCAGGGTCTGCGTCTGTCGACCTATCTGGCTTTGCACAGGAGACTTCAGAACATGATCCCTGGGGGGCATTACGCCACTCAAGCGATGCGATTTCAGTGTCAGGGCTCCCAAGTGAGTCCTTCTTTAACAGCTTTTCTGCTTCCTGAACTGCTCTTTCTGTAATGTCGTTAGAACATGGCTGGTACGGTCTTGACGTGAGATGTACAATGCCCATAGCTTGCTTAAGTATTTTTTTCGCCCCGCCGCGGTGGACTATTGGCTAAGGTACTCTGCTGCTGACCCGTAAGTCACTGGATCGAATTCCGGCTGCGGCAGCTGCATTTTCGATGGAGGCGGGAATGTTGTAGGCCCGTGTGTCCAGATTTGGGTGCACGTTGAACAACCCCAGGTGGTCGAAATTTCCGGAGCCCTCCACTGCAGCGTCTCTCATAATTATATGGTGGTTTTGGAATGTTAAATCCCACATACCAGTGTATCATCATCAATATTTCTTTATATTCTCTGCTACTGAAGGGCGGTCCGTGGCCACTGTAGTGTTTTTGTGGCAGCCCATGCACAGAAAACACTTGTGCAGACCACGTCTGTAGTGCATTAGCTGTGATGTGGTGGAGCTCTCAGATTTCAAAATGAAAGGAGTAAAAGTCGATCATAACGGCAAACTCTCGGCTACCGTAGTGAAACAGATGCACGCCTACACTCTCCCATGCTAGGGTCGGAATGCCATGGCTTATGCCTAGTTCACACTGAAACATCCGCTTTCTACAGCGAGTGGAATTTCCCTGCCGCCGAAACGCAGCGTCGTTCGCACTGGACGCGCCCCGCGCCGCCGAATATGCCATCTACTACGGGGCGAACGCGGGATGGATGCGCTGTCACCCGGTTGTTGTCGCGGCTCGAAAACGCTACTACGCTATCCGGTGGTGTATACTTCGACGATTCTCGTACGAAAGAAGCAAGAAAAGACAGTACTGCTTACTTTGCTGGCAAGTGGCTGTCTTGTAATGCACAAAGAGAAGAAAAACCACCGACGCCAACGGCGTTGGTGGCTTCGTTTTGCTCTGCAAGACCGCAACAAGCTCGGTCACACCAACAGCAAGCTCGGTCACCTCTTTCACGAAATACGGAGGCGAAGTAGGCACAGAGTAGGTTAAGCTCCCGTTGGTTTCAACATTCAGTTACGTGCACTGCGGCATAACAAGTGAGTAGGGCTTGGCCGCCATTTTTCAAAATTCCTTGACTAGCGCTCCTATTGGTCCGCGGTGACCGATACGGCGGCAGACTCCGCAAAAATCGGTCCGAGAGCGATCGGCGCGGAGAGGGCCCTTTCGGCGGATCTCGCCGCCGCCGAACCGGATTCGGAGCACTTTCGGCGGCCGGAATGCTCAGTGTGAACGCGGCCTTAGAGAGGCACTTTTATCCCGGCTGCGGCGGCTGCATTTCCGATGGAGGTGGAAATGTTGTAGGCCCGTGTGCTCCGATTCGAGTGCACGTTAAAAAACACCAGGTGGTCGAAATTTCCGGAGCCCTCCACTGCGGCGTCTCTCATAATCATATGGTGGATTTGGGACGTTAAACTCCACATATCAATCAATCATTAGAAGAGGCACTTTCTGGTTCTGCGGCTTGTGAATTTCGCATATTTTGCATGACATGCAAAACTGTTTGATATCTGCAGCCATACTTGGCTAGAACATTATGCTGCCGGCTTTTGCTGTCATGTTCCCTGCTTTACTATGAGCCGCATAAAGGAACTGCATCATCTTTGCCCGTTTTGATTTCGGCACAATTACCTTATTGCTGCGGAAGGCCAGACCGTCTTGAGCGTGAACTTTTTCCCTGTAGGCCAGTATGGTCTAGCTGGCTCGAGGATTCTCTGCTTCTTGTCAGGCGAAGCTGTTCCTGCGTATTCTCGGATGAGGGCTAGTGCCGAATCCTTGTTTGTAGCAGCCCACAGTGTTTCCAGGCGTTCTTCTGACACTGGATTATAGTCAAGAACATTCACTTGCAACCATTCGGCTTCTTGTTCTAGTTCAGTCTTGCTAGGAAAACGCTATAAAGCATCTGCTAGGAACTGTTCTTTGCCAGGTTTGTAATGCAGTGTTACTATGTTATTGCATAATGTTGCAAGCTGAGTCGCATGTGCTGCAAACGGAGCGGGCATTCATACAGGAGCTTGCTGAATGTTGACATCAAAGGCGTGTGATCTGTTTCGACGATAATGTCTGCCTTGCCAAAAAAAAAAAAACAATCGGGGAACTTCGTGCATTCATGAACTATTTCTAGCGTTTATTTTTCAGTCTACGCATAGCATTGCTGCGCTTCTGCAAGAGATCTGGGCGAAAAGGTGACGGGGTGGCAATCTGGCATCAACACAGCCCCAACACCTGACTGGCATCAACAGAAAGCGTCACTGCCTTCTTTGGGTCGAAATAGAAGAGAACTGGCGCGACCGTAAGTGCCCGCCGCAATGCTTAAAAACTTGCTGGCTGTCTCTCTGTGCAAACCCACACGATGTTCTTTTCGCAGTAGTTCTCTGAGTGGTTCGGTCATGACAAACATGTTCAGAATGAAACGCTGTATAAAGTTGATTTTTCCTAGAAAAAATGGTAATTACACACAGTTCTTAGGCTCGGGTATTTCCAGGATGTCTCGCACTCGCTCTGGGTCGATGCGCAAACGCTATGGCGTGAGGATGTGTCCCAAGTAGCGGACTTCCATCTGTAAAATTGTGCAATTTGTCAGGTTAAGTCTGAGGTCATGCTGACGGCAGTGCGTCAGAAAAAGTGTCAGGTTGTAGTTATGCTCTTCCTTTGTCTTGCCCCACACGAGTATATTGTTCATAACCACCACGACATTAGGCAGGCCATCTAACAAGTGGTGTATTTCAGCTTGAAAAATTTCTGGGACTGATGATATGCCAAAGGGCATTCTGAGGAGGCGATACCGCCCGTAAGGCGTACTCATAGTGCAGATCTTCAAGCTTTCTTCCGTTAGTTTGATTTGCCGAAATTCAGATGCGGCATCTAGCGAGGAGAAAAATCTCTACGTGACAAGCCGTGGAATTATGTCTTCTAAAGTTGGCATGGGGTAGTTTTCTCCAAGCAACGCCCTATTTAGAGCCACTGCATCGAGGCAAATAAGCACTTTTTCTTTTTTCACTATGGTTACCATGTGGCTCGGTCGTTCGGTGGGTTCATTCACTTTTGTAAAGACTTCCTGCTGCTACATGCGTTGCAGTTCCGCCAGTACTCGGTCTTACAGTGCCACAGGAACCCTCCTAGTCGGCCCGACAGTTCCCACGCTGCCTGGTTTCAGCTTCATTGAGTACTTCACACCTTTTCTGCAACCTCTTTTCTCCCCTTTATCCCTACCCCAATGCAGGGTAGCAAACCGGATGTGCGTCTGGTTAACCTCCCCGCCTTTCCTTGCATCTTTATATCTCTCTCTTTATTTCTCCGTGTCCCTTGAAAATACCTGCAAAGTGTTGGGCTGCAGGGTGTAGTTCTCCACCAGCAACTTTATGTAAGAGGTATATCGATCCCAGTTGTTCTGCGACCGTCCCGCTGAGCGTGACTGGAACATCTTGATCCACAACAAAAAAGTGTTCTTTGCATTTGTTGTTGTTGATGCAGAGCGTAAGTACGATTATCGCTTGTGCCGTAACAAAATGTCCAAAGAACGCTGTTAGAGTCACGTTGTAAATTTTCTTGGGCTTACCCGACACTCTTGCGAGCTATTGTTTTGAGATTACGTAACAATTTGCTCCCGTATTTAGCTTGCAAGTCACCGGTTTGCCTTCAATGTGAACTGTTGCTGTCCATCTGTCGGCTTCGACTGAGTTGATAGTTCCACTAGTAAAAGGTTTGCTTCGGCAAAGTCTGTTTCTGCTCATGATTTCCGTAGCTCTTTTCCTTGTCGGCTTAAATTTCGTGTTGCCCCAAAATATTTGCAAACAGGGCAAAGTGGTTCAATGCCCCACACTTGCGGTAGTTTTTTCCTCTCACTGGACAGTTTCCGCTGCGATGAATCTGGTAGCCGCGCGTGCTGCATACATTTCTGTCACTTGCGACTGAGTTCACTATCGCTGTGTGGGCTCCCCCGGCTGCTGCGCTCAACCTTTGGAAGTTCTGTCCTCTTTGCTCTTCAATACGGCATCTTTGTACGGTTCTTATGTATGAAGGGTTTTCTGCCAACAGTTTCTGCTGCAACCACTTGTCTCTTATGCCAAGTACTATACGACTGCGTAGCACTCGTTCTTCGAGAAGTTGAGATTCGCTGTTCTTTGCCAGTATCTTTAGCTCGATCAACCATTCATTGAATGGCTCGCCTTCTTTCTACTCCTTTGAACAAAACGGAATTCATGAAGAGTTAAGTTTTTTGTCTGGCTTGTGATAGTGTTCAAAATTTTTTTTAAAACTTGGGCATCATTTTTGTCCTCTTCTGTTTCAAAGTTGAAAGAGCTATACGCTTTCCTGCCTTCTTCGCCTATGCTGACGAGAAATTTCACGGCCTGCACTTCACTTAGCTGCCTGGTCAATAGAGTATATAGCTGTGACCAACAGTTCAAACTCGCTCTTCTACGTTGTACAGCCAAGCCAGACGTCGACTGACGTGTCCCTGGGCCTCGGTGCCGGTAGTAGTATAAATGGGCCTGGTAGCAATGTTGGCGAGAGGGGCGTTGTCGGGGGCTGCGTAGTCGACATCTTAACTGTGCAGCGTTGCCACAATGTGACTCGCTGGCAGTCCGGCAACAAAAAGTGGTTATTCAGTGAAGCGAGTGATATCAATTCATTGGGCAGTCAGAGAAGTTAGTGTCACGTGTTAGTGGTTGAGGGCTACCAGGATGATAGCACAATCCGGCTACACTGGTCAGTAATAGTCGGTCTGTAATTAGCCATATGTCGCACATTGTAGAAAGCGATGAGTGTTGTTATGACTAACAGGCCCCCAGAAACACATTGCAGCAAAAAAAAAAAGAAAAACGAGAGGCCGAAATGGTTGTGTCAATATTCTTCTGAGCTCCTCCGCTTTTCCACGCTGCTGAGCAGCAATTTCGCTCTCCTTCTCCGTGGCTATACCATGCTGCAAACGCACCGCTATATGTATATCACTGCGGCAGAATAAACCAAAGAGGGTGGCAGCGTGGATGCTGGTGCTCTGGCCACGCGGTAGACCGACGTTGACCAACGAGTCGCTTCCAACGCTTCCACTCCTTTCAATGGCTCCAATTAATTTTTTATCACGGGCATAGGAGTTCTACAAATACTACAATTTGAGCACTCTGGTTACTTGTAGACTTTGCTAATCTTGAGAAGTTCGTTTTTCTGGGGTCCATTTAGGTTATATAACTGCTGATTAACGTTAAAGTTGTTAAATTTTTATGTAGTGCTACACTAATTTCGATCATTTCTTCAGAGGTAACGGCCAATAAATATGCCAAATAAAGTTCATAGGGTGCTTACTTTAGGCTAGTGGTTGTATCAAAATGTGCTTATAGTCGTTGCGTAGATGCAAATAATCTAATAAAAAAGTACTGAATGGGACACAATTTTTTGGATCTTCGTGAAGTGCTCTTGAATAAATTGTACATGTGATTTTTAATACAACCAGAAGTTGGTCTATATCTTGATTCATAACACATTGAGTTGCACGAAAATACCAGAAGGCCGAAGAAGCACACTTGGACCACACGCAAACATCTTTGTACTCTTAAGGATAAGTTGTGTAGTTACAAGGATACGTAAGCTTATTTATTGTTTTTCACTGTCCCTGTAAATGTGGAACCTTCTGCAGTGGATTACGTTGTTGACTGTGAGGAGCGAATATGTGGTCATTGTTTTAATGGTGACAAAGTCTTAGTGTATTGTTAAGGTGGATAAGAAAATTAGAGTGGCTGGCAAAATGTTTTTTATTTCACCCCCTACACACGCATACACACACACAGGACAACAATTTGACATGGACTCTTACAGTTTCATTACCTGCGGCGTCGCAGGCTTATCATCCAATCAGTGCAAGATGACGGCATTGCTAAGGCATTGACATTTCTGCAAAAAGGAAAAGAACAGACAAACCATGGAAAATGTTATTCTCGATCTGAACCCGGAATCTCAAGGTAATGTTATAAGTCACCTTCGCAACCATGTTCGGGCATGTTCTTTAGACTCTGAAGAAATAACTTAGACGTTATGGTACAAGACCGACAAAATTTTTGTCCACTTGCTTTTCCACACCACATCTTATTGGCGGATAGTGTACATACCAAAGCCACTACTGAGAGGCTGCATGCCCTTGGAACTGTTGTGTATGCACCAAAGTGCGTGCATCATATATGGTTAGGCGCCAACAAAGGTTATAGGTATTAGTAGGTGTTCTTCGAAATATAACAAACACATGACTCACATTTTTTCACTGGCGACACGTAGCCATAACTGAGTCCGTATGGAGAGAGGCCATGAACGTAGCCGTAGATCAGGGGATGGTAGTTGTACCGGTGGGTGTAGCCGTAGTGAACCGGATAGTAGCCGTAGTTGTAGGCCGGTGCATGATGGACGACACTGGCCACCGCAGTTGGAACGGAAGCGTGGGCCGTGTGAACGGCTGTGGCAGCGGGGGTGTAGGTAGACACCTTGGCCACGGTGCGGGGCACTCCTGGTTGTGTGGTCTGGTAGCTGGTCACACGAGTGGCGTGAGACACGGCAGGCACTGCGTTGGCCACGTAGGTGGGCGCAGGAACGACTACATGATGGTAGGTGCTGGGCACGGCAGCCACCGGCACGGCGTGTGTTGGAACGTGACTGGCAAAGGCAGTGCTGGCCGTAGCGATGACGAGGATAAGCTGCAACGAGCCGAAAACTGAAGTTCGAAAGGGCGCAATGGCGAGGCGACGACTTTGTTGCATCTTGAAGGCGTTGATACAAGACTAACTCTTGCATTGCAACAAACCTCAATTTGAAGTTCGTCCTTGCTTAATTTGACAAAGTTGAATAGAGCATCAGACTAACATAAATAATATATAGCGCCTCGTAAGAATCGCTACTGAGTTGTTGAGAGTGGGAGTAAGAGCCATACGTAGTTCCTTGAAATCTCGGTATCTACCACGCATATTCACCTTCGGATCGTTATGCTTGAGATTCTCAGCAGGGACCTTGATGGCTACATTTTGGGTAATTACCAATATTTATCTACGTCCGCATGCTCTCCGCAGAAGTTCTTTAGATATGGTATACTTGGAAGTGCTATTCGAAGGACTTTTTCTTTCGAAATTTTTGCGAAATATTTATTCATCACATGATGAAACTTAAAGTTAATATAAAAAGTGCATGTAAAATATATTAGTCTGAAAACTCCCGTGAATTACTCGCTTCCTGGGCTTCGTGGCTTTTACCACGTGCCCATGTAGTCAACGACTTCAGCCAAAAAACAGGCAGCAATAAAACAAAGACGATATTTCACTCACGCTGATCATGGTGGTTCTTTTGGGGTGCTTGTGGAGAGTCTATCCAGTTAAGAGTATGTGCTGCGGGAATCGTCGACTACACTTTATATACTGCTGCCTTGCCACTGTCCACTAGCGTGGAGTAAAGAGTGGACGCAAATATATGTAAAAGTAGAAGCAAGACAAGACATGCAAAGCCATTGGGCAGGTATCGCCCAAAACGAGAAGAAATACAAAGCAGAGCAGCATTAAGCAGGTGATGTGGAAGAAACAAGATAGCAAAAGAATATTCTTTCCCGCTTTCTTGTGTGCTCTTAGAATGACCTGAGTAAAGGCACAAACAAACTACCGTGTCATGAAGAATCGTGAAAGCCTTAATTCCTTCATTTTGGAAACAAGAAGCGTGCTCGTAATAACTTCTACAGCGCCGGTCGTAAAGGTGAAGGACCCTTACGACCGGCACTGTGGCTTTTAGGGAAGGCCCGTAGAGCCGGATATATGTAAACTCTGTGCCGAGTGAGAAGCTGAGGACAGGACGGTAATTCATACATTATGCGCGATCGTTATCAACATATGACCCGTCGCCTGCTACACGGCAGCAAAGTTCGGTGCCCCATGGGAGTGCAGTGCTTATCATCACATCTTGTCCTGTCGACGCTGGCATTAAGCGCGAGACAGACGGGGTGATTTTCCATGTGGTGTGGCGTGCGGCGCAACGATGAGGATGCCGGAGTGATGACGTTTTGTGACGTTTCATGGCGTATCATTGCATCGCTCCATCGCATCGCCTGTCCAGCGTGCATCAAACCGGCTAGATAATTTCGTCGCCTTGTCGGACCATCGCATGACCGCAGCCAATGACAGCTCGGCATATTAGTGCATTCCGCCACGCCGCTAGTGACGCCATTTCAATCTCGGCGCTCTCAGGATGTCCCATCACCGTGGGCCAGGCGCCAGGCATGTGGATGGAATGGAGCGAGCCTCGATTGCTGACATCACCACTTGTGGTGGCGTGACAAACATTCAGTACATTTTCCTTTTGACGTTAAATTTTTATGGATTGAATAAACAGAAGTTGGAAGTGTGCTATTTCTGCATGATAACGGCCGTTTTGAAACTATGAGCGAAATCTTGAGCAGCCATGCAAGGTGATTTCACACGTAAATACAGCGACACCGGCGTCTTTGTGAGTGGGCTCGCTTAGCTTCCACTTTTTCTCTTCACATCGATGACATCGAAAAAGTATTAGAATATGCTAACGCATTCCATACGAGTGCAAAGCTTAATATTGTTGTGAAAAAAACATCAACAAAAATGACAGATCTCTGTGGAAGGCGCAGCACAGTCACAGCGAAAGCTAGAAGAGCGGCCTTTCAGAGCCTTTTCAAAACACTCATTGGGTAACTACTGCAAGAACCCTTGCTTGATACCCACTACGGCATTAATAATACAATTTTTAGTCGTAGGCCAGCATTCGCTATGAAATTTTTTGTTATTCTTCTGAGAAGCATGGTATCCTCTAAACACTTGCAAGAAATTTCGTGCCAATTATTCATGCAGTGGCTGACGGCTATGAAGAAAATCATGCCTGAAGGGTGTATACGCCACAATTATTAGCTGAACGATAAAGAGCTTTTGTGGTGGGTTGAAGCATTGGACAACCCACTCGTTACGCTATTCGCATTGTGCGACGACTGCATGTTCTTTCACTGTTTTAAAAGGCCTTATAAGTCGTATTTACGCGATTGCTTTCCCGAAATCAAGCCTGCCTAAGGCACGTTTGCCAACAAGTCCCAAGCACCGGCGTAGCTCAGGGGTAGAATTTAGGGCTGGCACCCACCGGACCCGAATTTGAGCCCCAATGTATCATTTTGAATCGCACAAAATGCGTTATTCTCAATCGCTTCTTGTACACAAGCTGCGATTGCGCGAAGATAGGGCCTACGTTGTGTGGTTGTTGCTGCCGGTGCCTTCAACTATTTCTTTCAGGGGCAAAGCCTTTTACACCGTGAGTCGCATGTCTTCGTAGTAGTCGTAGTCGTAGTTGCCAGTTGCATTGCATCGCATGTCAATTAAAACAGTGTCACAGCATACCCACGGAGTGAATGATGATGAGGGGGCTGAAGCGTCCATCCGCCTGTCTCTGCGTTAGTTGGGTGTCCACCCATCTATCAGTGCGTCTGTCCGTCCATGCGACCATACATGCGTTTGTGCATCCATCCATTCGTGTGTCCCTGCGTTCATCCACGCGTTGGTTCGTCTGTACGTCTATCTGTGCGCCCGTTCCTAACGCCTGCAACGTGAAATGCGCTTTAAAGCTTGGATGCGTCAGCCAGTTTTTGTGACGTTTCATTTTTGCGACATGCCGGCAAACTCTAGTTATGAAAATGATGACTCACAGTACTTGGTTTACATGATCTTCCAAGGGAAAAGAGAGTGTCGTGGAGGTGCTGAAGAGCTCATTGATGATGGGGAATATCTTTTCAATGAAGCGTTGACTTCGATAAAATACAGCATTTCGCACCATATAGGTGGATTTCGTTGGTAAGGAATCATGAAGAAAACGGATTGTGTACAGTGCAGGACTGCAATGAAGGACTGGGCAAGCCATGAACACGCATATTTAAGTGCACTGAAGGAGTATGTTCAGGATGGCGAGAACTTGTTTTATATGAGTGGTGGGGTTATGAGCGCGCTCATATTTTGTGAAGAGGATTCGAATATAATCACATCCTGAGCAGACAACCTGTTTACCATGATGTCCCCTCTCAAAGCTGTAACTGAATATTCAATCAAAAGAGCGAAGTGCAGCGTGCAGGCAGGCCAGCAATAGAAAGGTTCTCTGAAAAAAAAAAAAATGTGGACATCAAGTTATGCACGAGTAAAGCTGCGCATTCACCTGCGCCGAGAAGCAAGACATGGAAGCAAGACATGCGCTGCGGTTAACTTGCAGGGAGTTAGAACGCTTGTTTTTGAGGGACGGCTTAGGCTCTCCCATAGTAGAGTACCTGGTACTCTAAATCGTTATCTACTTTTTCTACCCATATGCATAAAGTTATCGTCCAAATAAAGCTGTGCCCTTCAATATTGCTGTACAATAAATGCAATTTGCTTGATCATTGTTGTAAAGCCACGTGGAAACTTCATATTATTGATATCAATGAACGCTTTAAATTTGCTAAATTACTATATATTCCTATAGGAAACACACATTAGTAAGACCCCTGTCACACGTGGGAACGTAAGTGCACTTCGAGCGAGTACACTTAGCCGCGAGTGTCATTTGCGCACTGTCACACAAGCAAGTTTAGTGTCATTCGCTGCAAAGTATATTTTCCGGCAAGTACGTTCCCGAACCTCAGTTCGCTGCGACCAAGTGTGCAGCTTTGATCTCAGTTGCTTGCGCAGAAATACGCTTTTGCCTGATGCGACGCTCATACTATTTTTAAACTATTGTTTTCATTATCATGGATTCTGTCATATTCTAAAACAAGTCATAAATCAACAAATATTCTTGCTACTCTCTCGCTCGGCTAGTTTGCAGCGTCCTCTACGGTGATGTGGCAGCACATGCTGTGCAATGACCGTGTCCGTCGCATTGCTTACTTCCGGGCACACTAGCACACGTGTAGGTGAGTCGTTCTCTAGTCGTTTACGATGGCGTGTGCCATTGGTGCTACTTCTACGAAAACAACCTGGTCCGACGATGAGGCACGGGCGCAAAAGTAACAAATATATATTGTTCTACAAACCCAACACTTGTCGCTGTCATCACTTCCAAAGCACACTTCGTTTTCTCGTGTAGCAGCGAACCGCCAAAATGACACTCTGCGAGCGTAAGTGCACTGGCTCAAAGTGCACTTAAGTTGCCACGTGTGACAGGGGTATCAACCTGGTTTCGCAGTGAATGTCTGCGAGCGAGCCAGGATTTATTGCCATGAAAGGAACATGAAGATCACCAAATAGTGAGATACGTCTTCAACAATTTTTTTGCCAATCTTTTGTTTTCAGTAACGTATAAGAGATGAAAACAACGTACAATATACTGTGCCTTTCAGGGTGTGGTCTGTAAATAAGGTGGCAATCAAATAATTCAAAAACAATATATAAAAATATCGTACGCAATCATTGCTTTAGGGGCGAAACTTCTAAAGCCGCGGGTTTGTCCATGCATGTCTGTGACCAGTTCGTAACCACGTAGTTGTATGACTCTCTCAGCATGTGGCACTAGTATGAGTGACAGACAGACGGACGGACGGACGGACGGACATATGCATAGATGGACGGAAGCAAGAACTGACGGACGGACGTATGCTTTGCCCCACTCATCATGAATGATGATGTGTGGAACGAAGGGTTAGTCCGTCCGTGCTATGCTGTGCTCTTTGGATATGCTGGACGGATGGATGTATAAATGGACGTAAGGACGGACGGATGCATGAACGAACGCACGGACAGAAGCACGGATGGAAGCACGGATAAACGCTTCGCCCCACACATCATCATTCACTCTGTGGATATGCTGTGAATTTTCGCTTTTTTCTCATCTCAGTCCCCACGTGGGAGCAGCCCGCAACACAGTATTTGTGTTTTGGAGGACCAAATAAAAGTTTATCCAATCCAATTTCTTTTCTCTCGACAGCACCTCTTTTTATTCTTTTTTCCCAGCCAGATGGCAAATGGCCAGCTGTTTTTACACTTTTGTGGAATGCACACACAACACAGACATATCGAATGGTGATGTGGCACGTGTTTCACATTTTTAACCTACATAAATAATTAGCAACTAATTCCAAAATACGCTAATTGAAGGTGTTAACGTGGCTTGCGTCGACGTTATTTTTCTGCTGCGAGCAACTCCAGCTAGTAATGTCACTTTAAAAATGAAGACTACAGACAAGACATCTAAGACCTTCACACTCCCGCTGAAAAAGCTTTGTTATTTTCTCATATTGTTTGAGTACCACACGTTTTGACGCAACAAACTCTGCATGCAGCCGCGCAACATTTTGTTGGCTGGCCGTCGTGGCTATAGGTGGCTTGCAGAGAGGGCATCGTAATAGTGGACTAGCTCCGTAGCAGACAACGCGGTTGTCTCCACCCTCCAAAGTGGTGGAGAGGGGCACGCGCATCAGGAACCATATCCCATTGTGCATGATCGCATCTCGTGCAGCATGCTCGCGTATCCTGCAGAGAAGCGCATCTCGCGTCTAGGGTTCCTCGATGCGCGCTCACCCCTCCACTGCTTTGGAGGGTGGAGTCGTCTGCTACAGAGTCCGACATCAGGGTGAACAGGTTGTCTGCTCAGGATTTGATTATTTTCAAGTCCTCTTCCCAAAATATGAGCGAGCTCATAACCTCACCTCTGGGATAACAAAACCTCTTTCCATCCTGAACATATTCCTTCAGTGCAGTTAAATATGCCTGTTCATGGCTCGCCGAGTCCTTCATTGCAGTGCTGCACTGCCCACAATCGGTTTATTTTAAGATTCCTTACGCAAGAAATCCACCTATATGGTGCGAAATGATGCAATATTTTAAAGTTAACGCTTCAAGGAAAATATATTCCCCATCAACAATTTCCTCTTCAGCACTTCCACGACACTGTATTTTCCTTTGAGAAATCTTGTCAACCAAGTACTGGGAGTCATCATTTTCATAACTAGAGTTGGCCGGTATGCACAAAAACTGGCTGACGCATAAAAGCTTTAAAGCGTATTTCATGGCATAGGCGTTAGGAACGGGCGCACGGATGGACGCACAGACGGACGCATGGACAGACAGACGCACGGATTGATGGACGGACGCAAGAACTAACGCAGGAACGGACGGATGGATGGACGCATGTAAGCACGGACGGACGTTCCACTCATCATGATTCCCGCCATGGATACGCTGTGACACCGTTATAATTGACATGCAATGCAGTGCAACTGGCTACTACGTCTATGACAACTACGACGACGCACGACATACGATCCACGGCATAAAGAACTTTGCCCCTAAAAAAAGTTTGAAGACGCCGGCAGCAACAAGCGCACAACGTAGGCGCACATCCTCGCGCATTTGCAGCTTGTGTACAAGAAGCGATTGAGAACAACGCATTTTGTGTGATCTGAAATGAACAAGTTAATTACGCATGTACACAGTATGCAAATGAACGTGTATTCCACCCAGTGGACAAGTGATTGCAATTAAGCCCGACCAGAATCAAATTTCTCAACAGTGATTGGCGCCGTTCTGCGCTGGTGTAAGACAGTCAATCACAATAATCTTTGTCGTCATTGAAAGTGCCCGTATGACAGCGCTTCAAGTTTTTACTATCGAAATGCTGAAATGGCATAAATTACGCTGCACAAAGACGAATGGTCCATGAGTTGCCACTTCTCGTGCAACTTCTCGTGCACAAGCCACAACAGCCCCGCCATGGTGGTCTAGTGGCTAAGGTACTCGGCTGATGACCCGCGGGTCGCCGGATCAAATCCCGGTGGAGGCGGCTGCATTTCCGATGGAGGCGGAGATGTTGTAGGCCCGTGTGCTCAGATTTCAGTGCACTTTAAAGAACCCCAGGTGGTAGAAATTAGCGGGGCACTTCACTACGGCGTCTCTCATAATCATATGGTGGTTTTGGAGCGTTAAACCCCACAAATCATTCAACAAGCCATAATAGTCGCCTTTTAGGGGCAAAACTCCTTATAGTGGCACCCGTTCGTTCCCCGTAGTATGTAACAAGTATAACATTTTGACCTCCAAAATGGTGCCAGTGAGAGACTTCTTCTGTGCGTTGTTGAACAATAAAAACTAGTGCTCAATGTACATGTCAATGGCTGCTAATGGGGAATGAGAGACAGGAGCATTCAGGTTTTAGTTAACGCGCAGGCTGCGATCACCATTAGCAGCCATTGGCACGTACATTGAGCACTATTTGACAAGAAAGGGTTGCTGCGTTATACTCGCTGGGTGTAACCTCCTTAGCTTTAGAAAGGTTTAGCGAGCGTTGAGCCGCAGTGCCATGAATACAATGAACTTGTATATACCATGAATGAACTCGAGGTGGTTAAAAATGGAAAGTAGATACGAAGCGCAAGCCGTAAGAAAGTAAAAGCCGAATTCTCCGCCTCTCATTTCCCATTAGCAGCCATTGGCATGTACATTGAGCACTATCTGACTGAAAAAGTTTGCTACGTCATACTTGCTGGGCTTAACCTCCTTGGTTTTCGAAAGGTTTAGTGAGCGTTCGGCCGCAGTGCCATGAATACAGTGAACTATTATATATACCATGAACTCGACGTGGTTAAAGGTGGGAAGTGGACCCGAAGCGCAAGACGTAAGAAAGTGTGCGTGTGCAACCTCTCGTTTAGTCCTTGGAATGTCCGCTGGATGGCGGTTTTTCTATATGGGGAATATATGATGAAAATATGCGGGATGGTGGTACTTGGAGTGTTGAATAGATGGACGAACGGACACATAGATGCATGGATGGACGCATGAACGGACGCAGGGGCGGCTGCATGGACGAACGCAGGGACAGACGGACGAACAGACGCACGCACGGACGGGCTGATGGGCGCATGGACGGTCACACTGACGGACGCATGGACGGACGGAAGCAAGAACGAATGGACGGACGAATTCTTCGCCCCACTCTCCATCATTCACTCCGTGGATATGCTGCCATTTTTTTTTTTGGATCTTCCGGGATTCTGAACATTTTGTAGCCATTTCGCGAGTTGTGTGTGCACTCTGGCACGCAACACCCATGCATTTTTGCCGCGCACGTGCCTCACTCAACCACCCGCGATAAGACAGGGGAATTCGAATGGCGGCCCCCTATCGGAAGGCGGCACTCACCCCTTCAAAGAGTGGGGCTCTTCTATTTCCGACTTCTGGCTACCCGCGGGCTGCCAGAGCCAGCCAGAGTGCGATCGTTTTTCTCGGGCAACTCACCCCCCCCCCCCCCCCCCGCGGCGCACTTTCAGTTAGCGTTCGTTTTTCTCGGGTTGGGCGTTCTGGCGAGCCGCGGGAAGTCCAAGGGTTGCCAGACGCTTCCAGGACAATTTAGTGGTTTAAGCTTTCTGGAAGGTTTTGGCCAGGTTTCGGGCAAGCAGACGCCGAAAAGATACGACGCGCGCTCGGTGCCATCTATGTGAGGACTCGATGGATTGTAATTTGGGCACTTGAGGACTGCGCCCTCGCTTTTCATTACGCGTGGCGTTATCTTCTAAAGCCTGTTCCGCCTTGCGAGATGAGGTGATTCCGAGTGGCGGCGAGTGTTTGAAGCTTCTGTTCATCGCATTTGTTATGTTTCCCGTGATGCTTCCTCCTGTGAGCAACGCGGTGAACTGTTGCCTGTTGGCTGCGTCGTGCACATGCCTTATAAGTTATGTACGTAGTACACGTTCGTACGCACGCATGGAGACAACTTTGGAGGTAATTTTTCTTTCGTAGTAGTCGTTTGTGAAGCTGTGCCTGCTTTCTGTGCACTTAGCGAATACAATTGTGATCAAACTAGCTCGCTACGTCGTATTTTTGCGTACGTGAACCTCTTAGAACCTCTGTCGTGACTACACGATTGATCTTCGATGGTGATAGAAGGCCCTAGATCGTGACTGTTGGTGATGCTCCCTGGTCGCGAACGGCGTGCGAACCCATTTTCAGCTATGAGCCAGCATATGTGGTATGATATTAGACAATACGGCGTGAGAAAGAGAAACGGAGATTGGAACCAGAAATGTATACATCCTTTTGTGGCCTATTTCATCGTTGGCTTTGTCTTTTTTCACGTCTTCATAATAATGCCGCGCAGTACGTACTATGACCAAGTAGGCCGAATCAAAGCTGATATACATGACATTCGTTAAGTGCCACTTAGGACTGGAAAACAGGCCAAGGCAAGTTCCAAAAATGGGCCGAGAACGTGCCATGCGAATGTTTATTTTATATATGACGCACACTTGTGGTACCGATACCTGGGTATATCATAAACTTTAGACATAAACGTAAGTTGGTCAATGCGTGTTTGCGACGTATGATACGCGATAGCTGAGCAGGTATGTATCGTCAAGCTCTTTTGGGGGCACGATCACTTTCGTGTGACTTCGCATCGTGTTGTGCAGTGACTGATACATGTACTAAAAGGGACGTGAGCTTGTCAAGCCGTCACCGTCGTGGCAGCTCGCCTTGCATCGTTCTCAAGGCAGCGTGCGCCAGCTGGCTGTTTCGTTCGCGGACGTGGCGAGTGATCGTGCGAGCGTACGAAGGCCGTACCCCAAATGCGTACGCTCGAGGATATTATTTCCGCTTTTTGGCGAGCTTAGCTACGTATTTTCAAGCGGACAATGCAGAAAAAAAAACAAGATGCACGCGGCGCATTGTTTTGTTTGCTGCTATAACGGTAGAGTTTGTTTACGTTTACGCTGGCTGTCCTGCGTTCGATTTTGCGACCTTCGGGTTCGCCGGGCGGGCGCGTAGCCAGCTTACGTCATTTCCCATCAGAACCGGATGCAGCGGTACCTTTCGGGCAGTCCGCGGGTCTCCAGAACCAACCGAGGAATCCGAAAATCGAAGACCCCAGTGGCTCCACCCTTCAAGGGGCGACGCATCCAAAGAGGTTTACCTCCTTGGATGCGCGGTTTCCTACAGTAAGGGTGTGGACAGCGCCCCCGCCAACGCCGAAGGGGCGACATCGCGCGACTAAGAAATGCGCCACATTTAAAAAGGATGAAATCATGAAAAAAAAAAAAATTCGGCGAATCCCGTGTACCACGGAATCGACGTTATTCGAAGAATGCGGAGGGAAGGCGACCGTGTTGCAATTTTTGTATTGCGTGACACGTCATAAAATGACGCTGATATATGTATAAATGTTGCACACGCAGACATATGTTGAAGTGTTTCAGATGTTTACAGAATCAGATGTTTGCACTTGCGCAATAATGCCAACTGTAACATGCGTATTAGCAACACCAGAAGCTGATATGACGCGCTGATGCTCGCGAGGATGCTGGCCGTGGACACTGACCACTGATCTCCACTAGTGTTGCTGGATGGCGCTTTGAGCTTTCCGGCGCGCGGCCGCCGGAAGTTCGAGTGCTCGTCCCGGAAGTCGGACAAATGGCCGCCGTTCCAGCATAGCGCGTGCTACGTATGGGCTGGTTTCGTGCGCATTCCGCTAAAAATGCCTGCTTGTTGCGCCGTCAACTGCACCAGCAGACCAGAGAAGTCGTCTGGGAAGACGTTCCACTTGTAAGTATTACAATATTCTGTGTGACGTGCGTGATACGCAGCGAAACGCAAACGTCATATCAGTGTCGTTGTTAAGCTGTGGCTCTTGTTACGCAGGTTCCCACGCTCTAAGCCGGATTTATACCGGCGTTGGGTGGTAAACTTAAGAAGGGACAAATGTACTCCATCTCCAGGTAGCAGACTCTGCAGTGACCACTTTACTGACAACTGTTTTGACAGAACGGGCGCACGAACTCGGCTACAGCCTGACGCCGTGCCCACCTTGTTTTCTTTCCCGAAGCACCTGGAAAAGGTATAGTACGACATCTCGGCATTTTGGTATAGCGGCCCGGAAAAAAAAAAAGCATACTGTTCGGCCATCGCAGTTCGCTCGTTCAGCGTTCGTATAACTACCCCTACAGTTGATGCTACGTTTATTAGACACTGAAATCGCCTGAATGGGTGCTACCTTCTTTCGTAGTTCATCTGCTGAGTCCCTTTAAAAATGACGCCCTACAAATTAGCTCGGAGCACAATAAAATCTACATGGTTCGTATCCCGGCTGCGGCGGCTGCATTTCCGATGGAGGCGGAAATGTTGTAGGCCCGTGTGCTCAGATTTGGGTGCACGTTAAAGAACCCCAGGTGGTCGAAATTTCCGGAGCCTTCCACTACGGCGTCTCTCATAATCATATGGTAGTTTTGGGACGTTAAACCCCACAAATCAATCATCAAAATCTACATGTAGCTGTGGGAAGCTGTGGTTGAGGAATTGTTTGGCAGACTTACTCTGAAAACCATGTACTGTAAGCAATGAAACGGATTTGGAAAAACATGTTCATTACGTTACAAAGCGCGAGGTCTTGAATTTTTAGTGCCCAATTTTTTCTTTCAATTTCTGAAATGCTCCTATCTGCGTTATATATCTCAGTGGTGCTATGATAGCTGTCTAAGATGCTAGTGGTACAATTCAGAAACTGCTAGACTGCTATAATATGCTTGACGCCAGCATATTTTTTTACTTACAGCATTTTGCACTCGCAGTAATAAATAAGCATAACTGTGAATGAAACACGGCTGTTTCAGAGGACTGCTGAGAGAAAGCCGCCTAAGCAGAGAACTGCCATTGTGGATGTGACCCCAGTGGAACAGCCAAACGACAACACTCCAACCACGGTGCAAGAGAACTCAGCCCATGCAAGTTGCCTTTTTTTGTACTACGCTGCCCGAGTGCAGCTACTTGGTCCGTCCTCGGTTGAATGTAACTAGTCCGATGTTAGTCAGGCCACTTTCTTGCAATCTCGTGGTAACCAACACGATAACTTTGTATACATTATGCACACCAGGATAGCATCCAATTTGAATCAAGTTAGTAGTCCTGGTATGTTCTGTAGTCATAGCAGAACATTGGTTTTATTTATGGCTGCAGCACCAGTTTTTCTAATCCAGGGAAAATATTGAAATTCCTGTCTGATGTGGCGTTTCTAGAGTGCACCGGTAAATGAAGGGGAAAAAGTTAATTTCAAAACTCCCCTGTGCACCTGGTTGCTTATTTTCTGCGTTAAACCACGTAAGCTACGAACAGATGCCTGCTTTACAAAGACTGTCATATGATGAGTGGTTTTTGTGAAAGGTGTCTTTTTCAACAGCTTTAACTTTCACTGTTTTGTTTTCAGGTCGCCGAGCACAGCTATGCAGTCCTTGACACGCCAAAAACACTGAAGAGGAAGCTGGATGCTTGCACAGATTCAGCGGCTACAGTGAAAAGAAAGCTGAAGCTCAGCCTTGAACGAGAACGTCGGTTAAGAAGGAAGGTCGGCTCATTTAATGAAATAATTGATGACCTCAAGCACAAGCAGCTCATTTCAGAAGATGCCTCGGCAATGCTTGAAAGGTGCTTCACGGGGATCCCCTTGGAAGTTACGAAACGGTTGCTCAAGCAAACATCCAGGGAAGGCGACAAGTCGTCTGTTAAGTTTAGCCGAGGCAAATATTCTCCTGCACTGCGTGCATTTGCACTCATGCTACAGTTTTACTCGACAAAGGCATATAACTATGTCAGAGAAACATTTCAATGTTCCTTGCCACATCCATCGACTATAACTAAATGGTATACCTCCATTAACGGAGAACCTGGATTCACAAGCGAAGCAATCAACGCCATCCGAGCAAAAGCCAATGAGGCTAAGAAGAACAACAAACAGCTTCTCTGCAACCTTGTTGTTGATGAAATGGCCATTAGAAAGCACCTTGAATGGAACGGCGAAAAATTTCGAGGCTACGTGGATATTGGCAATGAAGTGGACGATGACAGTAACGCAGTTGCGTCTGAAGCCCTTGTTTTCATGCTCGTATCTCTGGACTCCCACTGGAAGGTACCGTGTGGCTATTTTTTGATCAATGGTCTTTCAGGAAAAGAGCGTGCGAACATTGTGAAGCTCTGTCTGACAAAGTTGCATGAGACAGGAGTGCACGTGACATCATTGACATGTGATGGTCTCCGTTGTAACTTTACAATGTTCAAAGACCCGGGGGCTTCCGTTGAAGATGCATCAGCGATGTCAACATCATTCCCTCACCCTGTAACACAAGAAAAAGTGTACTGCCTTTTAGACGCATGTCACATGGTCAAGTTAGTTAGAAATGCTCTTTCTGCTCTTGGGTGCCTCAGGGACGCATCAGGCGCATCGGTGAGCTGGGACTACATTGTCCAGCTACAAGAACTTCAAGAAAAAGAAGGCCTGCATGCAGCAAAAAAAAAAAACTACGTGCTGCACACATTAAGTGGCAGAAACACAAGATGAAAGTCAACCTTGCTGTCCAGACTTTAAGCACTAGTGTGGCTGACGCCATAGATTTTTGTCGTGAAGACTTGCAACTCCCACAGTTCAAAAATTCAGAAGGAACTGTGAAATTAATTCGAATGTTCGATAAACTGTTCGATTTCCTCAATTCACGCAACCCAGTGGCCAATGGTTTCAAAGCGCCGCTCCGACCTAGCAACAAGGGAACCTGGATGAACTTCTTCGAAGAAGCCAAGGAGTACATTCGGGGGCTGACTGACGGTTCAGGTGTTCCCATTTTCAGGACGCCCAGAAGAACTCCATTTCTAGGATTTCTGGTGACCATTGAAAGTGTCATCGGTCTGGAATCCGCGCTCCTCCTCTCGGACAATGCTCCACTCCGTTACTTTCTTACTTACAAGCTTTCACAAGACCACATTGAACTGTTCTTTGCCGCTGTGCGTTCTAAAGGGGGCTGGAATAACAATACCACAGTCTCACAATTTGTGGCGGCATACAAGCGACTTGTCACACATAACCAGGTGAAGGGTGGGCGAGGGAACTGTGAGTCTCTTGACAATACGTTCATACTGTACGTGAGCAGTCAGTTTTGCTCCAACGATGAGCTCGACATGGCCACAGCAAAGCGAAGCGGCACACAAGACCTCATGCAAGGCATAGACCTACCCGACGAGAGCGAGCTGGATGTCATAGTTGAGGATCTCCCTGCACTGTCTCCGTACCTTGGAAACGTCGTTGGTTACATCGCAGGGTTTGTTTGCCGAATGGTCAAACGTAAAATACCTTGCGCAGTATGCTACTCGGCCACCATTGCCGAGACATGTGGTTCGGCACTCCTGAACAGAAAAAACCGTGGAGGTCTTTCCGAGCCGTCGTCATCGACAACGTACATCTGTCAGCTGTCTGAAAAATCTGTTTTACTGCAGGAGAAGGTTCACGACGGAGGCCTTCCAAAAAAGAATGTAGCTGACACTGTGACAGCCAAGATTATGGCAGAACGTTCGGGAGTGCTGAGCATGAACAAGCTCTCTCCGGAACTGCATGGCAATATGTTCGAATCAGCAGTTGACTCCAACCACTTTGTGCGTCTTGTTAAATGTGTCATCGGCTGCTACGTGAAGATCAGGATGCACCATGCCGCGAAGCAAGCTACTGCAAAGATAACAGGACCAAACATCCGCAAGCGACTTGCAAAGTTGATTATTTTCAGTCACCAGTGAAGTGACGTGACGTGGCATTTCTTAAGTGCTTCAAGCGACTTGCAGAGTTGATTATTTTCAGTCACCAGTGAAGTGACGTGACGTGTCAGTTCTTAAGTGCTCCAAGCGACTTGCAGAGTTGATTATTTTCAGTCACCAGTGAAGTGACGTGACGTGGCAGTTCTTAAGTGCTTCGAGTACAATAAACACGTGAAATCCATCTTTGTACATGTATGCCTGTTTTGTTTTCAATGGCGAGGCAGGAAGTATACTTAAATATTAACCTGCATGCACTATTGCCAACCATCTCCTGGCACTGCATTGTCAGTAACAAGGACACGTGCACAAACGTTCTGAGTAAATGAGTTTTTCGTACGATTGCAGGCCTCTCAATTCGAATGAAGCAGTTCCACGCGTCCTCCTTTATCATTCTTTAAGGGTTACACTAAAATGTCCAATTGAAGCCGTAACCACTAGGCAAATCTAAATCTGGATAGACCAGTTTGCATTAGGCACTGCGTGTGCGCAATGGGTGGGTGTCCCTGAAAACTAGCAATAAATGTGTTCACAAGCTAAAAATTTTCCTTCAAGAGAAAGGGCGATACCTTTTGTCAGGCAATGATGAGAAAGCACGTTTTTGAAGAATTTACTTTGACCTGCTGGTTACACACATGCTTGAATTCATATTGTAAAGGGTTCCGATGTACTAACCTTCAAAGGTAAAACAGGAGCAAGCTGCGCACAGCCATTTCAGGATTTTTTTTTTGGCCGGCACGTAGCAAACATCAAATCGGTTATTCTGTTTCAGGCAGCTTCCTCCGCGTTGTTATCGAACTCGCTTAGCTAGTTGATTTTCCGATAATCCAAGGCCTTTCACGGCTGTTGATTTATTGTTTTCGACTAATACAAGCCCCTTCATGACTGTTAATTTATTGTAAGACGTGCATCCTAACACGAATCATAAAGTCCACTCGCCAGCATAAATCCCGTTCGAGCTGCGTCGTCTCCTCTCGAACCGATACCTAAGTGACATTTTCGTTCCCCTTCGCAATTATAAACTGCTTCATATTAACGTCGCATGTTTCGGTATAGCATAAGTTGTGATCTGAACGCGATGTGTATCACCAAAATGCAATTAAGTGAGAACAAAATGCAAAATGCGTCAATGGGAACGCTGATCAGCGGTTGAGAAGCGTAGCAGACGCTCAACTTCCGGGACGAGCCATTGAACTTCCGGTGGCCGTGCGCGCGCCAGGCCGCGACAGCGGCGAAGCGCCATCCAGCAACCCTAGTGGAGATCACTGACACTGACTGCTACAGAAGCCAACTTGAGCGCATGACAACTAACCACAATTTACGTTAACCCGACGTGACGGCTGTATCAAAAAGCACGCATGCAATGTTTATAAAATTGGGTAGGCAGCACTGCAACCGCTATTGACGTGTCATGAAGATTAGCGTCTATTTGAAAAGAAGTGCCAAGACATGGCATTGCTCTGTGGTAAGATGCTTCACTGCCACGCAGAATGCTTGGGTTCAATTTCAGTTGAGACTTTGGTATTTATTCTTTGCAATCGTCGGGTTGACGCTACCGATGTAGGGTATTTTTAACGCTCGCTCGTTAAAATTGCCCTTGTGTGTTCCCATCATTCTTGGGTATACATACTAAGTGTCAATCACCTGTGACACATACCCACATACCAGATGAACATACCCGTTCGTGGGTATGTGTTACTGTCTGGCGGGAAGTGTTTCACGACGTACGCGACGGGATGGTGACATTATTCATGTCTTAACTAGCCCATCATGTTCGTCGAACCATCTTACCCTCCCATGCTAATTTGATTGATTTGTGGGGTTTAACGTCCCAAAACCACCATATGAATATGAGAGACGCCGTAGTGGAGGGCTCCAGAAATTTTGACCACCTGGGGTTCTTTAACTTGTACCCAAATCTGAGTACACGGGCCTACAACATTTCCGCCTCCGTCGGAAATGCTCCCATGCTAATTTTGGTTCACGTCAAGTTAAGGGGGTGCCCACGAGAGCACTCAAAATTAAGTGGTTTATAGCTAGATATGCTCAAAGTCGCCGAAGTTCGCTAAGAAATGCTTCGCATTTAAATATGCTACCCTCGTCTTCGCCCGGGGGGAACTCGAGTAAATGCATCGCGAGTGGGAGGGGGGGGGGGGGGTATTGCGTGAATGTTGCGTATTTGGATAGCGTGAGGGAGTGTTAATTGTTATTTTGTCTATTATTATATTTATTGAATAAAAGAGAAGCATTGCCTTCAACGTCAAGCGAAAGCCACGCAAAGACACCCATGAATGAATTTCAAACGCGTGATCCAAGCCAATGAACGGTTGTGCAGCGCAAGCTGTGGTTTTTTTTTACTAGCAGACGTTGCCTGCGGCGGTCTTGCGAGGAAAGGGGGGGGGGGAGGGCATAGTTTCCTTAAATTAACTAGAGAGGACTCTGGCCCTGCGATCGTTCAGCGGCCATGGGAATGATGAGTAGTACACGAATTTGCCTAGTCTTCGTACTTTCGGGTGGCGAATCGCACTTGTGCTTCGTTTATTGCTGTGTGTCGGTTTTGTTTCGAAGGAAACAATGAATTCTTTCAAATTTCGTGACCTGATTTGAAATGATAAACCTAGAAAATAGGGTGGTGAAGCGCAACTATTGAACATTTTCTGATTTTGGTTTTATGAGAAAACAGCTCGAAGCCACATGAACACATAGAGTCAGAAGTACGAAAATTAGAGAAATCTGTACTTCTGGTTGTACCCATCATACCCAAGCCCAGCGAACCGCCGTGCGCGTCAGCTCCCACAGACACTAGCGCCAGAGTTTCCTCTAGTGTATATTTACGAAGCTCAATGGCGGAGGGGAACGACCGATTGCGGGTGTATTCCTGGGACGGCACGAGTCGCGAGACGCGAGCGTGCGCAGTGGGGTTGTGGACGGTGCCGCCGCCAACGCCGAAACTCGACACTGTGCGAATAAGAAATCTTCCGAATTGATTAAAACAAAGTACATAAAAGAAAACCTGTGCTCGCCTGTTGGTGACATTGACTTGCCAGCTCCTCTCTTTACTCAAATTTCTAAAGTGTGGAACTGGCTTCAATCTGCCATTTTTTATTGCATAGGATCAACCTGCCATAAAGGTAAGGTGCAGCTACCAAACACGAATCACCGGTTCTGAAATATTCGAAATTTATTTGTATCTAGAGAAAAAATGTTAACAAAACTAACCATCATGACTGTGACATTATTGAAGGGCAAGAAAGTCAGTATCTTGATGATGTTAGCAGCAACGGCTGGAACGCTCCCTTGCAGTATTGTGTATGCCAGCTACTGAAGGCATTAGCCTTGGATGTCGTCGTCCCTGAGGGAACTAGTCCTTAAAACGTCGTTGATGCGACGTCTTTAACACTAGGAATTGAAGAAGTGTACACGTTCAGCTATTTAGAGGCTGGAACTACCAAGTTACCGTCAATAGTGATGCTGCACTGGCCCAAACCGTAGACACGTCGCACCTTATCATCAGAGGAGAGCGCGTCACCATCGTACCCCTGGGACCCCAAGTGACCCAAGTGACCGTCCGGTTCCTGCCGTGCCGCGTACCCAGCGAAGTCTTCGCACAAGCACTCTCTCCCTACGGGAAGGTGCTGCACATCACCAGAGGACTCATGGGATCGCGCCCAACCGTGACCACTGGGACGCGATACGTCCGCATGGAAAGGAAGGCTTTGTCACCGTTGCTCAACTACCCCAAGATCGCGGGCCATCGAGTGGTGACCTGTGACTATACAGGCGTCCAGCAAGTCTGCCGTCGATGTGGAGGCAGTGGGCAGGTATATGACATCAGTCATATACCTTCGTCATCAATTCATGTACTGTGTAGTGGAGCATACGCACCAACGCGTATGCGCCTTCGGAAGACAACAAAAAGCCCGTGCTCTGCTTGCGCGAGAGTTTGTGCCGCCTCTGCCAGACTTGCCGTACGCCCACTTTCCGTTGCGACCTCGCTGCGACTTCTCGGCTCGAATAAACGTCATCACATTTGGTGGAGGCTGCTGAGATCCCCAAGAAGACCTGGAGCTCCGCTCTCGCAAGTTGCCTGAAAGACTACCGCGAAACATGACTGACGCAGTCGCCAACCAGCCCGTCCCAGCCCAGCCAGCACCATCGGCTGCCCCGTCTACCTGCCCCGGCGCTACTCGCCAGCGGGACCCACCAATCTTCAGCGGAAGTGGTGAGCAAGACGTCGAAGACTGGCTCTCCTTGTACGAACGCGTAAGCGTCAGCAACAAGTGGGACGACGACTCTAAACTCGCTTACGTCATCTTTTACTTGGCAGACGTAGCTAAGCTTTGGTTTACCAACCGCGAAACCGCCATCACCAACTGGTCCTCCTTTAAGACCCTCGTAACAGAAGCGTTCGGCCGACCAGAGGTCCGCAAGCTCCGCGCCGACCAGCGTCTGCGCCACAGAGCCCAGCAGCCTGGCGAAACGTTTACGAGTTACATTGAGGATGTGCTCGACCTCTGCAGGCGTGTTAACCAATCTATGCCCGAAGAAGAGAAAATTCGGCAGATTCTCAAGGGCATTGAGGATGGCGCATTCCAGATGTTGCTAGCGAAAAGCCCGACCTCGGTGGCAATCCTCGTAAGCCTGTGCCAGAGCTTCGATGAATTACGCCGTCAGCGTTCCATCGCCCGACAGAGTGTCTCACCACCAGATTCGATCTCGGCTGTCGCACTCGCAAATGTCAACGTTCGCCAAGAAAGCCTGTCCAACCAGATCAAAGACTTCATCAGGGAGGAAGTCGCCCGACAGCTCTCCCTGCTGCCGCATAGCGACGCGCCCACCGCAAGTCTGCCTTCGACACTGCAGCAGGCCATACGCACTGAAATTTGCGATGCCCTACCTACAGTGCAGGCCCCTTACGCATGCACTTCAGCAGCATCTAATCTCTCAGCTGTCAGCTACGCACCACCTGCACCATCTTCACCTCTCAGCTACGCAGCTGTGGTTGCGCGACCCTCACCGCATCCAGTATCCTTATCGGCTACAACTCCTCCGGCAGCGCCACCGGTTTACAGGCCCTCACCTCGCTTTTTCCGTCCATCTAATGAGTGGCGCACCCATGACAACCGTCCTATCGGCTTCGCGTGTGGCATCGCTGGCCACATTGCACGCTACTGCCGCCGCCGTCCCACACCTGCGTACGCCTCCTTTGGAACTCCTACCTATGCGTCGCAGCAGGCCACCACGTCTGCATACGAACAGAGGCACTCTGACTCGGATCGTCGCCCATCAACTTCTCGTTTCCCATCTCCTCGTCGCCGATCACCATCTCCTATGCGTCGTAGACCACCTCCTCAGGAGGGAAACTAATAAGTGCAGTTCCAGAGGCAAGAACTGCAACTTCTGCGCAATTATCAAGGCCTCCATTTTCGCCGCGAAATGTTGTTGATGTCAATGTTGAGGGAGTCGCCACACAAGCGTTAATTGATACTGGGGCCGCCGTCTCTGTGATGAACGCAAAATTTTGTCGCAAACTGAAGAAAGTGACCACATCTCTCAGTGGCATCGTGCTGTCCACGGCTAGCGCGCAACGCATTCAGCCCTCGTCTGTGTGTACGGCGCGCGTCGTCATCCAAGACGTTTTGTACATCGTCCAATTTTTCGTACTACCATCTTGCTCTCATGACCTCATCCTGGGTTGGGATTTCTTATCAGGTCATGAAGCTATCATCGATTGTTGCCGTGCGGAAGTGTCCCTAGTGCCAAGTTGTGAGTTTCCATCGCCCGACCATTCACCACTGCTCTGCAAACTCATCGCTGACGACGACATCACCTTGCCTCCGGAAGCTTCAGTCCCTATTAGCCTTTCATGTGTGGCGCAACCTGACGCCACGGTGGTGTTTACGCCATCCCCTGTTTTTACTGAACGCAAGGGCATCGTGCTCCCATTTGCCGTTCTTACGATTGCGTCTGGTTTAACCGTAATGCTGGTTACCAATCACTGCAACTACCCCATTGGCTTGCTTCGTGGTGAAACGGTAGGATATGTGCAACCTGTCGACCATATCAATGATATTATTCTTCCCGACGAAACGCCATGTCAGATTGCCGCAATCACTCAGGCGTCTGAGCCTTCAAGCTCACCAGCCTTCGACGATGCTATTGACGCAGACCTTCCCCCCTCGCATCGCAGCCAACTTGTTGCTCTCCTTAACAAGTTTCGCTCTTCTTTCGACTTTCAGAAACCTGCTTTGGGCCGCACCACGACTGTCACTCATACTATTGACACCGGCTCACATTCGCCTCTGCGACAGCGTCCTTACCGCGTTTCTGCCGAAGAGCGCCGCGTCATTACGGAGCAAGTAGATGACATGCTTAAACGTGGAGTCATACAGCCTTCTCAAAGCGCTTGGTCGTCACCCGTGGTTCTGGTAAAGAAAAAAGATGGCACCGTTCGATTTTGCGTGGACTATCGCCGCTTAAACAAGATTACAAAGAAAGACGTCTACCCGCTACCACGAATAGACGATGCTCTTGACTGTTTACAAGGCGCCGAGTACTTCACATCCTTGGATCTGCGTTCTGGGTATTGGCAGGTGCCAATGGCTGAATGTGATCGCCCTAAAACAGCCTTTGTAACGCCAGATGGCCTGTATGAGTTCAAAGTCATGCCATTTGGGCTCTGCAACGCGCCTGCGACGTTTGAACGCATGATAGATACCATATTGCGGGCCCACAAGTGGAAAACTTGCTTGTGTTACCTAGATGACATCGTAGTCTTTTCAGCTGATTTCCCGACACATCTTCGTCGTCTCCACGAGATTCTGGCGTGTCTAGCTTCTGCAGGCCTACAACTTAACACCAAGAAGTGCCACTTCGCAGCCCGCAAACTAACCATCTTGGGACATGTCATCACAAGAGACGGTGTTCTTCCGGACCCCGATAAGCTACGAGCTGTCGCTGACTTCCCAATGCCCACATCACTGAAAGCCCTAAGAAGTTTCGTTGGTCTTTGCTCTTACTTTCGTCGCTTCGTGCGCAACTTCGCGTCCATCATTGCACCTCTGACTAGTCTGCTTTCCAACAGCGAAGGTATATCTGCATGGTCACCTGCATGTGACGACGCATTTCACCAGCTGCGCCGCCTGCTGACCTCGCCACCTATTCTTCGCCACTACGACCCCACTGCTGCCACAGAAGTTCACACTGATGCAAGCGGCGTTGGTCTTGGCGCAGTTTTGGCACAACGGAAAGGTACCCAAACCGAATACGTAGTCGCTTATGCAAGTCGCGCTCTTAAGAAGGCTGAATTGAATTACTCCGTGACAGAGAAGGAGTGTTTGGCCATAATCTGGGCGCTTACGAAGTTTCGCCCGTACCTTTACGGCCGTCCTTTCGATGTGGTCACAGACCACCACGCTCTATGTTGGCTGTCCACCTTGAAAGACCCGTCCGGACGTCTGGGCCGTTGGGCACTTCGATTGCAGGAATACGACATCCGTGTCGTATATCGTTCCGGTCGCAAGCATGCGGACGCCGATGCACTTTCCCGGTCGCCATTAACACCAGATGTGGCTTCTCTGTCACCCCCTTTTACCACCTTGTCACCACTCGACAGCACTGACATGCTTTCGGAGCAGCGTAAAGACCCATACCTTGCCTTGTTAGTCGACTATCTTACCGATCCGTCTTCTGTCCCTTCCACGAGAGCGGTACGCCGGCAAGCAGCCCACTTTTCCTTACGTGACAACATTCTGTACCGCCGCAACTACACGCCTGGTGGTCGGAAGTGGCTCCTTGCTGTCCCAACTCATATGCGCTCTGACATCTGCATGAATTTCCATGCAGATCCCCAAAGTGCTCACGCAGGTGTCCTGAAAACCTACGAAAGGCTGCGCCAACGCTATTACTGGCGAGGAATGTATCGTTTTGTGCAGAAATACGTTCAGTCTTGCACCACTTGCCAACAGAACAAAACACCTCCGCGGCACCTTACCGGCATGTTACAGCCGCTGCCGTGCCCGGCTCGCCCATTCGACCGCGTGGGTATAGACCTCTATGGCCCACTCCCATATAGTAGCTCTGGAAACCGGTGGATTATTGTCGGAGTCGATCATCTGACACGCTACGCTGAGACTGCAGCTCTACCAGCAGCGACCACCCACGAAGTTGCACTCTTCATTCTCCGCAGCTTCATTCTACGCCATGGTGCTCCGCGGGAATTACTCAGTGATAGGGGTCGAGTGTTCCTGTCGGAGGTCATCCAAGCTATCCTCGCTGAATGCAACATTATCCACCGGAAATCTACCGCATACCATCCACAGACAAATGGTCTTACTGAGCGATTCAACCGCACACTTGGCGACATGCTGAGGATGTACACCTCCTCCGACCACACTAACTGGGACGCTGTATTGCCCTTTGTTACCTTCGCTTATACCACCGCGACGCAAGCGACTACCGGTTTTTCTCCGTTCTTTCTATTGTACGGCCGCGAACCTTCCCACCCCCTCGACACTATACTACCGTACCGCCCTGATGCATCTGAGTGCTCCCCGCTTTCGGAAGTCGCCAGATACGCTGAAGACTGTCGTCAGTTGGCTCGGTCTCTGACAAGTGAGGCTCAAGGTCTACAAAAGACTCGACACGACGACGCTCACCGCATAGCTCCTACATTTCGTGCTGGCTCCCTTGTGTGGCTTTGAGTGCCCCCGCACGTTCCTGGCCTGTCTTCTAAACTTCTGGCCCGGTACCATGGTCCGTACCGTGTCATTGACGCGACCTCCCCGGTGAATTACATCATCGAGCCGTTAACACAATCACCAGATTTGCGCCGTCGAGGACGCGAGACCGTACACGTCGACCGTCTCAAGCCCTACTACGACCTCATCATTGTGCCTACTCCCTGAGTCGCCAGGATGGCTACCCTTCATCCCGGGGGTATTGTAGTGGAGCATACGCACCAACGCGTATGCGCCTTCGGAAGACAACAAAAAGCCCGTGCTCTGCTTGCGCGAGAGTTTGTGCCGCCTCTGCCAGACTTGCCGTACGCCCACTTTCTGTTGCGACCTCGCTGCGACTTCTCGGCTCGAATAAACGTCATCACAACTGTAATACCAAATTTGGTATATGTGACGCTAGCGAAACGGCCACGAGCGCATCATGAGCGTGGCATGTAGTCATGTTACATGACACGCATGTCATGATTTTTATGCTGGGGTCTGTCTCTTGTGTTTGCCATGCAATCATGTCATACTATACCAGTTTTGCAACATGCCATCTGAACGAAACCATACCACAAGAGCTGCAGGACCATGAAATGTAAATCATAGTATTAATGACATGCATGTGACGATTTTCATGTTATGACTAGTCAAATATGTTTTTCATACAGTCATGTTATGCCATACCAAGTTTGGTATCGACACCATTATTGAAACGGCCAGGAGAGCTAAATGTTGTAGGTGGATAGATAGATAGATAGATTAGATAGATAGATAGATAGATAGATAGATAGATGGACAGATAGATACGCTCAATGTCGCTGAAGTTCGCTAAGAATTGCTTCGCATTCAAAACATTTATTTCATGTTGTGCGCAAAAAAATCGGTGAATGGTATTTCGCAGGCGCTGCGTTAGAGTGCCTCGAGCATGCAGCGGAGGCGAACGAGCACATCTCACGTCACACGTGAGACATGAGCGCCATCTGGTCGTTTTCTTAAAAAACGGAGTGCGTGGCTCTGAGACAGGTGTGCGCGCCCGTCTCAGAGGTGATAAGGTGTAGAACGCGAGGCGACGGTTAGGTGCCACCACCATCTCGTCTTAGCAAAGCGTTGGAAACACTCACCGTTCCGTGCAAGCGTTGCATGGCAAGCGCAGCGTGATAAGCGCTACGGTCCTTAGAATTACTTATGTATGCGTTTTCTAGTAAAAGGCGCACATGCAGTATATGTACGTGTTCTTATGGTGCCCCAGACATGCGCAATATTTGATTTTGCATTGACAATTGCACAAGCATAAACGCTCTGCCTTGAGCAACATTGGTGGTCGCTGTGGATGGAGTCGGCCGTTTCAAGTACCTGATGCCAGTGAAAGTAGATGAACAGACAGACAGACAGACAGACAGACAGACAGACAGACAGACAGACAGACAGACAGACAGACAGACAGACAGATCAAAATTTTTGTGTCGAAGGTCCCAAGAAAAACTACCGTCTTTAAAACATGCATTCGACCCTCGTCACGTACGCGCGTAAGAAAGAAGGGACGAAACACGCAGCCGACCGAGAAGACCGCCGAGAAAGCCGGGAGCACAGTGGTCCGCACAGTTCAACATGGGCAGAAAGAAGAGTAGGGACACCAAACTAGAAGTGAAGTCCAGTTATCCCCGCTGTTTGGAGCTCACCTGAGGCGTATTCCGCGGCAGAAGCAGGAAATTTCCGTTGCTCACAGTCCAGTGGAAGGAGCGGGAGCTCAGATAGTATTTATTGCACCAGCAAGTTATATGTGGGGGCAGAGAAGGGGCTGGAAGAGGCCAGCGGCTTGGAGGCAGCGGGCGGTTTATTGGTGGCAGCTGCAGGAACTGGCGGTTGAGCAAAGGCACGCGGTGTCTGCGTCGAACGCTTGGTGCCGACCACACTGACTTCGATGAGGATGAGGGCGGGGCCGTCATCGTTGAAGTGGGGACGAAGGGCGCACTCGTTGTGTGAAGAGGGGCGGCCTCCAAGGTTGTGTCACCGGTACCCACGAGTGCATATCGGAAAGAGCGTCCTTTGATGGAGGCGATGCTGCCAGGGGTCCTAGCGGGCTTGGCGGTGAGTCGCGGTGCCATTGATTAGGCCATAATGACCGCGGCCCTGCGAGGAAGCTGCCAGTCTGGACAGCGCGGCTCGGTTGCAGGATGTTTCCCACGACAGTTTATGCAGCGAGGGCGTGCTGCACACGATCTTAGGCGTGCTTGATGCTGCAGCTTAGGCACCGTTCATTTCGAGAGCAGGCGGCGGTTGCGTGCCCGAAGCAGCCGCAACGGGAGCACCGCAGGGGCCGGGGCTGGCGGGGTCGAACAGGGCGCATTTCCTTGGAGAGCAATATATCCGAAGTGACGGTGTTCCCCGCGAAGGTGAGGGTGAGGCACTTGCCTCTGCGGACACCAGACACTAGTGTCACAGGTGACGCAATGTTGTCGGCAAGGTCCTTGAAGGGGATCGTTGGGTCCACTCAAAAAACCATGCCGATGCAAGTGTTCAGGTCAAGTTGTTTGGTACGCACATTGATGTCGCAAACCATTCAGACGTGAAGTAGGGCAGTCAGATCGGCAATAGGGTGAGTGTCGACCGCTACAAGGTTGCGCCGGAAATTTACCCGCATTCGGTAGGTGGGTGGGAACCCCGAAAGAAACGTGGCAATCGCATCCTTCGACGCAGCCAGGAAGTTGGCTTTTCTCCTGATCGGCCAAAAATTTATGGTGGCCGCACGGTCAGAAAGAGGAAGGCCGCCAGCGAAGTGGACACAATCGGATCGCGGTGACGTGCTTGAAGGCACAGACTGTGCACTAAGGGCGGGCGACGATTGGAGTCGAAACAAGCTCACCTGATCCATGACACTGGTATTCACGTCTTGCCTGTGAGACGCTGACACGATTGATGCTGATATTGACGGAGTATAGTGAAGTTGCCCGTGGTTCCGGTCAAAAATCTGCGGAGCTGAAGCACAGCACGTCTTGCGTTATCACGAAATTGCAGCCCCCCCCCCCCCTTACTCAAAATTGGTCACCACTTCATCTAAACGCAGCTGCATTGGTGTCCCAGAGAAGAGGACGAGACGCTCTCTCTTACACGGGCCTGGGTGCGCTGGCGTTCGCGACAGTCATTAAAACACTTCTGATCCCAGTGGTGGTAGATGGAAGAGGGAGGGTTCAAAATGCCCCTTCTGTTTATACGAAAGATCTGGGGGTCGCTGAGTAGGTGGCTATTGCCCTAGCACTCATTGATTCGGGCAGAGTGTCTATAGTGCCTCTCGCTCTGCAAATAAAGCCTTCTTTAGGGGAGTTGTTAGCGAACGGGCTTAAATACTGCTGCAGGGTAAGGACATCACTCCACATACCATTACTTGGTTTCCGGAACACATGGGGTCAGTGAACGGAAGGAAGAAAAATAGGTGGAAGAGAACGGCAGACATTTTAACCAGTCTATAAGCAGCCAGTTTTCTACCCTGCGCATGGGAAGGGGATGGGGGTGAATAAAGATAGAAAGGAGAGAGGGAAGAGAGATAAACACAGCACAGTGACGTAAACGAGGTGGCGCACAGGGAGGCACGAAAAATAGTGTGCAGTGGAATCCCTGAGGCGGCTGAATCTCCCGCTCCGGATTTAGGGACCAGCTGTTAACGTACAATGATATAAACAAACATTAATTAGAGCGCAAGGAATTCTCCTTGTCACATTCTAGAATTACCAGGCCACAGGCGGTTATACTAAGACTTCTGCAGACGCCATACCCCGACATGGGCGTTATGCATAAAATTAATCCCGACTGTGGGGTTTCGATCTATTTTAGTAAGTGTGGGGGCTTGCTCGATTTTGAACACAGGCTCTGGCGCTGGTTGCCAATGGCCGGTGCGGCTTCTCACGGTGAACAGAGGTGGCAGTGAATGCTGCACAATGACCCGCTACTGGACCGACTCGGGGCTGTCCAGGGGGCTATCTTGGTAGGAAGCGCAGCCACTACTACACAGATGGATTCATACCAACTGGCCCGCTACAATTGTTTATTTTCCAGAGGGCCCGTGCGGTGGCAAAAGGGCTTGGCCTCTCTGTCCCGACGTGGCAGCAGCCAAAATCAGTCCTGGACTGATACTCAGGACCTTAATAAAGTTCTTCATACCATACCATACAGTGGTCGTTCGGAGCTCGCTCTGTCGGTAAACCGAGATTTTGCCCGTCTGCGAGGCCGCAGCTTTCCCACAGTTTGGTGACCAGGACCTGACCACGGTCATTCGTTGTTGTGATAGAAGCGACCATGGAACAGGCCGACGGTACAAGTTCTCGTGACCAGAATATTTCTGAGCAACGCTGTGAGCCAACCTGCTCAGCCATTCCTGTCCGCCTTCGTCAGTACTGGGACGAGCATCCGTGGGCATGATTTCTACAGGTTTAATCACAATTTCAAGGCACTGGTACGCGCTCCCAAACTGCGAGGCTCCACTGCGCTGTTGCGGCACTACCACCCATCGCTATCGACGAGGTAGCAGATCTGATAAGCATCCCGCTGTCTGCGAATGCCTACGACAATCTAAGAAGAATTGCGGTACGGTTGACAGGCGGGCTAGTTGGTACAAATTCATAATGAAATAATTGGAAGCGCAAACCAACGGGACACAAGAGAAGAGACAAACAAGCGCATTTTGTCTCTGCTTGTTTGTCTCTTCTCTTGTGTCCCATTGGTTAGCGCTTCCAATTATTTCATTATGAATCTTCAGAAGACCCTTCTACAGCGCACAGCAGTTTCACAGCATTCTTGCATCCAGCAGCTTCTGTCCTCCAAAGAACTCGGCGACCGGCACTCCAGTCAACTTCTTCGCCGTATGAAGCAGCTACTCGGAGACAACGCCAGATCCATCGACGACGGGCTATTACGCGAGTTATTTATACAACGTCTACCGGCTAACGTGCAGATAGCTCTGGCAACAACTTCTACCATGAACCACAACGGTTTGGCCGTGTTGGCCGACAAGTTGGTGGAAGTAGCCACACCAAGCATCGCAGCCACGACAGCATCTCTACTAGTAAAAGTACCGCCACGCTGCGTACTCTCCCATCTCCGACAGCACCATCGCCGTTTGGTGCCCTGTGCGACCGTCTCGAACGCATCGTCTCTGCCATAGAGTTTTCTAAATATACACTAGAGGGAACCCTGGCGCTAGTGTCTATGAGAGCTGCAACGCACGGCGCTTCAGCGAGCATGGGAATGATGAGCAGCACGCAGATTTGCCTAACCTTCGTACTTCTGGCTGCGTGTGTGTTTGTGTGGCTTGGAGCTGTTTTCTTACGAAAGAAAAATCAGCAAACGTAAAGCGGTTACGCTTCACCATCTTATTCTTTTAGACTTACCCTTTCAAATCAGGTCACAAATTTCAGAAGGATTCGATCTTTTCTTCGGAATAAAACCGAAACACAGCAATAAACGAAGCCACAAGTATGATTCGCCGCCTGCAAGTAGGAAGAATTGGCGAATCCGTGTACTACCTATCATTCCCATGGTCGCTGAACGATCACAGTGCCAGAGCCTCCTCTAGTATTTGCGTGCACGGCAGACTAACGTTAATATAAATATTTCCGCTATGTCACCAGGTAACCTAGAGCCTCAACTGGCAAAAACACGCCAAGAAAGTAAGCTTCCCATGTTTATAGACAATAGTGAATGTAGCCGTAAACATATAGACAAGGAACACTGTCACTCACAGAGTTGAACAATGCATACAAAAACAGGGATAGCCATCTGTTTATTAAAATTACCCGCTGAAATCGTACAACTTTGTGTCTGGACTCATTCAGTCCGACAACAATATTTACGCTGCGCGTACCTTGCACAGTACTTAGTAACGTGCTGCTCGCTGTCGTTTTCACCACATATTCCTTCAAAAGGTACATTGTCAGTAAGGTTAGCCTTAGCCGCATTGTGATATTTTGAGTACACATTAGCGAGAGCAACACCACGTTCAACAATAAAAAGGGATCTCACGCTGTTGTGCTAGGTATCCCTGCATATTACACTGTTCTCGATACTGTGTTTAATACCTCATTGTTTATGCCGGCGGGTCCAGTCTTTCTACGAGCGATTCCGACCAACTAGATCGACTTCTAGTTGTGCTAAGCAAGTGTATTCTAAAAAAAACACCATTGGCAGGATCATGTTTAACTAGAAACTTAGTTTACGTTTCAAATGAGGTAAAAAGGTTGCGGTGACAGCCACTCCAATTGAGTAAAAGTTGGCGAATAACGAAAGTCTTGGCCTGAGCGAAACTTTTCAGCAAGTGAACATTATTACGAAAGTTGTCACAGTTGACATGTTCGAAAAATGAGGTCCTTTGCCCTTGCTTGCCCACTGTTCATCAGCTGACACATGAAATAGAGGATGCCTGTGGGTGTTCCTAAGAGCTCTAATAACGAAAAAGAGTTTACGCACCAGTGAACCACACTCGCAGCACACTGAACATAATATATTTGCATACAAGAGGGACATGTGGAGCTCTATTGTAACTCTAGACTGCTAAGAAGTGCTGGAGGTCACAGTAGCAATGTTGGAAAAATAGGCAATGAGTAATCGCTGCAGTCAAATCTGTGTAATGAAATTTTCCATGATGGTTATCCATAATGTATGGGCCATTTTCTAATCTTTTATTTTTGCTTGTCAGACTGAAGAGTTATAGGCACAAAAAATCTGTTCCTACTCTAGGATAGTAATGAAGTGATTGTTTCTATTTCAGTAGCCATCTGCTTGTTGGGGAACACAATCAACAACGTTCACGAGCTCTGTTGGTCTCGCCTGTTGTAAGCGCACACTGTAATTGCATTTTTGCATTAAAAATCACTGGCTTATCAAGTTTATGTGGAGTTGTGCCTAGGTTATGAACCAACTGTGAGGAGCCATACAAGCACCAGTACATCGTGTTGAGACTTCCGAAATGGCTGCACAAATGTGTATGACAGCAAGTGGAGCGCCGTGCCAAGCATCCAGACCAATCAAACTGTTCAAGTGGACTGCATATTGCATTTAGATAGACGACTAACATTTAGGGTCTGTCCGAGAAAGTTGCCCTTGTACGTCTCACAACAATTTGCACAGCTGTAGTAGATATGCCCAGATATCAAGTTTGTTCAAGCTGGATTAAAAAAAAATGCTAAGCGACAACCTCAAGCACCAAAAAATGTTATGTGGGCGAGCTTTTTTGATTGATATGGGGGGTTTAACGTCCCAAAACCATCTTATGATTATGAAAGACGCCGTAGTGGAGAGCTCCGGAAATTTCCACCTTCTGGGGTTCTTTAACGTACACCCAAATCTGAGCACATGGGCCTACAGCATTTCCGCTTCCATCGAAAATGAAGCCACCACAGCCGGGATTTGATCCCGCGACCTGAGACTAGCGTTTTTGAAATGCTGTTGATCAGACAAAGGTGATTTGTTTCCGCACACTTTTGTGCTGGTGACGATACTTGGTATACGCGATTGCAAGAACAAGAAATTCAGTGCAGTGGTGTCATGGCTCTCCTTAAAAAAACCGTAAGAAATGAGACCAATAAGCTTACTCCAGTGAGAAAATGACGTCTACCAATCTCCAAGTGAAAAATGGCATCTTTAGTGTGATTTCATGAACTGTGGGTCCCAGTTACAGCTGACGTATACCACAAAATGCGCACCAGAGTAAAAGATACGATAAACGTGGGCGACATTGCAAATTCTCCTCCGGAATGAACCTCCTCCACGACAACGCGCATCCTTGCGCCACAGCCACATCCAAGATTTAGGTTGGAAACATTGATTGCCCGTCTTACTGTTCTGACCCAGCACCATGCGACTATTTCCTCTTCTTTCGTTTGAAACAGGGGCTCGGGTTATTACAATATCAAGACAGTAAGAAATTCAAGATCACCATTACCCAGAAGTTATAATCCCAGGGGTTGATCTTTTAACCACTCGAGTGCTACGAAAAGTTCTAAAAAGTTAACAGTGATTATGTAAAAAAGTGAAGTAGGGTTTCGATAAACTAAGCCTACCAATGAAAACTTTTCTAATGAATAATTATGTGTTTGGGACCAAGCGGCCTTTACGTTTTGAATGACCCTCATGATGTTGGTATGCTGTGCATTGCCAGAGAAATAAATTATTCTAATTTTTGTACGAATGAGGAATAGCCATCAAAGACACTGCTCAAACGATGGGTGCTGGCAGAAGCTGAATTCACATTTTTATTCTTCACTACCTCGTAAGCGTCTCCTTCACTCTTTACGTAGATCTCATGTAAAACTAGCCCACTTGGCTTCATAGTTGACTGCAATATCGAGAAATCGCTGTTAATACACATTCAAATCATCAATATGTACCATACCTTCTGAGTGCGTTCAATTGTTCTTTTGTTAAAAATAAACATACTTTGACAACTTCATTGTCCTGCGTAAGTTCTTTTACATAAAACAAATAGTATTACAGTAAAAGCTTGTTATTTGAGCTCGGTTATTGAAAAGTACAGTTAATTCGAATAGGCATCTTATTCATGGCACATCCATGCTTATTCCTGCGGGGGAAACCTTTCGATAATTTGAACGGATTGGTATCCACAACGTGTTATTCGAACTGGGAGCCCCTTGTTTTCGTTGCAGCTCGCAGAGGTCTGCCCAGAGCAGCGTTGCCAGCTCCTCTTATAATGAGTGGATTTGGGCTTCTTCTTTTCATCGAGTTGCTTGTACACTTTCTTCACTCGCTTGTCGGGTGTTTTTGGGCTTGCGTGTTTTTCAGAAAATAAGTTGTTTTTGTATTAATCATTCAACACGTTCACTTATGCATATTTCTCATACACTAGAGAGCTTTTCGATGATTTTGAGTAGCCACCAATAGGTCAAAAGTTCTTCGCAGCGTCCCCCTTTCCGCCCAACAAATTCAGTCTACTTGGCAGATTTTGCACCCCCCCTAAAAGTACATAGTAGGGGCGTGAAGTTTCGCAGTTTCTCACTGTACAAAATACTTAGCAATTAGCCCCCCTTTGTATTTGTGAGTCATTTATAAAAATCGTAGTTTCAAAGTTGAATTGAAGATTTTTTGAGCACGAAAAATTCTTTGTTTCCGCTTGTTTTGGGCTTCTTTTGTGATGAGAATTCGCTTATTTTCTCAGTGGCATCCGGCAACACTGGTCCAGAGGGATCACAATATTCTGCAAAATCAAACCAATCTCAATAAACTAGAGGTGGGAAAGAACAGAACAGCAGCATTTTTGAGCAAATGCGATTTAAAATGCTGAGCTGGAGCCCTTGGGCAAACTACAAATGATGATCATGGAGCAGCAATAGAAGAAATGCAGGCGAATGCAAAGTGCTGATTACTTTTTATTATGATTCCATTAGGTCTCTCTTGTACAAATCATATTTTGAAGCATAAATATTAACGTACGTTTCAACGTTGAGGCTCACTGGTTGCGTGCATGTCGATGCTTATTTTTGACTTATCAATGACTGGCCAATTCTGGCGACTGTTACAACGTCTCGAACTTAATTACCATACTAACCTGGTACAAATGTTTAGCAGCGCTTAGTTGGCGATAAGTCCCGACGTGGCTTTCTTCAATTATGCCCATGCATTGCGGTGAAATGCCCAGTCATTCTAGTGCCAACCCATTAATTCGAACAATTTCACAGTCCACTTCGAGTATGAGCTAACGAGCTTTTACTTCGTGTACTCTTTGTCAGGGACTCAACTTCACATAGAAAACGGAATTGCTTACACCGATGCCACAGTGATGTACCCTCTTTTTTTCTTCACAGTGTGTTAGCATATCTCATTATTACATTGATAAAATTCATTGAACAGATCTAGCTAAAAACAAATGTTTCATATTCTTTACAGTTCCTTGAGCCTGTTTCGTAGAACACGGCCCACAATTTTCTTATGCACACCCTTTTATTCCCTTACTCTCATAATCAAATTTTATGTATTCCGGAGTAGTGAGTCGTACCGTATCGTGCAGGTTACCTCTGCAAGACGTGTTTCACTTAATGAAGGCACGGGTGTTTGTTTTGTTTCTTCTTTTAGAACCCTGGCAGTGTCACACTTAATAAGCACGTGGTATCAGAAATGTTTTTGTTTCAGCACTACTGTAGCTGTACCTGCCATTGCCTTGCAACAGTCATAACATTCACAGCAATCGATCTATAATCAACGTGTAAAAGAATCGCTGCTAAATATTCACTACTACAGGCCCGTTCACTACCTAGTTAAACGTGATACTCTATCGAAAGCTTGACACGTAGAGTGAAGTCACGGTATGTGCACCCCATCACACGCACCTTCCAAGAAATTCGAAGCCTGCACATTTGCTCAAACTGACTAATTCATAAAGCAAGAAACAATGATATGTGCAACCAATTTCGTACAGCTTGAACACACTATACACTATCACTGTTTTTCAGTATAAGGCTTCTTTTTATTTGTCCACCTGCTATATCGGTGGTGAATGGGGTATGACAACTGTTGAGCATTTTACGACTTGATGTGGGTAGCTTTGAAACCAAGGGTCTCTTTTTAGATGCGGAGCATCTTATGCTCGCGCCTTGTAGTGCGCCGTCCGCACCGCTTCTCGAACATTCGACAGCTGACGCGCGCGCATGCGCCGTCGCGCCGTCGCCCACTCTTCCACCATCTGTGCATCCCTTCCTCCTCTACACACCGCGCGCGCTTCACTCCTCCACCATCTGTGCACCCTTCCTCCTCTACACACCGCGTTCGACATCTACAATTCTCCTGATTCTCCAGTGGACGCGCATGTGGCGTCGCGCTTCGAGAACATTCAACAGCTGACAGTGCATGCGCCGTCGTGCTGTATATATACTCAAGGTCGGCGCTCGCTCGCTCAGTTGCCGCTCGTCGGTTGGTTTGTACGGCGCGTCGACGTCCAAGGTCGCGGTGAAATGAATTCCAACGAATCCACAAACACAATGATCGACGTCCCTTCGACCAGCGCCGCCCTTTCGCATACGTGTGTACGTGTTCACTCATTTAACACCCCCTCCTACAACCACGTTAACCACTTTAGCCATCGACCCAAGTAAGTCGCAATTTAACACCCCATTTCACAACCACGTTAACCAATTTAGCCATCGACCCAAGTAAGTCGCACTTTAACACCCCGTTAACCAATTATATGGTCCGCATCCTCCTCAGTGTTCCCCCGAGGGAAGAGAGAGAGTAAAACTTTATTGAAGGGGAAAGGGAGAGGGGCGTTTTAGAGCCTTTATGGTTGGGGCCCTACGTCCAGGGCTCCACTGGCCTTAGCCGCCCGCCGGACTTGATCCAGTAGTGCGAGCTGCACTCCTGGGTCCGAGCTAGCGAGGTGTGCCTCCCACTGCTCCATACTAGGTGTTAAAGGTTCGCCGAGAAAATTGGTTATGTCACTTGGTTTACGATCGCACCCCCACGATATGTGGTAGAGAGTCGGTCTTCCGCCGCACCACGGACATACAGCCGGGTAAAGAGTTGGATGTATCGCGTGTAACTTCAGTAGGTGCGGAAATACATCCGTTTGAATTTTTCTAAGGTCAGTGGCCTCTTCCCCATTAAGGGATCTGTGAGGTGTTCCACATTTTTGACGCGTGAAGCGCTGGTGAGCTAGAATCTCCCTAGGTAAAATTGGCATGGTCAATGAAAGAGATGGATTCTCCGCTCGGTTACAAAACGCACGAGCTAGAGCGTCCGCCCTTTCATTGCCTTCGAGACCTGCGTGTCCCGGGCACCAGATCAAGCGATGGTGGTGAGTGAGTTTGGATCCTAGCAACCTCAGCCCCATTGCTGGAAGGCGGCCCCTTAAAAAGAGCCGGCAGGCTTCCTGGGAGTCGGATAAAATAACTGATGGCTCCCCTCTACGCTCCTGAAACCTTAAGGCTAAGGCTATGGCCATCGTCTCCGCCTTTGTAGCCGAGGTCGTGCGTACGGAGGCACTCGTTAGCAGCGTCATGTTGTTGTCGACAACAGTAATTATGTGTCTCTGCCAATCGAAACTGGCCGCATCGACGTACGCGACATTTGAAGCTGAGCCGAATTGCTTTCGAAGCCAGTTTACCCTCGCAGTACGTCGCTCAGCGTGAAAGTCGTGATGCATATTTTTGGGCACCGGTGCGATTGAGATTCGCCTGCGGACCTCTTGGGCTACGTCGACCAGCTCCTCATCAATGTGCTGTGGGTGGGGCGAAATTCCTATTCTAGTGAGTATCGCCCTGCCTGCTGAAGTTTCACTTAGACGATTCCTCTGAGACATGAGGACTGCGGCACTGAGCTCAGCATAAGTGTTATGTATACCGAGAGCTAGGAGCCGCTCGGTCGGTGTGCTGGTGGGTAGACCAAGTGCTGCCTTAAAAGCGCTTCTAATGAGCACATCCACCTGGCTCTCCTCACTTCTGTCGAGTGAGTGGTACGGTAGGCCATACGTCACTCTGCTCAAAACTAAGGCCTGGACAAGCCGGAGAGTATCCTTTTCTTTCATGCCTTTTTTATGATAAGTGATGCGACGGATCATTCTAGCTATCTGTTTAACCGTAGTCTTTAAGGTGGTTATCGTGTGACTGGCTTTGCCATTGCTTTGGACCCAGAAGCCAAGTATACGGGCCTGAGTAACCTCGGCTATGGCATGGCCGTCTACCTGTAAGTTTATGGCACCGTTACTTTTGTAATACTTACTGTGTATTCTTATGAGTTCAGATTTTTCAGGCGCACAGCTCAGCCCACTATTTCTTGCGAACTCTGCCACAGCTGTCGCAGCAGCCTGGAGGGTCTGCTCTTTCAGCGCCAGTGAACCCTTCGTAGCCCAGAGTGTGATGTCGTCCGCATACAATGTATATCCAAGGTGCGGGATTGCTTCGAGCTCGTGAGCAAGTCTGCGCATAGCTATGTTAAAGAGCAAGGGGGAGATGACTGCCCCTTGCGGTGTGCCTTTATTTGGCATCGAGAACGGCACCGACCTCGTGTCGCCTATCCCAATAGTTGCCGTCCGCCCAGAGAGGAGGGAAGCTGCGGGCAATTTTTTTGTCCAGCTTTCTGAGGAGAAAAAAAAACCAGAGTCATGAATAGAGTAGTACAGAAAAGGTAAACGAAAATAGGTTTAATATATAAAATTTGTTCAACAAAAACTTTTCGACCATGAGTTTGCTTTCAGTGATTACACACTTTTCGCTGACTTGAGGTAGGTTCAGCGATGAAGCATTCAAGCCTACGCTGATACGAAGATCGACTTAAAAGCTGCGATTGGGCTGTAAGGGGAAGAAACAGTCGTGCTTACTCTGGTAGAAGCAGGAATAGATCTGTGATGCGGGAATAAGAACATTGTATATGAGAACTTTGCATATAAGAAAGCCTGTGTGGACATAACATTGCTATTTATGCTAATTTGTCTTGTGCGTGAAGTTTTGATGAACTTTTCTTAGTGCCTTTCTTCAGAGGACAAAGCTATCTGATTACTCAACTCGATGGACTATATAGTTCATGCAAACGTAATATGCATGACTGTAAACTTACGCATAAATGTACAAATGCGTATATGTACTACAAGTTCACTTGGCTCTATAACATGCTTTGCATTTATGAGCACATATTACAGAAGACTCATTTTGAGCAGAGACAAGTAAAAGCTATTCTGAAGATGTGATCTGTGTTACTAAGTTTAGCAGTAAATATATCTTTATCGAACGTGAGAACGAAGGAAACTATCTCAAACATTCGCAGAGCGTGCGTCACATTAGCCGGACAAGCTGGAAAACCTTATGAAATGAGAAAATCTCTAGCGCAAGCAAAAGAAAAGGGCCTTGTTAAGATGCAAAGCTGTGCATTTCACTCACTGGTGAGCACGCCCCCGTGTGCATGATTATTCTGTTCTCGTAGGCAGTCTCCTAGCGATTCGCGGGCGTGTAATTTTCACGCTGGAGGCCGCAGAGCCCGACGTCGATAAAGCGCCGCACCTCACATGGTTCACAGGCTTTTGACACGTTCGCTTTGTTGTAGTGGCACGTAAAGCCTGACCCACAAACTCGCAGTGATGTATCAAAGCTTTTAAAATGGAGCTTCGTAGTGCCGATTGCGAAAAAGTGCCGCAGTGAGATATGAAAAAAATCTACCGATTAAGAGAGAGAGAGAGAGATAAATAGAGAGGAAAGGCAGGGAGGTTAACCAAGCTTGGCTCGGTTGGCTACCCTACACTTGGGGTGGGGAAAAGGAGAATAATAGAACGGAAAGAGACAGAAAAGAAGAGGAGTAAGAAAGAGAAGCATAAATAGTCAGCTCGAGACTACACAGCACGGCCTCGCACAGTTCTTTCACAAGCGGTCGTGAAGTTTGGTGGTCCTTAAAAATTAAAGAGGGCTTTCAAGGCTTTGCGCGTATGGGAAGCCGTCGGCCAAGGTCCCAGGATCTTCTCTTCTGTAATCGGCCGTCAACCCAGCTGACAGAGCTTGGCTTCCATAATACGTCGTTCGGCCTGGTATGCTGGGCAATGACATAGAATGTGCTCAAGCGTTTCCTCGCAGGTGCAGATGTTGCATATCGAAGTGCTCGCGATTCCAAGGAGACGAGAGTACGAATTCGTAAATGCCACGCCCAACCTCATGCGACACAGTAAAGTTTCAGTGCGTCGTGGGAGCCCGGATGGCAAACGAAGTTGCAAGTTTGGGTCAATCGAATACAGGTGCGTGTTGGAGAAACCCTGCTTATTCCATTGTAGGAGAAATATACGGCGAGCAAGTGATTGTAGTAGCCTTGCAGCGTCCGTTCTCAAGAGTGGTATAGACGTGCGCTGGTCCTGGTCATGAGCCGATCGAGCAGCTTCATCCGCGCGGTCATTGCCGACGATTCCGCAATGACTCGGCAACCACTGAAATACAATATCGTGACCTTCAGCGAGCGCTTCGTGGTAGTCGTGCCTTATCTGATATACTGATTGTTCATGTAATCCGTGCTGCATAACAAACCGTAGTGACTGTAAGGCTGACCTGGAATCGCAGAAGATAGCCCATTGGTTAGGTTGCTGGCGAAGAATGTAATTTACTGCCCCTTGAAGTGCTGCGAGCTCTGCTGCTGTCGACGTCGTGGTGTGAGAAAACTTGTACTGAAGCAACACATTTTCAGATGAAACAACCACTGCTCCTGTGGAGCTGTTGGAATTAGTGGAGCCATCGGTGTAAACATGTATGCGGTCGAAGTACCTTTCGTCCAACAGGCGCAAAGTCAATTGCTTCAGGGCTAGCGTTCACATGCGTGCCTTCTTAAAGATTCCAGGAACTGATAAGCGCACGTCAGGTTGACGAAGACTCCATGGCGCAGTTGCTGGATGCATCGCAAGTTTGAAGCCAGGCGGTAGTATGTCCTGATGTTTTGTCACGATACCGCAGTACGAAGAATGTGGCCTCCGAGCTGTCAAACATGCTAAATGACGCGACGGTAGCCGTGATAAATGCCGAATTTGCGCTCTCAGCGTCTCGACAATGATGTGCGTTGTGACCGGTTGTTCTTGTGCAATAACAATAGTTGACACTGTCGATGAGCATCTTGGAAGGCCAAGGCATGTCCGAAGTGCAAATTAAATTATGTTTTAGCTGCGTTGAGCGTCCCTAGCAGGAAACTAGACAATAACTTGTCCGACTGCTAAAACAAGAGTGAGTAGGTTCATTACACGCGCATCTTGCTCGAACTATTCACGGTAGATTTTTTCGCCCTCTACGGCCATCGCTGAAACTTGAGAATTTCTGGGGCCTGATTGGACGCAGGGAGTAGCAAGAGACAGACAGACAGATAGACAGACAGACAGGCAGACAGACAGACAGATAGACAGACAGACAGACAGACAGGCAGACAGACAGACAGACAGACAGACAGACAGACAGACAGACAGACAGACAGACAGACAGACAGACAGACAGACAGACAGACAGCAGACAGACAGACAGACAGACAGACAGACAGACAGAGGCAGACACAGACAGGCAGACACACAGACAGGCAGGCGGACAGACAGACAGACAGACTGACAGACAGACAGACAGACAGACAGACAGACAGACAGACAGACACAGACAGACAGACAACCGAACGGACGGACGATTGAAGTTTTATTTACAAAACCCTTCAAAGCTTCGCCCCACTCATCATCATTCACTCCATAGATATGCTGGGATTTTTTAAACTCCTCCTCCATTCCTTCGGCCTAAGAACACTGGCAAATTGTTCCAGAGTTTTATCGACTCAGTTATCTTCCTGCATTTTGTTGGCCGTTGCCAGTGACCTCCGCTGCTAGCCGGTGGAAACAAGCAAGGTCTAGCCTGCCACGGTTGTAGTGGCTCCGGCCGTTGCCACCACCGTCCACCACGCTCCCGCCGTCTCCAAGGAAACCCGAGTGGTGAGCTACCAGAGCGTTTACCCTCGAGTAGCACACACAGCGGCCAAGGTGTACTCACACGCATCCGCGGCCACTGCCGTCCCCACTTTCAACGTTTAAAAGCAAAGTCCAGCAATTCTTCGAGGTCAGTGGATCTCAATGAAATTCACTGGATACGTTCATTCGCACGTTTGCTCCGTTCACGCCAAACTGCAGGCTTGAGAGTTTCGAAGATTTTTTTCAAATGAATTTGGTAGCTCTCCTCGTAACACTCACCTCGCTTGACAGAATTATAGATAACATTGTGTCTGTGACATTGAGTTTTGCCAAGCGGAAGTGATGAACTGATGTGCCACTGCAGCTTTTGCTTGTCTGCTATGGATTGCGTGGGTATGGCTGGCGCTTCCTTGGTTGAGCGTGCGATTTCCTTTTCGGGGCTGGTGTGCGTGTGATAGGTGCCAAGTAATGTTGCGTTGTGACTCATACACGATTCGCCATATATTCATCATAACAGCGTAAGCTTTTTGGCCGATCGCCGCGGATGGCGTGGACAAGTTGTGCTATTTGGCGGGCATTATGCGCAATCAGGCAGGTTCCGGCAGCGTCAGACAAACCCTTATGCCACATGTAGAAGCGCACTCGGCTGGGTTACGTTTTCGGTATTGTGTTTTTTTTTGGTAATTAAAAATCATTTTGGATTTTTTTCAGCATTTCACTGATCGGGCACGTGAGAAGTGTGTAAGGAACATAAAAGCACCATTATCCTGACATGGTCAAAATATCGCCGGAGTTGGCATTTAAGTGCCCAACACTGTTGTTCATAACGCTCCAACCTATGCCGTCCACGCCGCAGTGCCAGCCACGGTAGCTGGCGTTGTCCACCATGCTCCAAGCTACACGTGCGAATACTATCCGGCTCGTTACAGCTACGGCCACGGATACGATGACCACCAAGTGCGTTACGTGTATGGTGACCCACTGCAAATTTTATAGTATCCCTTCAGTAGACGAGTCTGAAGTCTGTGTCACCTTGGGGTTCAGAGGAAGCATGAGTGTTTTGTTTTTCCTATTTAGTGTCAATATCGTGCGGCATTTCACGTGAGAACTAAATACAGTTATTGAGCGTTTGATCTGTCCATACCCGCCGAGGGAGCTTAGTTCACAGCACCTCACATGCTGCTAAATTTCAGCTGGGAACCGCATGTCGAGAACGTCGGTAGGGGGTACTAAAGAAATTGTCCTTTTTAAAAAGAAAACTCTGAAATGCTCCTCCTACGGTTTAAATTAATGCGTACAAAGCACTAGTGCGACCAAAGTTGGAGTATGCCGACGTTATTTGGAGCCCTTAATAGCAGTACTTGATTAAAACAATTGAACGAGTTTAGAATTTAGCTTTGCGTTTTATATAATCTGTGTACTAACGGAATTCTAGTGTAAATTATTGACGTGATTAGGCAAGCCTACAAAAACTTGAGAAGCGCAGGATGGTAAAAAGATTAAAATTAATTTACCAGCTTTATCACGGGGACTTTAAATTATCATGGGAGAATTATCTTCAACAACCTTAAAAAATTTCAGTCAGAATGAACCACAGCACAACCTTTAGGCAACCGGTTAGCCACATTAATGTCCACAAAGTTGCTGTATTTCCTGACGCGATTACTTGTTGGAATAACTTCTACGAGGAAGCTGTATACTCTGGGACGTTGGCTTCATTTACAGAATATATTGTAAATTATACTCTTTCTTGATGAGTGTAGCCTGTATGTATATGTATATATGCTTGTACATATACGTATAAATGTGTAGGTGTGTATATACTGCTGAGTGCTATGTCTTTCGACTTGTTAATTTGCTACGTATTATTTTTTCAGCTGTGCCAAGATATGCTGTGCATTTGCATTTATTTCCTGTTTATATTTTTTGTATTCACTCCTGCATGGCCCGTGAAGAGCCTAAAGTATCTGTAAAAAAATTATAAAAAAATAAACTTCAGAGCATCTGCTTTTGGCTACGCCTTTCTTGCTTCGATGAGCACACAATGCACAGAACATGCTTTTCAAGTTCAGTGTATGTCAAACAACCCAAGAGGGTCCACAATATTTCGGAGTCCATCACCACGGAGTGCCACGCAATCATAAACTGGTTTCACTTTATAAAACTGTTGACTCTTTGCAATACTTATCACTGATATCCGTAATCGTATTGGAGCTACATACGCTATACGAGAGAACGCCGAGTCGAAGGAGTGCTTGTTTGAAAAATACATCTCTTTGGTAGTTTTAATTGATGACACGATTTTATTTACAGACCCTATTGGCATAGAACGACACAAATGTTTCCACAAGGGCAAATGGCGAATAATGAAGAGTTAATGGTAGAGGTATAAAATGGACACCTTCATTAACTTCAGTTGAGCTGCAGCAACAAACGACACAGTGACTTCAAAGAAAATGACCATGGTGTGCATATTTTATACGTCGTTTTTCTTGATCTTTGCCCTCTATAGTTACCTGAGAAGGTTACGTGTTAGAAATACCCCATGCTTATGAAATTTCTAGTTATGCTAAGTATCAAGGAGTAACCAGAGTTCGCCAATAATGCGACCTCTTGGCTCTGCAGAATACTATCATCATTAGTGTGTTTTATGATCACTTTGTGACTGATATACGTAAAAAAGTAACCGATAGATACGAAAAACATCTACAGCTCACTCGGTGGGACTCATACCATAATTAGGATACTATTTACATTGCGCAGTGTCATGAATGCCTCGAAATTTTCTCCAACCTCATGATAATATCGATAGGATAAAACTCGGTTCTGTTATTTGCATAGTTCAGTTCCAGCAACTATATATATAACCCACGACACATATGCAGAAAATACAAGAACTATTTCGACCGTTTTACATGTCAAAACCACAGTATGCAGCATACTGTAGTTGAAGAGAACGGGTTAATTTTGGGAGCCATGAGTTCATTAAAGTAAAACTAGCCTATTGCTTTTTGCTCCTATCAAAATAAGCATACAGATTGCGTGATAAGAACCTATGACATTGACCTTCAGAGTGCTTCACCACAGCCTGCTGCAGGTAACCACCGCGTGTTGCAAGGACGATATGAACGCTCAATGCAAAGATTCAGGTTCTTTAAGTTGAATTCCGACGGGAACTATATGGACAGCAGCTGAATAAGCACATTTTGTGCTCACAGCGCGGTGAGTATGAAGCCAATATACTCAGCTGCTGTGACATTTCGAAATGGGAACCTGGTTAACGTGGATGCCAGGGCACGTTCTTGAAATGTAAAGCGGTGATATGTTTGATGTAGTTTTGGTTCACAAACGACTTCCGTTTCAAGAGATATTGGTTATCAGATTTCTTCAAGTAAATAGCGGGTGGTACCGCGTACGACAAAAATTACATCAGGATGGCAACACTGTGACAGCACTGCTAAATGCCTTGAAATGCTTCAAACCACCCTTGCCGCATCTGTTTCTCGCAGCGCTTGTATAGATAACACCAGAAATTCACGAGGAAGGGGTGATGTTCAGGTGTACGCTTTTATGAACTTTTATGAAAATTCACAATGCAGCGAAACTGAGTGTCTTTTATTTAGAATTACACCAGCCTTAGTGGGCTAGTGCTAATGAAGTTCCACTGCTGTCCTAATGGTTGCGAAATCGAATGACGGCCTAAACGGCCGCATGTTCGATCAAGAGAACAACGCTTGCGGCCCGCGTACTAAGAATAATGCACATGTCAAAGAAACCCTCGTGGTAGAAACTTCCAGAGCCCTGTATTAGGCTGTGTTTTATAATCCTATAGTGGTATGGGATGCTTAACCCCAACATTTTTAATCAGATTGATGAAGTATCGGCCGCCACAGCTACGAAAAGGCTGCATGAAATCATTACCAGGCACGTTTGCCTCACTCGCACTGAGACAACAAAGCATGCTGTTCTGAATGCATGACTTCCGAGATTGCTCGCCAGAAGAAGCCACCGTCGCGCGATCCGGGAAGCCATGCAAATCGAGTACTAGTTACATCTCTCTCCGTGTGAGCGGTGATTGGCGCTAAGCGAAATTGAGCGTAGGCTCCATAGAATTTCACCAGAACCACGAACCAGGAACGAGACAACAAAAATGATCCAAACAAAGGTAACATGATGCAACATTCTTTAACGAGGTGGCAGCGCGACATTAAGGATAGCTGAAGGGTAACCACTGTTTGTACATGGCACAAGTACACTGCGAGCCCCGCCGTGGTGGTTTAGTGGCTCAAGTACTCGGCTGCTGTCGCGCATGTCGCAGGATCGAATCCCGGCAGCGGCGGCTGCATTTTCGATGGAGGCAAAAAATCTGTAGGCCCCTGTGCTCAGATTTGGGTGCACGTTAAGGCACCCCAGGTGGTCGGAATTTCCGAAGTCCTTCACTACGGCGTCTCTCACATTCATATTGTGCTTTTGAGACGTTAAACTCCACATATCAATCAATAAAGTGCACTGCGAAGCTCATGCGTATTTTTGTGGAAGAAAACATTGACAAACGACAAACTTCGCAAACCGCTCCTCTGGCTTTAGGTGAGTGCCGTGTCAACGAGATAGCTATCTCAAAGAGCGCATGAAAAACCGACGACCCACTGTTATCGCAAAATCAGTGAGCGAAAAACCATTTGAGTGTTTTTTTAATATTTTTCACTGCTCACTTGTATACGCTGGCTCAATGCAAACACCTTTACTTGGGTAAACGAACTCGTTCGCCCTCACAACTACAGTGAGCTAACATCAGCCACAGACACAGAAGCTTCTACACTATATATCGAGCTTACCGATCTGTAGTTGACAGCGATGAAGAAAGATCAACGAGCACTGCTCCGGGCATGCGAACTAGGTGTCTTGTACACACAGACCAGAGTATGATCATGACGAGTTGGAACTCGATAGGCAGATTATTGATGCAAAATTTATTATTCTTCGAGCGAGTCAGGAAAAAAAAGGAAAAGAGAAGCCACTGATGCGAAAAATACACCCGTCGGACCGAGTATATAAAGAATTGGTTGTCCCTTCAGAGTTAGTCTGTTCTGCAGTCTTGCGAGCCAGAACCATCTCCAGCCGACAATGATTGCTGTAAGCATGCCTCCCACTATATTCACAAGACAATCCTCACCATGATTACTCAGACCTCTCGCATATTGTCAAGCATGCTCTCATAGCGCTATAAGATTTCGCAAAATCGTCAAGGCAGTTTTTGTAAAATTGAGGAATTTCGTTGTAATTGCTATCACTTCTCACAGCAATTTGCCTTGCTATAGATGCCATTTGGTCTTCTTTGAGGATCACTCCATTTTCACCGGCACGCAAACGACCGAGTGCCAACATAGGGCATTCATACTCGCTCGTTGCTCACAGTCAGGCTTTTCGAAACAGTCGTCACACATTTCACACCTGTTTTTTTTTTTAAAGAAATACTGCAGACAGTTTTTCACCATCCTAGCAGGAGAGGGTTACATAAGGTTCCTAACACAGAGATCAAAACTAGAAGAAGTCGGAGCGTGCACGCAGTCGGAAGGCAGTGAATTCCAGTCTTCAATGGTTCTTACAAAAAAGGAGTACTTGAATGTGTTATTTTTAGGAGCATATGGTCTTACAGTTTTTGAATGATTTAACCTTGCTGAGCGCTGAGGAGGTGGCAGAATGTGCAATTCTTTATTTAAACCAGATTCATTGTTGTATAGATTATAAAAGAAGACTAACCTTGAAATTCTTCGCCTACATTCCAGTGGTTCCAGCTCACATTTATTTAACATTTCAGAAACGGAGGAGAGGTTATGTCACGCTATAATAATTTACTGGCACTGGACAAAATACTTTTGAAACAGATATAGCGAAATTGGGTTATGTTTGTCCCTCCACTAAGAAACGTCGTAGCTGTCATGATGAACACTTCTATAGCGAGTGTTTCGTATAAGCGAACATCAATTTCTGTTACCACACAGCACCTACTATTGTAAAATAGGCTCTATTTCCAATAAGCATTCCTGACTTGGCCGGTATACTAGAGAGAAAACCGAGTTTACTATTGTACGTGCACATATTCCAGGTGCACTAAATATCAGTAGAGCTGTTGAGTGATCGCCATGGTTGTTTGCAATCACGCGTTGGGTTAATAAGTACGGTTATTGTTCAAGATGGGCTTCTTTTGTCTAGGCCTAGCATTTCTGTTTTCATATCTGGGATCGCAAATCAGTAATGCGAATATTTCGCTCGGATTACGCTGAAACTTATCTATTGCAGTTCTATTCCTGCGTCTTGTTGGCCGTTGCCAATGGCGTCAGCTCCTGGCCGGTAGAAACAAAGGAAGTCTACACTGCAGCCGTTGTAGCGGCTCCAGCCGTGGCCACCACCATTCACCACGCCCCTGCTGTTTCCGAGGCATCCCGAGCGGTGAGCTACCGAAGTGGCCACCCTGGCGTTCCGCACACCATCGCCAAAGCGTCTTCCTACACACCCGCTGTCACTGCGGTCCACACTGTACACTCTTCGGTGCCCACCGCTGTTGTGCATCATGCTCCAGCCTACGCCGTCCATGCCACAGTGCCAGCCGCGGTAGCTGGCGTTGTTCACCACGGCCCCGCTGTTTCCGAGGCATCCCGGGTGGTGAGCTACCAGAGTGCTAACCCTGGTGTTCCACGCACTGTCGCCAAAGCGTCTTCCTACACACCCGCGGTCACTTCCGTCAACACTGTCCAGGCTTCGGTGCCTACCGCGGTTGTGCATCACGCTCCAGCCTACGCCGTCCACGTCGCAGTGCCAGCCACGGTAGCCGGCATTGTCCACCACGATCCAAGCTACACGTATGGCTACTATCCGGCTCGCTACAGCTACGGCCAACGCTACGACTACCACCCAGTGCATGGTGTCGCGCACTAGGTTCTATGCGGTGAGCCTGTTGCGGATACCTTCGGTGACGTCGGTAATCGGAGTAAACGTGAGTGATTTCATTTTTCCAGCAGCAACAGTGCGCAGGTCGTGGTGAAAATTAAAATACGTACACGCCTATATTTGCCCATTTCATTCTTTCAGCATTTTATTGTCCTGCCAAACTAGAAGAGCCTTAAAAGGGCATGATGCGTCATGGTTTGGTCCCGTGTGCGTTAATGATTACTGCTTTTTCATTTATTGTTGGTCATAGTGAGAACTCATTTGATATCCGCCACATTATCTCTGCACGAAAAATATCGAAGGTGGGGGCCCTGCCTGTGCCTTTCGCAGCTCCATGGGAGGTAAATGCAAAGCACGTCCTTCTACTTAAACTTGAAGGCATGTTGAAGAACCTTAGTCGGTCATAATTACTGCGGAATTGCCAACAGCAGCTTGCCTTATAATTGTATCGTGGTGGCTGCCCAATAAACCCCTGCAATCTATATTTTAAAAACTGTCTTGATGCTATGTAGAAGTTATCGCAAATGCAGTCAAAATATAAAAGCCTCATACGCTGAAGGTTACGCTCGCGGTCAAATGATAGTGTTTTTCTCAATACTACTGTGTTCAAAGAAATAAATTGTGATGCCTGATTTTGTTTACAGACGCAAGCTCTACAGCCCCAATGAAGTGTTTTCCTAGCACACATGACAAAGAAGGGGGAGTTCATCGGCGCAGTACCTCATGTGCACGTTTATTGTTTCAACTGGAAGTGCAACGATATATATCAGGTTGGATTAAAGAATAAAAGTCGCGATGGTTTTTCCCTTGTCAGTGTTCTTTTTTTATGTGACCCGTGACTTACGCGCTTTGCACAGATAGAGCAGAAGGCCACGGCCTAGAAATGCACGCATGAATGGAATCTCTATGCCTGCTTTTAATAAATGGCTACCAAAAATATACGAATAAAAACAAACACAATGGAACCGTCTGCACTCATGTCGCCTTTCGATAGGCAAACTACTTTGAGCAAAGGTGGCCGTCGTAATCACATTGTAACTTTGCTAAAGCCTACGCTTCACTTTCACTTTAGGGTTTTGTCAATGAAATTATTATTTATGTGAACTGATAAGCTGAATACATATTCCCAGGTCTCGCACGTCGAACCCATGACCAAGAACGACATTGACGGGAACTTTATGTCAACGTGATTTGCTTGAATTAGCTCTTTAGCCAGCTGTACTAAAAGCCCGTGAGGGTAATACAGTCACCATAGATAGATAGGTGCTGACGTAATGTGCATCCTCTTAACGTGAAGTTCTCGAACGTGTTAGATGTCCCCTGCCCTCTTTCCCCTGCCCCCTTTACATCGTAGGGACACACTCAAGGCATTTGGGGCATCTGAAAGTTGGAGCAGTGGTTCTTAGCTATGTGTACCTTGGGGCCCTTTGTAGACTGTTGGGAGTAATCGGGCACCCATGGCAGAAAAGAAAATAGAGGTGAGGAAGAGTCCTAGATTCACATATTATGCAGCCTGAAATATGTGCCTTTTAAAGCCAAAGCAGTTATCTGATCCCAACAGCAGTGAGAGTGGAGTAGCAGTCCGCCGCCGGCGATCTCACTACCGACGTTTGGGACCATAATCGTCCAAAATCGGTAAAAAAATATTACCAGAACAGATTTCTAAGAACCTCAGCCACTGTTTTATACCATCGTCATCTGCTAACATGAACACCTCACAGAGCGGATGAGGTTCTATGCCTTACCCCTCACCTTTCATTATCTAGCAATGGAATCTATCTGGGTGATCAACCGGCAGTGGCTGTTTGTTTCCACCCACCACCTACCTAGCCATTGGTAAGCAGCCGCTTGATGTCATCGCGGCCATGACGCTAGTGACCGTGATCAAGGTTGAAGTTCTTGTGTCACAGTGAAACCTGTAGTGAGATCACAACAAGCGCCACTTTAGGCACTCTAGTTGCACGCCGTTGCCAACACTGGGGTCTGTAACCACTACGCTGTTGCGAAAAAAAGTAATTTTTTTTCTCGCAAAATAGTAAGCTTGTAAGGCTATAGGGGTTATTTTCCACGTGTACTTGCATTAGTTGCCCCTAGACAGTCTGCAACGGGCACTCCGAAAGACGCTGTTCAAGCTTTCGCTTTGATTGTGCTGCGTGCTCTGCGCAGGCCTGGACATTTTATTTTTTCGTGGCAAAGAATGGTCAAAATAAAGTGGTACGCGAATGCGATCTAACAGCTTGTCAATAAATTCTGCGGTCTGCAGCCACGTTCAACCTGTTTCTAGCCATGTTTATTTTCAGTATTAAAGCATAGGAAAAGTTTATATGGGAGGGATAAGCCGTAGAAAACTGCAACCAAAGCTGTACATCTCATGCTGGCCATAAAACGTACGCCAGCTAGCAATGCAGGAAAGTTGTGTGGCAAAGCATATGTAAAAATAGTAGAGACCATTGTGAAGGGACCTGGTGTGTTTAAGTGTGTCTTTCAGTTACTCATAGAAAGCAAGCATAATGCTGAAGTTTACCTCTCGTTACTTGAATGAGTACTACGTTTAATTATTTTGAGTTTGATTCATCCTAATATGTTTTGACAATATTATGGGAACCCTTTTTGCGCCAACATACACCAACACTTTATTGCGATAGCAATCATATGGACACTCTCAGCTGGATTTTGCCACAGCCGTCATTGTTCACGACGACATCGGCCTTCCGCATCGACCTTCCAATTTGTTGCTATGACGTTTATTGCTTCACCTCTGTAACAAACCTATGACGTTTTTTTATGGGACACTAACAATCAAAACTGTTGAAACCATCTCCAGTACAGCCTTCTACCTCTCTCCGCTACATAGTCGATGAAGTTATGATGGTAACATAGCATAAGCGCACTAAATGCATTCATTGATCACTGTAACAAGTTTCACTCTAATATTAAGATTAAAAAGCACCATTTTCTCAATCAAAATACCTTCCTAGACACGACAGTATTCATTTAAGCAGAAAAATTAAAGACGACGCTTTACACTACGCACTGGCCGCGACACTACAAACAAGAGATTTTCGTCGGACAAGCGAGGTGTTTAAATAGGATCTGTAGCGAGCATGATGAATACGTCTGCCACTTAAGTAACCTGGAGGAAACATTAGTTAAAAAAATTACCCATAATACACCCCAAACAAAGTCTACGACGAAGCAGGTAAAATAGATAGGAAGACAACACTAGCTAAAAACTATCCCGCAGCACAACCCAGCCAGCCGTCAGCATTTATAACAAAATACTGAAGTGTGTTCCCAAACATATGCAAAATTCTTCGTAAGTATTATACAATACTGAAAAACAACGAGCACGTTAGCAAAGCACTTCCCAGAGGACCAAAGATCGGGTATTGCTGCAAGAAGAACTTTAAGGACAAGTTATTGCTAGTAAAAGCAAACGCTCATTCTACCGCCCAAATAACACTCTGCTTCTGCCCAAGATGCAAGACTCGCAAACTACTTCAAGATGACATGATAGTTAAAAGCACCGGATCTGATTATGTCCTTCGTGTAAAATCCAGTTCTACCTGTACTAGTTAAAACGTTTTCTACATGATCGAAAGTTCATATTGTCATCAACAGTGCATAGGCGAAACCGGGCAACGCGTGAATGTTAGATTAAACGGTCTTCGTGCGGAGACGGTAAAGAAATTACCGAAAGCAGTCGCACAGTAATTTTAATGTAGCAGGACACAACTTCCAAAATCTCAAAATCTACCTATTTGAGTAAAACTTTCGGTCCGCAAAAGACTGAAAATAAACAGGGTCGTACCTTATTAGCAACTTCAATACACTCCAGCCATTAAGTATAAACGTCTCTAAAGGGGCTCTGGAATCCATTCGGTATGGTACATACACACGGAGTGCCACTGCGTGTTAAGGACTCCATCTAGGAAGTTGAAGCCTGCCATCGTTAACTTCTGACAACCAGCTGGACAACTCGGACTCAGCGAAACATGTGCATCCTTACCTTCCCAACACTTCGTTGTTGTTTTTTCTCACTGAATACCTGTTCCTTTTTTACCAATACAATTCGTCACAGCAGCCCCCTTTCTCGCTTTCTCACACCCACGTATCCAATATTACCCCTCTTCCTCCTTTTAAGGGTCGAAGAGATGGCACGAAGCGTAGACACGCTAGCTCTGAAGAAATCAGTTTTGTTCTAGCCAAGAGAAGGACAAGTCCGCTTGCCAAAATGTCTCGACACAACCCCTGTTTACAGATCTTTCATAGCAAGTTTTTATCTTCCCCTTTCTACTGTTTTATGAATATGTAGGTATGCGCCCCAGATTATTGATATTTCATTATCTACACAGGAACATCGTGAACAAATACTGGTAATTCAATTGCTAGAACGCTACGAAAAACTTACATCAGAATTTCGACCCGAAGAATGGAAACAATATAAATCGTGTCTCAACACGAATAGAACCGAAACATTCTGCGTGGCAAACAAAGCAGTGTCAGGCCTTGGTGCTACTTTTCAAATAGACCCTAATGTGCTAGAAACATCTACTGTGATTGAAATTCTGGCTATTTATTTTACAAACACTACATCTGTACTCTTATGCTAGAACCATCCCGTAGGATTAATGCCAATAATAGTTATGTGCCATGTGCTGAAATTGATTAATGCAGCACTGTCCAGGGCTACCATGCTCGCGAGCACCAGCACTTTATATAAGCTTACTTGCTAATTTCCATGTTGCTGTTGTCATCGTTACACAACTGTATGCAACTGGTTATATAAAATATATGCGGTTGTTTAAAGGGACACTCAAGGCAACTATTAAGTCGACCGTGATTGTTAAAATAGCGCTCCAGAAACCTCGTTGTATCTACTTTTGCGCCAAGGAAGAACTTATTTTGAAATAAAATCCTGTTTTAGTGGCCCGAATCGAGTTAGCGCACTTCAAATCACCCACCTCAAGAAGCGGCTCGATTGACGTCACTGTTAACGTGCACAACTTTACTGCGCGGTCGCCGACACTAGTAGACGGCATGAAAGCAGCGGGAGCCAAAGCAGCAACAACGGCCATGGATCCGTTTCCATACATTTGCTCTGACATGGCAGACGCACGGCCGCCTGGATTAGGCACACCGCCGTGCGCACCCGATCCAGGTGGCCGTGGTAGACATAATTTGGTTCAACCGCGCCCCCTAGATGACACGACTTGTCCAGTTTAACCATGCGAAAATTGAATTTCTGAGCCACTCGTGGCATAGTAATGTCCGGTGGTTAACTTTTCTATGATTCGAACAGATAAGGAAAAGCAGCATTGCATTGTGTGTCTTGATGCATGAAAGGTTTTTATTTAGTGCAACTTAGTTGATTCTAGTAATCGATTGTAGGTGCTTCGTCTGACGTAATTGGTATGATTTTGAGAAGGTCCTACGGTGGCGCATATATTCTTGTGCACTTACTTTTATTTCTCGGTAGGCAAGGCGCTGCTGATGATGATATCGTAGTTTTGGCTTAATACATTGAGCTTTCGCTCTGACGTAAATTGATATTTGATTTTTGTGTTCTTTTAACGTGTGCGTGAGTGCATTTTTATATATGTCTAGCTCCACATCCTAACGTTTTGCCCAATGGTGAATTACAATACATTCACCTTTCATTCAAATGCTTCGCCGATTCACTAGGTACGTGCAATCTTCCGATTGTTTTAGTTTTTGTACATGGTTGCGATACACGCAAGCTGTGGACCGTTGTTTTGGTTTGTCTGCTGTAATGCTCTTCTGAAAGCTACTCTTACAATTGAAAAGGCAGATCGTGTAATGTCAATAAAGCCCATTACAGAAATACCTAACTTTCTTGAGGCATGAAACATATTGCACATGGCTGGCTACCAAAGAAGCAGTGGGCTTAGTATTATATTGTTTTGCACCAGCTAAACATCTTTTTTGAATTATGTCTGCCTTGAATGTGCGTAGCACCCTTTGTCGGAGTACCGCCTTTCAGGACATAAAGCTCTTCCGAATTCTCCGTGTGGATGTTTGAATCGTGCTCTTCCTGTCTGGCTTTTGCGCTGTAAACCCACGAAAATTGCCAGATGACACCACTACTTCAAGAATGGTAACTAGGAATTTTAATGTGCATGAATTTCGCTCCTTTTGGTCGGTGCAGTGAGCTTGTTATTGAATTCGATGTGTTTTGTTTTGAGTAGTAATGCGTTGTAATGTTGTGCCTGCAACAAAACATTTTACAATTAAAATATTATGGCTGTTTTTGCTGTAAAAAGTATGATAGAAGGTATGAAAAAAAGTTTTATATGTGCAAATACACATGCGTTCTCGCACTATTGTTTGGTCGTTCAATCTATGAAGACGTAACTGCCTCATGTAGCGAACGTTTCTGTACACCACTACTGAAGTCTTCGTTTCTGAAGTGTTCAAAGCAAAGCATGTGGTGGCTTGTGGACTTTAAGTAAGGTTTCAAGTAAGGAACGAAAAGTCAAACTTAAAATTATTTTGGTGGCCTTTCAATATGCCCTCTCCCCCGTAATTTTCTTGTTGCAGTCTAGGGTGTAACTCGAGAGATAGGTAAGAATACTTCTGTCCTTTCCTGGCCTACATTTAGTATCAAAAAGGGCTTCACAATGTTTACTAAACAATTTGTTATTCAGGTTCAATCTAACAAACAGCATAGCATTCCACAGCCAAAAGTGACACCACTAGAACAGCACTAAATCGAAAAGCGAACGGCTGATGAAGGTGCTATTTCAATTTTAAGCTCAAATGATTTACTCTATTTTCTTTCGTTTACGCGAGTCAGCTGGCGTGAATAAGCAATTCTCCATCGCTTACCTGTGATACAATTTTGTTTATTTGGGGTTATTAATTCACTGAGATAAAGAGGTAAGCAGAACGTCCGGACTTCGTGAGGTTTGTTGAAGTTCCGGCACTTTGCGCGGGTGCTCACTGGAACACAGGACATACATGCACTAGTTTGACCCTTCTCTGTTTTAATGCAAGAATAGTATAGAAGAAACGAGTCTATATCTGAAATAAAAAAAAAACATTCCCAACACATTGCTGAATACTGAGGATAAACGAACAGCTATGCTTAAGCAATGCACCATTTAGTTTATGATTACTTCTGGTTTATGGGCTAGCCGAATTTAAAGCATTCAATAAGGCCTACTCAATAATGATAACATCATGATAAAGTACACCTCTTTATGGCATTGAACACTTCTTAAAATGAACTTCTGGAGATGTATACATGCTTCCAGTCAAGTTTTCTCACAGCAAGCTAACCCATTGACCACATACATATATCCAGATATTCTGATGACAGCACAGCATCGGTTGGGAAATAGGCATAGATGAGGGTGCCAGAATTCCCTTTCGGTATCATTGTGTTTTAAGTGTCCATGCTTAAGCATGGGTTCTGCATAATTTATTCAGATGCACAAATCAGGACACTAACTATAAGAACTCCTTAAACAATGTAACACATGGTCAGATTTTTTAAAAGCGACAGTGCTACAATGGCGATAGCTGAGAAGTGGTTGCTGTTTGGGCACGATACAAATTCTTCGTGAACATTAAAACTATTTTTGAAGGGGAAAGTGTCGATAAACTCCCCCGCAACTCCTCTTGTTCTAGGTGTGGGCGTCGTTCATGAGATAGCTGTCTCGAAGGTCACATGTATTATTAATGAGCTCACACGTACGGACGACCCTCTGTTATCGTAAAAATCAATTCTGGCTCAGCAATTTGAGTGATTTTGTAATTTCCCCTGCATGCTTGCTCAAGCCGACTCACCGCAAACACAATTACTAAGCCGAGGCCGTCCGCGTACACAGACACTCATACGCCATACTTCGACCATGCCGATCTGTGATTGATGGCGATGCCGCAGAAACGACCAATGCTCCCGACACGTGAAATATGATTCTTATACACAAATATGACGTTCTTGGACTCATTTGGATAGTTGTGGATGAAACGTTTTTTATTCAGGCGAGCCGGGAGAAAGAGGGAAATAAATTTCACTAGTGAGATAAATATACCCGTAACACAGAGTATATAAGAAATCGATTGTCTCTTCAAAGTCTCAATGGTCAGCAGTCATCCAAGCAACAACCATCACCAACTGAAAATGATTGTTGCGGTAAGCATGCTTTCAATAAATTCCAAATAAATATCAAGTAGAAAACTTGTTCTTTGGTTGTACAGAGCTCTCTTCTAGCATGAAACAATTTCGCAGAGTGCTAAAGAAGCTTGCACACTGTACTAAGGGACTCGCCGTAGAATTAGGGATTTTGCTACAGTAGGTATTACCGGTGACATTGGTTGATTTTTTGTTGACGCGCTTTAAAATATTTAAAGATCATCTGTAATCCGATTGTCTTGCTTGAACCGCAGGGAGGCTACGTACCACTACTGATACAACAAAAATTTGTGTACTCTTCGTACTTTTGGCTTCGTGTGTGTTTGTGGGGCTTGGAGCAGTTCCCTCAAGAAACAAAAATGAGCAAATGTTCCGCCGTTCTTATTCGCCACCTCATTCTTTTAACCTCACCTTTTCAAATCGGGTCGCAAAGCTCAAAACGTCCATTCTTTTCTTCGAAGCGAAACCAAAACGCTGCAGTAAACGGAGCCACAAGTGCGATTTGAAACCCGAAAGAACGAACACTTGGGAATTACGTGTACTACCCACCATCCCCACGGTCGCTGAACGATCGCAGCGCCAGAGTCTCCGATAGTTAATTTTAGGAAACTCTGTGGCGTACCCGTTTATAGTCCTGTCATTGTAAAGGGACAAAGAGAAAGCAAATCAACATATAGATATTTATTTGTCACAAGTTTTTTCAGCTTTATGCTCTTCATTCTTGAGTTGTTTGCCACATTGCTGAACAATAAAACTTGTGCCACTACAGCTGCCCACATTGTATTTTTCATTACGAAGCTTTACGTTTATGACCACCATATTTTATTTATCAGGTTAAGTAAAACGATGATTATTTTAAGAGGCCTTTGTAAGGTTGTGATTGCCCTGCACATTTGGATGTGTTGCAACTTCGTCACTAGATAATACTTCGGAGTACCTTTAGCCCTTAGGGCATAGTAAAGACCTATATTACTATATTGTACGCTCGCATACAAGCAAAGTTCGGTGGATGAGCCGAATATTCTGTCGTGCGCGTGTGTGTGTGTGCATGTGCGTGTGCGAGTGCATGTGCGTGCGTGTGTGTGTGTGTGTGTGTGTGCTTGCTGCGTGTGGGTGCGTGGGTGTGTTCATATGTTGGCATAACGTGCGATGGTTTAATAGAAATGTTAGTCACTGGCTTGAGTACGTATTCTGAAAAGGTGAGTGGGGAATGAAAGAGTGTTGAATGACGATGGTAAGGTCGGGAGATAAGAAGATGGTTTTGTTCGGCTGGGGACCCTTTACATACGTGCATCCTGTCCAGTGGCTTTAAGAACGTGACCATGGCTCCTATAAATACATTTTAGAGCATATGCTGCTGGTGTCGGGCCAAGGATTCTGAAAACAATGTACTTATCTACTACACACACGTATAGTCTACGTTGCCTTCATTGCTGACCTAAGAGACACTGCACCTACCTTACTAAGTTAGTCTTTCTAAACAGAATGTATAAATTAAATATCCATTATAAAATATTGATATTTTAATTGTGATTTTACTGTTTACATGACGCGCTGGAGTCACATAAATGGTAACGATAGATTTCTTGCACAACAATGCTTTTATTTGGTACACTATTACTAGAAAGCCACTTTCCTATATCACGACTGTCCTTGCCTCTGTAGATCTCAATACTCTCATTGTCCATATTCATAACAACAATATAAAACTTTGGGTGCCAGCCCTGCTACCCAATATAAATGAAGCGTGGGAGATGAGGGAGAGATAACATATGCTTCGATCAAAAAGATTTTGAGCTGTTTGAAGACCAAATATGCACTCTAACCAAGCTTAACGTCACAAGTGATCAGGCGAGAATGCAATATTATTGTTTATTTATAAATTTAATGTGAGAAGAAAATATACCCCTTCTTCAATGCAATACTTGCTACTGTACAACGAATCATAACTCACACTCATGTTTGTCATACGTATAAAACGTTCAATATAACCAAGGACATGGTGAGTCCGTGCTGCGAGTTTCTTGAGCGGCCGCTTGACACGTTGGCTATACACATCTTGTAAAAGCGCATTGCTATGCTGCAGGAAGCCACCAGGAAGCGAAAAGTCACTCACGGCGACCCTGAAGCCCGTGCCTTTTCAAGATGAACGTCCTGGATCTCGCGGGCCACTTCTAGGAGCAAGAAAGGTGATCCTCGGCTCGCTTTGTAGTAGCAAGCCAGCGCCGCATGGTGCTGGAGGGAAGTGTGACATTATGTCGCCCGGAAAGAAACTGCGCATCAATGCACGAGGCTGGCCGTTGAAGTGCTTTCTGAGTGCCCGCGGATGTGTGGCGTAGCTAAGACGAGGACTTGAAGCTAACGCATGTACCAGCCTAAAAGGAGCACAAAACACTTGCCTCGCCGACGCCCCCAGGGTAGACCTTGCACAACAGCCAAAGGTGACACCAGAGCACGACCGGAAGGCGTTTCGCGAAGAAGGCACAGGTGCGGAGCGGAATCACTTTGCAAATATGCTCGTGGCCGTGCATAAAGATGTAGCATGCATTTCGCAGGGAGCCCGGAAGTCCGAAACGGCGCATCTCAAACACAAACACCAGGTCTTCGTCGTCCCCCTGTGCTCTGCGCTTCGAGTTGGCGATGCCACAGTCATGCTGTCCGATGTGAGCGCGGTGTCGCTGGGCGGTGTCCCGAGGTGAAGACATGCACAGTCTTCTGTTTTCAAGACGCTCAACGCCAAACAGGAGAGCCAACAAGGCCTCGGTCGTACTTGCGGTGAGCTTGCTAAAGACGCGACAAGCATATGCTGAGAACTCCAGGATGAAGAATTGCTGCTGAGGCTTCAACATGATGACGACTGAGCTAACGTGGAATGCCTTGCAGAACGAGCCACCACGCGCACATGACACGCGTTCTCGCGAAAGCTACGTATCGATTAAGAAAAAGAGGAAGGCCAAGGAAAGCCCCTGGTGTTTAAGGACAGTGCCCGCCTCACGGTAGCTAGAATAGGGCGTGCGCACGCCAGCCCAAATACTCAATCTATATGTATGCATGCATTGCTATAAAATTAGCGATATCTTTCTTTAGTACGTACTTCAAGCACTAAAATATATTCGTACTTGTTATGCCCCCTCCTCACGTGGCCCTAAGAGAATAGACGCAGTGAAGTGTTTGCTTTATGTAGCGGATTACCAACTTAAAATCATCAAGTCGTTATTTTTAATCGCATGTTGTTATGCCCGATGGCAATGTACGCTTGCTTGTACCGCGCATTACTATTGCAGTATTTCACGTTGTAGAGTGAAGTCTGTGTACAGGATGCGTGTGTTTGGAGAGCATGAAAGTTACTTTCACTGCATTTTCAAGCAAAGGAAATTATTTTCGCTGCATTCACAAGCACAGGCATGGCTGTGTAATAGCATTTCACAAACCCTGGCATTCGTTGGCGAGTGCTGTACCAACAAAAAGTTGGCGCAGCTTGCATTAGTGGCAGGAGGCCTGAACCAACTGTGAAGCTGGGCGGCCTTCCTTGATCCTCTTTATTTTTTTCTATCGCTCCGTCTTTTTTTAAGTTCCATCTTTGTCTCTCTTTCTGCCCATTTCTTTCATGCTCCCTATCTCTATATATCTTTAACTCTATTTATCGTTTTTCTTTCTATTCGTTATTCCACTTTCTTTGTTTTTCTCTCCCTTTCTTTCTGACTCTATACTCTGTCTGTTTTTCTCTATATATTTCTTTGCGTGTTTCTTTGCATATCTTTCTCCTTTTTCCCTGTCTTCGTTTTCAATCTATGTGTCTACGTTTCCAAGTCTTTCCGCTCTTTGCTGGTTAACTCGAAACTCCGTGGTGCTGCTTCTCACACCGGACAAGTCGGCACGCACATCGGGTGAGTGCACGCAAGGGTCACGTGTTTGGGTGGCAAAGCAGAAGATAAACGAGAACGCGAACCGGCATGATAGGTTTTGCCAAAGCGAATTGGAAACTTGCCGAGTAGGTGAACGCTTAGCTTGTCAAACTTTTTCGCCTGTATTATTCTTTGCTTTCCGCAGAGAAGTGTTGTATTTTTCCAGCGAATGAAGCAAAGTGAAGTGTTAAAGCAGTTTAGTGGTTATTAAAAGAAGGCGTCGATATCGAGAATAACGGCCGTAGTCATGTGGAAGAAACGTGCACAGGCGCCGGGGGGGGGGGGGGGGGGAGGGGAGTCTTTTTGTGTCCTAGTTGCTGAGGGCGCAAATGCCGCCCCACGATTACATACCGGGGGAAGCGATGCTACGATAACCTTTGAGCTAAAAGCCCGGAAACATTGAAAACTAGCGACACTCGAGAGAAGCATGTACAGGCACACGGCTTTGGGAGCTTCGCCCTTAGAGAGGCTCTGAAAGCAAGCTCGTCCAGCTTTCGCTGTGAGCGTGCTGCGCGTTCCGCGCAGGCATGGTTATTTTTTTTCTGTCTCTGGCAGTTACTCCATCATAATATTTCTACATGAGCAATATGCGGGTGCCCTGAAACTATGCTTTGTTCATTTATTTGCAATTTCCTATTGGTTTAAAGATAGAGGAAGTGGAGAAAGAACTATGCCGAGTTTCTATTTTATTGCCGTTTGAAAATGATATCATTCATGGTTCAATACCACTAACCCTTTTCATGAGGCCACTTTTGCACAATTTGAGTACAAACTGAGCGTGCAATTGCACGGCTTGGCTACTTTGGTAACGTTTAGCTTGAGTTTCGGTTCCTTTTCTAGTCCACCCAATGGCAACCTTGGTGGCGTTGAATCGCGATAGTTTATAGCACGGCAAGCGGTCTTCTCACCGATACCCTTATCTAGCACTTTTTTTCTATTAGGTAAAAACATTTTTTTGTAAAAATGCTACATCCCAGTTAGCCGTTGCTGCTGCCTGTCGTATTTATCCAGGAACTGTACAGGCCTAAGATATTTGCAGCACCTAAGGTTACAACAAAATAAATCATTAAGAAGAACTCAGTTAACCTTTTGGTTACTAACCTGAGGGCAGTTATTTTCCACCTGACTAATAATTCTTTATTTCTTGCCTCTTATCGTCATATTAGCGAGTCAAGTGTTGTGTCCAAGTCGAGAAATTGGCGAGAATAGAAGAAAGTGAGCTCGCCCACAGAATTCTAAATATTATTGTGAGAGGCCCTTATCCTGCACTGAACACAGAATCAGTCGGGGGTGATGATGATGATGAAGATTGTTATTTAGTTTGTTTGTTTGTTTCAATGTTCATCTGTTTGTTCGTTTGTTTATTCCGTCGTTCTTTTATTTGTTTGTTTATTTGTTTGCTATTGGAGAATCAATATCTTAAAGCAGATGTCATCCATTTGTTCAAAGTCCCTGCTCTTTGTGAGATCACAAGAGGAGAGTATTAGCCTTCAGTTCGAGCTTTCGTGTAATTAACTTCCACCTTTTAAAACTTTGCTCATTATCGGCCATATACTTCTTTCTCTACGAAGTAGTCGAAAAGTATTCCCCTCCTACGGAAGTAATGGATCTCAAAACATACAATTCCGCGATCAGACACCATCGACATTAACAATTCCGTAACACCTAAAAGCATGTACACGCGTTAAAGTGTTCCTCTCACCAGTGTCGTCAAGCTATTTGAGATGCGCCATTGTTCGCCTTTCATTCCGTTACTTGATTTTTCGTGGAAGAAAATCAAAAGAAGGGTCATGCACGTAGGGAACCAGCGCTTACAACGGGGGCTCTAAATATTAAATGCTTGTGCTTTGTCGTTTGAGCTAAGCGTCTTTGTTGGTTTTTAAGAACAAGAAAGCGTGATCATTTATTTACGGAAAGGTAGAGAGGTGCACCTGAGCAACAGTTTAACTCTGCCTTGCTTCTCTACACAGGGAGGGTGACTGGTGGTGAAAAAGTGATGAATGGCGATAGTAAGGTATGAGGATGAGAAGATGGTCTTGTTAGGCTGTGGTGACTCTACAGACGTATATTCAGTCCTGTGGCTTCTAAGAAGGCGACGACGGCTCTATCACCACATTTGTGATGCTGGCGTCAGGCCAAGGATTCTAAAAAAAGTGTACTTATCCACTAGACACATGCATTCCCCACATTGGCTTCATAGCTGTCCTAAGAGACACTGCGCACACCTTGCAAGTTAGTCTTTCTAAACAGAATGACTATATAAAAATGCCTAAGAATTTAATATTGTATGGATATTTGATAAGTGATGTCACTGTTACCCTGACGCGCTGTAGTCACATAAACAGTAACAATGGCTCTCCTGCCAAACACTGCTTTTTTAGGTACACTATACATAGAAGTCACCTTTTTATATCGTGACCGTTTTTGCCTACGTAGATCTGATTACTCCCATTGTCGATATTCTTAGCAACATTATGAAAATCCTGGTGTTAGTCCTGCTGCCAGATATGAATGCAGCGTGCGAGATAAAATATGCTTCACACAAATAAGAGTTTTTCAGCCTTTTCAGTAACCAATATACACTCTAACGAGGCTTAACATCACAAGTGATCAGGCGAGACTGCAATATTATTGTTATTTATAAATCCACTGAGACCAAAATGTACACCAATTCTCCGAAGCAGTACTTGCTACTGTATGGCGGATCACAACGCACACTCATGTCGGTCATACGTAGATAACAGTAAATATATCCGAGCTGACAATGAATTTGTGCCGTACAATTCCAGAGCAGCTGCTGCACTCATTGGCAATGCACATCCTGGAAAGGTGCATTCTTATCCTGCAGGAAGCCATCAGGAAGCGAAAAGTCACTCACGGTGACCTTGAACCCTATGATTTTTCAAGATGGCCGTTCAGGATCTCGCAGACCACTTCAATTAAGGAACAGGAAAGGTGATACTCGACTCGCGTTGCAGTACCAAACCAGCCGTACATGGTGCTGGCGGAGCAGTGCGTCATCATGTCGACCGGCAAGAAACCGCGCATCAAACCACGAGGCTGCCCGTTGAAGTCCCCTCTGAGTTGCCGTCAATGCGTGACGTAGGACTTCAAGCTGAACGCATGTACCGGCCTTGAAGGAGCGCATAACTCTTGCCTCGCCGACACCCCCACCATAGCGCTTGCACAACGGCCGAAGGTGACAGCAGGACCCGACCAGAAAACGTTTTTCAAAGAAAGCGCACGTGCGGAACAGAGGCACTTTGTGAATGAGCTCACGGCCGTGCATGGCGATGTCGCATGCGTTTTGCAGGGAGCCCGCAAGTCCGAAACGGCGCTTCTCAAACACAAACAGCAGGTCTTCGCCGTCCCCCTGTGCTCTACATTTCGAGGGGCGATGCTGCAGTCTTGTTGGGTGATGCCAGCGCGGTGTTGCTGGACGTTGTCCCGAGATGAAGACGTGCGTAGTCTTCTGTTTTCACGACGATTTACGCCAAACAGGAGAGCCGAAAAGGCCCGGTCGTGTGTGTGGTCAGTTGGGGAAACTCGCGTTGAACATACTCTGAGCAATTCAAGCAGAATACTTGCTGCGGTAGGCTTCATCATGATAACGAGCGACCTTGACCTTGTTCTTGTTCATCTATTGTCCGTGGCGCATGCCCATTTTGGGGGATTGGTCAAGAATTGAGTGGCTACTTTAAAATTTATTGTTCAGATTTAGAATAATGGAGAAATAATAGAAAGATTACCGATGACTTAGGAAATTGTGGTGCTTGATCTAATGCATATAATTATTTAAATAACGTGGGATGCCCTGCAGAACGAGTCACTACGCACATGTGACACGAGCGTTTGCCGAGACCTACGTAGCAACTAGAAAAAAAATGAGGAAGGCCAATGAAGGCACCTGGTGTACACGTGCAGTGCAGGCCTCACAGTGGCTAGAGTAAGGCGTGAGCATTCCAGGCCTGCAGCAAGAACTCAAGCTATATGTATGCATGCATTAGATAAAAACGAGCGATATCTTTCCCTAGTGCGTACTGCAAGCACTGAAGTATACTCGAACTTCCTCTGCCCCCCCTGCGTGGCCATAATGTCATGGACGCAGAGAAGTGTGTGCCTTTGTGGGCGACTGGCTTTAAACCATGAAGTCGTTATTTTTATTCGCATGCTCCGACGCCTGTTCGCAATGTATACGCCTGTAAAATGCATTATTACTGCATAATTTCACTTTGTTTTGTTAAGCTTGCATACAGGACGCGTAAGTTTTTAAAGCATGAAAATTAATTTCGCTGCAATTCAAAACAGAAGAACTTGTTTCCGCTGTATTCGCAAGCAGAGGCGTGGCTGTGTGGGTGAATTTCACAAATCCCGGAATTTCCGGGCGAGTGCTGTACCAATAAACATGAGCGCATCTTGAATTATTAGCGGGAAGATTCAACGTACCACCTGCGAAGCTGGGCGGCCTTCCTTGATCCTCTTTATTTTTCTTTCTCACACTGTGTTTTCTCTGTTTGTTCCTTGTCTCCATTTCTGTCTATTTCTGTCATTCTTGCTATACCTATTATTTTGAACTTTTTCTATCGTTTCTCTATAAAGCCTGCTTCCACTTTCCTTGTGCCTCTTTCTCTACCTATCTGACTTTTTGATTAGTCTGTTTGTTTGTTTTTTTCATATATTTTTTGCCTTGTATTGTATCTATTTATCTTGTTTTCTGTCTTCGTTTTTAATATATGTGCCCATGTTTCTATAGGTCTTTCTTTCACTCTGTGCGGGCTATTTCGAACATCCGTGTTGCTGCATCTCACGTCGGAAATTTTTCCCTTGGTACCAGCCGCGAGGCCAGATACTGGGGGAGGGGGGGCACATCTCCACTCGTTTGTGTTCTGGTGTCTCCTATGGTATTCGTCTAAATCACGCTGAAGCCTATCCAATTATGTACCAACTCGACCAAGTTAAAGTGCTATTGGCCAGGTACTCCTTTGACAAGTTATATGGTACTTCTTTTCTTCTAACCCCCGACCCGAAGGTCGGGGGTTCGAATCCCGGCTGCTGCGGCTGCATTTCCGACGGAGTCGAAATTTTTGTAGCCCCGTATGCTGAGATTTGGCTGCATGTTAAAAAACCCCAGGTGGTCTAAATTTTTGGAGCCCTTCACCACGGCGTCTGTCATAATTAATGGTGGTTTTGAGATGTTTAACCTCACATATTATTCAATTTTCTCTTCTTTTCTTCAACAAACGAAACCCAATCTTCTGGGAGCCTGTGGCTTCTGGGAACCTGTGGTTGATAGAAGGACCTTGTGGATATTTGCTAGTACACAAGCCCATGAAAAGCGATAAGATAAATAGGTCGGTGTATACCTGTTTACACATAAGCAGGTTTTTAACCTTGAATCTGCATATTCCGGGTTTTAGACAAACACCTTTTTAATGTGTTTTGACTTTGCTTGATTTGTGATTTGTCATGCGCTTTTGTGCACATATACAGGGTGTTTCAAGAAATAGTGAAAAAAATACAGAAAGAAGTTACCTGCGAGCTACCGGCGGCGTTCCCTTTGGTGTGGTGGAAGGTATCTACTGATGCGGACAAACAATATTTACGGCAGTAATTATACATTAAAATATAAATAACTCCTTATCCAGTGAGATTTAGGCAGTCGAGTCAATCAGGCGATTTAAGTCCTTGCTGGGAGTACTCCGTAGCCAGTTTGCAATGTCTGAAAAGTGGCCGCTGGTGCTTGCCGCGAATCAATGAAATCTGGCTATTTTATCAGGCAAAACAATATTTCAGAGCAAATATTGAAGCGGCTGGGCAGAAGGCATTGAGAAACCAAGGCAATGAACCAGCTGTTGGGGAACCTGGGAGACAGTATTTCACAGGCAATTTTGGAAAATATTATACGCGCCATCCGATCCGCTGTTGAATCCTTGCCACTTGCGTAAAAACAAAACCTATACGGCGTGCAAGTGACGAAATCAAATGGAAGCCTTCCTCTGAGTGTGATTTTGCATCAAACGAGCTTATCTATACTCCTTGTTTTTCAAAACCAGTGCATCCCTATATGGAAATGACAGATTCAGAACATAATACTAAGGCTTGAAAGAGAGCAATGACGTCTGTCAGCGTAGACTCGTCCTGTTTTCCTCACTTCTATCCTAAATCAAAGAAAGGTCAGTCAAAATCTATTCTATACTAGAGAGTCTATTTTGACTTCAGAACTTTTTTTTTACCAGAGGATCATTGAAAGTACTTCAGTGTTTTCATTTATTATCTTACGGGTGTTTTCGATTAGACTGTCCTACTGAAGGCCGAGGTCTAGTCACTTTCATTTCGGGTAAAATATGTCCTAAAGCGAAAATTATTTTCCAAGTTATAAATCAAGGCTTTGCAAATGTAACCGCATAGCAAGTCCTTATGGGTTGTTTGCCGGTAAAAAATTATAAAATAATTTCCTTACGATATTCAGTGTACTAGCCGTCTTGACAGGGCTCTAAGATTTATAATGGGCGTGATACGTGGACTTCTGGACGACGAAGAAATAAAACAAATGTTAAAAATTATAGCGAATGGTGCAAAAGCAAATTTCCTTGTCTCGTATTCTGAAATACCGTGTGATGAATGCAGTTGAGGTATCGATAATTGAACATGCCAACGTTATGCGAGCATCGACTTGCAAATTACGCTCCACTTGGTGACGGTAGAGCAACACAAATTTATAAAATTTAAAATGCGAAGCATTTATTTGCAAACATCGGCAACATTTATCGTATCTATCTATCTATCTATCTATCTATCTATCTATCTATCTATCTATCTATCTATCTATCTATCTATCTATCTATCTATCTATCTATCTATCTATCTATCTATCTATCTATCTATCTATCTATCTATCTATCTATCTATCTATCTATCTATCTATCTATCTATCTATCTATCTATCTATCTATCTATCTATCTATCTATCTATCTATCTATCTATCTATCTGTCTGTCTGTCTGTCTGTCTGTCTGTCTGTCTGTCTGTCTGTCTGTCTGTCTGTCTGTCTGTCTGTCTGTCTATCTATCTATCTATCTATCTATCTATCTATCTATCTATCTATCTATCTATCTATCTATCTATCTATCTATCTATCTATCTATCTATCTATCTATCTATCTATCTATCTATCTATCTATCTATCTATCTATCTATCTATCTATCTAACTGCTTACGTTTGGGTGCTCTCCTGGTCACCCCCTTAACTTGGCGTGAATAAAAATTACCATTAGAGGGTAAGATGGCTTCACGAACAAAACGTGCTGGTCAAGACATGAATAATCTCACAATCCAGTCGCGTACGTCATCAAACACTTCCTGTCAGACAGCGACAGATACCCATGGGCGGGTATGTGCCGCTGGTATGCGCGTATGTGCCACAGGTGATTGACACTTCACATATCTACCCAGGAACAATGAGAACACACATGGGCAATTATAATGTGGAAGCGTTAAGAAATACCCGACATCAATAGCGTCGACCAAACGTAGCAAAAAATAAATGTCAGTGTTGAGAAAAACCTGAAATAGACAGCTTTGACCTCCCGATGAATGAAAATAATAAATTTGAGGGTCCCAGCAGGAATCCAACCTGAGCATTCTGCGTGGCAGTTAAGCATTCTCTCAAAGAGCTACGCCAGGCCTCTGAACGTTTTTCAAATCAACGCTAATCTTCGCGAAACGTCAAAAGTGGTTGCAGTGCTGCCTACCTAATTTTATAACAAATACATATGCACTCCTCTGATACAGCCGTCACGTCGAGTTAAGGTCAATTGTGGTTAGGTGCCTTGCGCTGAAGTTGATTTATATAGCAGTTTCCAAGGCCAGCATTTTCGCGAGCTTCAGCTCTTCATATCAGCTTCCGGTGTTGCTAATACGCATGTTCCAGTTGGCATCGTTCCGCAAGTTCAAACTACAGGTTCCATGAACATCTGCAACTCTTCAACATATGTCTGTGCGTGCAACAGTTGTAAATATACTTAGCGCCATTTTATGACGCATCGCTCAATGAAACAAAACTGCATTTAGGTCACCTTCCCTCCGCATGCTTCGCATAACGTTGATTCCCAAGTAAGTGGGATCTCCCAATTTCTTTTTTTTTCTTGGAGCCGCTGATATTTTGCTAGGTATAGGCAGCCATTATATCAAGTGCTCGGGGATATATCATATCGGAAAATTGCCAAAATAGCTCCAGTTCCTATAAACAATTGTGCGGGATAAACCTTGCACAATATAAGACTTATGATGAAAAAAGCGCTAAAAATGCACACAGTAGGACAGGACACAGACGAGCTCCTACTAGCAACGGAAAATTTTATTTCGAAGCGAACACTGATTTTTGCATAACACGCATGTACCTCATTCCGAATTTCTTAAATAGGTGCAGGGTTCCCAGCACATTACAGCTTTCTTACAGAGACGAGTGACTCCTAGCCGCAATAAACAGAGCAATAACAGATCTGTAATGCCCTTAAACGTCCGGGGCCTCACGCACGCTACACTGAAGAGAGCAGCGTGTCTTTATCTCTCTTTGAAAAGACAGAGTAACCTGTGGAACTTCTTTTGTGATTGGGATAGGGGCTTGCGATTTTTCGCCTTGAACGAGGAATTGCCTGTAAGCACGAGTCACAGGCTCGCATTGATTACGTCCGTGCCCTTTGTACACACCGCCCGTCCCTACTATGGATTTATTATTTTAGTGGGGTCTTCAGACCAATGTCTGGTGCGACCTTTCCGTTGCGCCGGTCTGTTAGAAAGATGACAATACTTGATCATTTAGAGGAAGTAAAAGCCGTAACAAGTATTTACACGTGTTTGTTTCCGGTTGTGTGCCATCGATTATGAAAGTGGTTGTTTGATATTACACGTTGTTGATGATGACGGTGGGAGGCCCGGAATCACGTACATGCGTGTTATGCTCATAATAATATTTGCTTTCAAATTAAATTTTTGGTGCGTAGTAAGCGCTCGTCTCTGTCCTCTTTAACTGTGTGTATATTTTTGCGTCTGTTTCATCATGAAATTTTACTAACACGCCGAAGTGTCAGTCATCCCAAATATATGACCAAACGCGTAAACTTCTAATGCGGTTAAATCAAGATGAAAAATGGCAGAATATTCAAGGAGTGAATGATGGGGAGTAAGGCGAAGCATTCGTCCGTCCATTCGTTCTTGCTTCCGTCCGTTCCTGCGTACGTCTGTGTAACCGTCCATGGGTTCATCCACCCGTCTGTGCGTGCGTCTGTTCGTGCGTGCGTCCCTGCGTTCGTCCATGCATCCGCGCCTGCGTCCTTTCATGCGTCCATCCATGCATCTGTCTGTGCGTCCGTTCGTTCATCTATTCAGCACTCTAAGTACCACCATCTCGCATCTTTTCATCATATATTCTCCATATAGAAGCACCGCCATCCAGTGGACATTTCAAGGACTAAACGGGAGGTGGCACATGCACACTTTCTTACGGCTTGCGCTTCGGGTTTACTTCCCACCTTTAACCACCTCGAGTTCATGGTATATACTAGTTCACTGTATTCATGGCTATGCGGCCCAACGCTCGATAAAACTTTTTAAAACCAAGGAGGTTACTCCCAGCGAGTATAACGTAGCAACCCTTTCTAGTCAGATCGTGCTCAATGTACATGCCAATAGCTGCTAATGGGGATCGCAGCGTGCGCGTTACCTAAAGGCTGAATGCTCCTGTCTCTCATTCCCCCTTAGCAGCCATTAACAGGTTCATCGAGCACTATCTTTTATCGTTCAACAACGCCCAGAAGAAATCTCTCACCGGAACCACCTTGGAGGTCAAAATCGTAAGGACCGCTATTTCGGTATGTGACACTAGTGGTTACGTTTTACGAGGGACGCACAAGCCACGCCATCACCAAGTCTTGTAAATTCTGTACATATATCATCATGTACATTGTCCATATTGTGATTAGTACATTTACGTAGTATATGTACAGTTATTAGTACAACGGACTATGGACATGCTACGGACTTGGACACTTAAGTTTAAATGTGTAGTGTATGTTGTGCTTTGTCTTTTGTTTGTTATTGTACCTGTTATACAGACGCTTGTCTCTTAGGTTTGTTTCGTCCTATGAAAGAATAAACTTTTTCTAAACAGGAGCTTCGCCCCTAAAAATCTTTTGTGATCGTTTTATTAGGTTGGTGAAGAATTGAGAAGTTCTCAGTCTTTTCAAAGTCGGTTCTAGAACTCTATGTTTTATCTGGCATGCCCACGGAGCCGAATCTAATTGGCGCACTGTCATTGACAAACAGCAGCCCTGGTAACTTTGGATATATCAAAAGCTTAAAGTAATGTATAACATAAAATATTATTGTATTAATTAAAACTTCCTGAAATCCCTAATTCTATAGTGAGATGGTTTAGCGAGTTTTCGAATTGAAGGAATTTTTTCACTCAAAGGTAATTTTTAAATGTACACTTCTAGTTTCGAGGAGTTCCTCAGCGAGCAGTCACGTCGCCTCTCCTTTTTAATATATTTCTAAGCACTATTCCTACTCATGATGATGTATACGCATATGTATATGCAGATTATAAATCATTCTTGATTCAGACACGGATACACATTCAATAGCATATTCGCTCAGAAGTGTATATTTGCGTCGTTGAAAATTGGTTACAGGATATCTATTGACACCGTAATGTTTAAAAGAAACGCAGTTATGGTGTTTCCTTTGGGTAAACCAGGTACTACCTAAATAACTTGCAACCTGCAGAACACGCCACGTTTCGACTTGGTAGAATATTTGAGAATAATTTAAAATAACTATCTCCCTTGACATGCCCACGTTGAATACACAACGATACATTCATAACTCACATACATACATACATACATACATACATACATACATACATACATACATACATACATACTTACATACATACATACATACCCACATACATACATACATACATAAATACATACATACATACATACCCACATACATACATACATACATACATACATACATACATACATGCATACATACATACATACATACATACATACATACATACATACATACATACATACATACATACATACATACATACATACATACATACATACATACATACATACATACTTACATACATACATACATACATACATACATACATACATACATACATACATACATACATACATACATACATACATACATACATACATACATTCATACATACATACATACATACATACATACATACATACATACATACATACGTACAAGTACGTGTGCTTAGAGCCCTACGAAAGGCTATGTAAAGGTCGATCGGGGATGCAAGATAGGTACACTAACTTTGCTTTACAAAACGTATTTACGCCCAGTATTAGGATTCGCATGTGTTTATATACTGAACAAACGTCTTATAAACTGCGTCTCTTGTATACTTTTAGAAAGAGAGGCCCTGAGGCTTGGATTACCTATATTCATTTAGGCAATAATGTCCTCTATTTAGAACCCCAGCCGCCCTCTCTGGGCTGGTTCAGGATACTAACAGTACAAAAATTCCTAAAAATTATCAATATACGATAATTTAAAAACAATTTTTATGTATCAGCGAGGCTTATTTTTTCTTATTCGCCTCGGTTTCATACAACTCAGCGGAACTATCTAAAAACACTTGTTGAACCAGTCGATGTTAAAGTGAATGAAGTCCCTTTCTTTGGTCATAAAAGACAGTACCTCTGTGTCATTTTGACTATATATATCCCAATCACTCGATTTCCTTACCGGTGTCTACGTGGGGCTCAGCCAGATGCGGGACCCTGTCGCGTTCTACAAAATAAAAATGAAGTTATTTTCCTTCGTTCCTTGATTACCAGGGATAAAATGGGCTTTTACACAGTCATTTATAGGGGATAATTGGAACAAACATTACCAGGTGTCTCACATTTGAGGGAAAATCCAGCATTGGTATAATCTTTGAGACCCTCAATTAGTCATTTTCATTACAGCACTTCCCAGTTTCTTATCGACATTTTTGGCGGAAAATCTGGCGGTTGTAATAGAAATAAGAAAGCTCCCTATCGACATCAAATATGCCCATACATAGTTACAGATTCATTATTTTTGTGCTCAGCATAGCCCCCAAAAAGGCGACTCTCAATTATCAAGTATGTTTTCATTTTCTGGTCCCTATCCACGTAACTGTAACCAGATTATTCTGGGTACCAGGCCACACAGGGATAAAATCGAACGAAATCGCGCACGCTCTGGCGAAAGCTACTCTCTATGTTCCGAAATTCTCAATTATACCGACAACTCTCATAAAACGCGACAGATTTAGAAGGCATGCCAAAATGCAAGAAACTCAAAAAACATCAATCGCTCATATAAACGAGTATCAACACCCCATGTTTCCTTGGCGTAGGAGTCTCTGTTCAACACGACAAAAGGCAGTTATTTTTACAAGTACTCACTGTCGCATTCGAAAATGAAAGTATTATTTGCCCACAGGTGGTCTGGCTCCGTTCCCACGTTGCTTGTTTTACTACGATGGGAAAGGAATCCAGCACAATTTATTATCATGCAACCATTCAATTTTTTGATGAGAAGATTTTCCAAACGGTGTTCAATTGCAATATACTAGAAGTAAAATTTCAAATATTCAATCCTTAGGAGCATTAGGTCCTTGTAAATCTCCATTTTGCGGTACAGAAATATTTAAATAAATCAGGGTGCTTTTCATCTCGATTAGCATCAGTATTTATTCTAAGTATTGTGTATAATTAGTCATACAAATAGTATGTGATCACTTTAATTATGCATAACTATTTTCTTGGTCAATCCCTTATAGTGGGGGGGAGCGATTGTATAGTATCATCATCTGCGCAAACGGCCACCAGAATGCAGAGACCCCCGCTCATAGCCGCCACCGCCACTTATTTCGCCATGGACGAACCTCGGCGAAGTGCAGCTACGTGCAATTTGGAGACCGCATTGACCCAGCCCAAGCAGCCGTCGCGGCAGTGTCTGCTGAGACTCAACCATGACCCCAAGAACATCATTGACAACCCTGTGCCAGGAATCTTCGTCGAGCCCGAAAAAGGCAACGTCACCTACGTCCACGCCGTCATCGTGGGACCCGACAACACGCCGTGCCAGGGAGGCTTGTTCCATTTCGTGCTCAAGTTCCCCCTCGACAACCCAGCCTGTCCACCGCAGGTACGCTTCATGACGACAGACGGCGGAAGGGTGCGCTTCAATCCGAACCTGTACAGCAGTGGGCTCTTCTCGCTCAGCCTTCCGGGCACGTTTCACGGACCCTCGTGGAACCCGGAGATGACCCTGAAGACGGTGGTGGTTTCGATCCAGACGTTGCTCATCGAGCAGCCGTTGTCCAACAAACCTGCACTGGGACGCGAGTTTGGAACTTGGCTTGAAAAGACGACCAGTTACAACGCCAAACTGCACTTCCAGACCCTCAGGGTTGCGATTTGCGACGCACTCGAGGCTTGCCTCCTTGGCAACTTGTTGTACCCGCAGGACCTGCAGATGGCTGTGATTATGCACTTCGTAGAACGATATGACAATTACGAAAGTGTTGCCTTCTCCCTACTTGGCGAAGACGCAAGCGTGGAGGAATCTCAGCAGTACGCAGCGCTACTCGAGAGACTGCAAGACTTGCATGGTCGAATACTGCAAAACAACCCAACGATGAGGAAAATGTTACAATGCGACTACAAGGGCATCATGAACTGCTAGGGCTCATGGAGACTTTTTTGGAGCTTAAAAAAAGTTGGCAAACCTTTAATAAACGAGTGACCTAGCCAGAAAATATTTGTGGTATGTGGTCACACCGACCCGACCGGGGAGAGGAGGGTGGAGCACGCTGAGGTCTGAACCTCCTCCCTCCTACACTCAGGGTCTCTGTGACGTGACAATCACCGGTAGTTTGGGCAGAGAGTGTACATGTATATCAAAGTCACGAGACATCCCGCCTCATGCGTTTGGGCCTGTGAAGAGAGAAGGAGTAAGCAAATATTAAAAGTAAAGTAATCGCTGTAAAATGCAGTAAACGACAGATACATGGCCAACATTTATGAACTAGACTCCGAAAACGAATCATCGTGACGTGTACTTGAGCATTCTTTCAAGTCGATGATGGCTCCGCTTCATGTGAAGTGAGATGCAAACGCAGCAGGTTTTTGCACACTGATAACTGGCTTTTCGCTTTCGCTTATTTCCTGAGCGATTTTTTACGGTCGATGTTTGTAACTGCATGCCTATAAGAATAGTTTTAGTTTTAAGCTCTATATGCGAAGCAGCCCTGACGCATTGAAAGCTCTTAGTCAACATTTCTTACTTTACTGCGTAAGTGCAAGCATGCTTGCAATACGCAATAGGAATTCATTTTTTAAGTTATGCAGCACGTTGGCAACTTGATTTCGCATGCGTTATTTTTCGGGTAGAAATTCTCGCAACATTGCTTGACATTAGGGTTCCCTGTGTTTTTTGATAGCAATGAAGCACTCCAAGTGTAGAGGTAATGTCGTGCAATCTGTTAGCGCAAGGTAATCATTGTTGAGAAATGTTTACGTAGTCTCAAACGAAAATGCATCATGGACCAGACTATGCATACTCACCAAGAAATAGCTCTTTCGCTGCGTGTACCCACCAGTAAACTTATATACGCGCAAAAACGTATGGTGTTCTCTTTTTTGTTTTGTGTTTCATAACTCCAGTCGCTCTGCTCTTCAAAACGCCTGCGTTGCGGCAAAGAGTCTTCTGTTCTTAGCAAGCGTGCTGCCATCATTTTTCTTTAGGTTAACATGTTCAAAGCTGTACATATATGCATATCGCCGTGCAGTATTGATATGCCATGTATACACTGTTTTAACTAGCACAGGCATTCATGTTTACCGCACTTATGCTGGCGTGAAGAAAGACAGCCTCGTTCCACACAAAATCTTGAGTGATCGGTTCACTAGTGACGAAGGAATGAACTCCGGTTTCGTTTAGAGCATAGTGCACCATAATCAAATTCTCAGAACGCGTGAACTCTGACGACAATTTCGCAACAACTGCCAGCGCATGCAACTTGTTCAATTAATTACGCGGTAATGTGCACCATCTCTGCCTGTCGCTTGTCTGTTTCCTGCATTCTGATGCGAGTCGCTGTAATTTCATTGCTAGGTCAGTTCTGTGAGCGTTTTACAATGCATCGGCACCCCTTGAAGATGCTTTTTCCCTTCTGTCCCTTTCCTTTTTTCCCCAGTATTTCCCTTTTTTCCCTACTTTTGAATCTGCCACTCTTCCCACTACCGAGGAGTTTTCTGACGTCTAGTCGAACAATATCTCAACTTTGGGTTTGTAAGGCGACTTGGTAGCATACGGGCTGCGAAAAAGAAGCGAGAGAAGTGAGAAACCTTAACATGTCTGCGATGCATAAGGTTGACAATTGCCAAGAGATATTGTTCCCAAACGTACACCGTCTGCTAAAGATTCTGGCGACCCTGCTCATTAGCATAGCTGAAGCGGAACGCTCTTTTTTCATTGCTGATAATACCACCAAAAATTAGACCTGAGAGCTACAACAACAAATGAAAGATTGGTTGGCATCGCTCTTTTGAACATTCACCATAAAATACAAGTCCGCCCGGAAAAATAAGACAGTGATAGTACACCGGGCTTACCTGGATACCCGGCGAATCGTGATAACGGGATCGAAAAGTACATGTGCAAATACGTACGTTGCCCGTACCGATTAGCACGCGCGCAGCTGCTTTTTCGCTTGAACCTTACCATGTTAGCGTTGGTATACATAGTGTACGTAAAACAACGCGACGCTCCCGGACGCCCGCTTCGAAGTAAGTTGGCGTGTAGTTGTAGAAAGATTCACTTTGTTCGCAGCAAACGACTGTTTAAAGTAGGTTCGCTTGCATTCAGTTAGCTTCGATGACTGAGTATTACGAATAAGGTAGTGTAGTTTTCAAGATAGATTCCTATTTTGAAATGATCTAGGCCTGACTGCAAGATCGATGTAAACAAATCGGCAACAATTGTTTTTTGGATTTGGTGCATGGTTCATATTTATTTATTCTCAGTATCACTGAAATAAGATTCCCAAAATGCTTGGTGCCAAAGCACAACCAGACAATCACGGTTTCTTTTCCTTTCCGTCTTTCTTAATTCTCAAACATTCAATAGCTGAGGCACGTACACCAGGTAAACGCTATCCCACTTACTTATGAGACGCTGCCCGCAACGAAAAATTGCTGCACGGTAACATCATTTTCTTAACATTCACTATCACGCTATCGGTAAACCATAACTGCCTATTCTCTGTGTTTTTTACCGGGAACGTAGAGGCATCTTCAGCTGAAAAGTGTAGTATCAACCATAGGTGCCTGCTCAAACTCAAGGAAAAAAAGTTAACTGACGTTGTTCTGGGATTGAAATTTTCCAAACAGCCTTGAAAACATAGTTGTTAATGATCAATTGGATGAGGATAAACATCCGAAAACCACAATATGATTATAAGAGATGCCGTAGTGGGGCGCTCCATAAATTTTACCACTTTGGGTCTCTAGCATGCACCTGTATCAAAGTGCAGGGACTTCGAGCCTTCCTGCCTACATCGAAATACGACAAGAATTTGAGTCAGCAATAGAGAACCACAACCGTTGGACCACCATGGCGGGTAGTAAAAAAGACCGCTTTGGTAAAATCAGCACGCGCTACTTTTCGTCCAGCAGTAAGTGCTCAAGTTCAACTGATTGAGATATATTGCTGAAAATCACTCTCACACCACGGCAGAATGCTTTCGTTCTCTACCGTTGCCTACTCGTTGCTTTTCGGTGATAGCTTTCACTTGCAGAGGTGGTTCGTGGACATGGAAGTTGTGAACAGCAATGCAACAACTCAAGTTTGCATGTAACAAATCGCGCAAATGTCTGACAACATATGCGGCATATATTATGACAGGTAATGCGCAGGATAACCTTTGTGTCAATTGAAAAAGGTAATCAACAGTATTCCGCTATGACAAGTGTCTGCAGCACATTGCTTGCACAGGTATTATTTCATTTCTTGTAAAAAAAACTTATGGTTACTAGGTGTATCGTTTTCCATTTCCCATGGTATGTTCAGCTATGTTTCTTTATTGTGTGCATTTCTTGTTGTGCGTTATGTCGCTAGTTGCAGAAATCGCTAGTGTACCACAAAGAGGTTCCTAAATATACACTATATAGAAAGATTGATTGATTGATATGCGGGGTTTAACGTCCCAAAACCACTATATGATTATGAGAGACGCCGTAGTGGAGGGCTCCGGAAATTTAGACCCCCTTGGGTTCTTTAACGTGCACCCGAATCTGAGCACACCACTATATAGAAAGAACTCTAGCGCTTGTATTTATGGGAGCTACTACGCACGGTGCTTCAGCGAGCATGGCAATGATGGGCAGTACACAAATTTTTATAATCTTCGTACTTCTGGCTCCGTGTCTGTTTTTGGGGCTTGGAGCAGTTCCCTCAAAAAACAAAAACAAAAACGAGAAAATTTTCCGCAGTTGCACTTCACCAGCTTATTGTTTAAGGCTTGCCTTTTCTAATCGGGTCACAAAGCTCAAAAGCTTCCGTTGTTTTCTTCGAAGCGAAACCAAAACGCGGCAGTAAACGAAGCCACAAGTGCGATTTGAGAACCGAAAGAACGAACAATTGCGAAATGCGTGTACTACCCACCACCCCCACGGTCGCTGAACAATCGCAGTGCCAGAGTCTCCGCTAGTTAATCTTAAGAAACTCTGTGGCGTACCTTTCTATAGTACTGTACGTAAATGGACGAAGAGGACGCAAATAAATATATAGATAGTTAATTTGTCGCATATTTTTTCAACGTTATAGTCTTTATTCTTGTGCTGCTTGCCACATCGCTGAACAAGAAAACTTGTGCGCACCACCGCTGCCCCTACTACATTTTTCAGTACGATGCTTTACGTTCAGACCACCATATTTTATTTAACTGGTTAAGTAATATGATGAGTATTTTGGTAGGCCTTTGTAAGGCTGTGATTGGCCAGCACGGTTGGGTGTGTTGTAACTTCGTCGCTAGACAAATCTTCGGTGTGCCTTTAGCCAATAGGGCATAGTAAAGACATGAAATAATATCTCGCATACAAGAATACAAGCCAGCATACAAGCAAAGTTCGGTGGATGAGCCGAATTTTCTGTCGTACTTGAGTGTATGTGTGTGTGTGTGTGTGTGTGTGTGTGTGTGTGTGTGTGTGTTTGTGTGTATGTGTGTATGTGCGTGTGGGGGGGGGTGGGGGGGGGCTCGCTTGCGTGTAGGTGCGTGGCTGTGTGTTCAAAGCGGATCGTGCGATGCTTCAATAGAAATGTTAGTCTTTGGCTTGAGTACTCTGGAAAGGGGAGAGGGGAATGAAAGAGTGTTGAATGACGATGGTGGGCTGGGGTACTTTTACATACGTGCATCCATTCTGTCCAGTGGCTTCTGAGAACGGGACCACGGCTCCTAGCAACACATTTTTTAACATATGCTTCTGGTGTCGGGCCAAAGATTCTATAAACAATGTACTTATCCTCTACAGACATGTATTGTCTACGTCACGTTCATCGCTGACCTAAGAGATTCTGCACTTACCTTACAGGTTAGTCTTTCCAAACAGAATGACTATATTAAATATCCATGTTAAAATATGGATATTTTATTTAGGTGTCACTGTTACACTGACGCGCTGTAGTCACATTAATGGTAACGGTGACTTTCTTGCACATCAATGCTTTTTTTCGGTGCACTATACATAGATAGCCACCTTTTTATATCACGACTGCCCTTGCCTCCGTATACCTTATCACTCTCACTGTCGATATCCACACCTAAATTATGAAAATCTTGAAATATCGGGCTCTACTGCCCGATATATTTGAAGCGTGGCAGATGAGGGAAAGATGAAAGTTGCTTCGAACAAAAACATTCTTAGCTGTTTGGGGACCCAGTATGCAATCTAACCAAGCTTAACGTCCCAAGTGATCAGGCGCGAATGCAATATTATCGTTTATATATATATATATATATATATATATATATATATATATATAGAATGTGACAAAAAATAGACCCCTTCTTCGAAGCAGTACCTGTTACTGTACAACGGACCATAACTCACACTCATGTTTGTCATATGTATATACCGTTCAATGTAACCAAGGACTTGGTGAGTCCGTGCTACGAGTTTCTTGAGCGGCTGTTGCACATATTGGCTATACGCATCTGGAAAAAGCGCATTCCTATCCTGCAGGAAGCCACCAGGAACGAAAAGTCACACACGGCGACCCTGAAGCCTGTGCCTTTTCAAGATAGCCGTTCTGGATCTCGCGGGCCACTTCTAGGAGCAGGATAGGTGATCCTCGGCTCGCTTTGTAGTAGCAAGCCAGCGCCGCATGGTGCTGGAGGGAAGTGTGACATTATGTCGACCGGCAAGAAACTGCGAATCAATGCACGAGGCTGGCCGTTGAAGTGCTTTCTGAGTGCCCGCGGATGCTTGGCGTAGCTTAGGCCGAGGAGATGAAGATAGCGCATGTACCAGCCTAAAAGGAGCACAAAACACTTGCCTCACCGACGCCCCCAAGGCAGCCCTTGCACAACAGCCAAAGGTGACACAAGGGCACGACCGGAAGGCGTTTCGCGAAGAAGGCACAGGTGCGGAGCGGAAGCGCTTTTCGAATATGCTCGCGGCCGTGCATGACGATGTCGCATGCATTTCGCAGGAAGACCGCAAGTCCGAAACGGCGCTTTTCAAACACAAACATTACATCTTCGTCGTCCCCCTGTGCTTTGCGCTTCGAGGTTGTGATGCCACAGTGATGCTGTCCGATGTGAGCGCGGTGTCGCTGGGCGGTGTCCCGATGTGAAGACTTGCATTGTCTTCTGTTTTTAAGACGCTTTACGCCAAACAGCAGAGCTGAAAAGGCCTCGGTCGTACTTGTGGTGAGCTGGCGAAAGACGCGACAAGCACTTGCTGAGAACTGCAGGTCGAAGAATTGCTGCAGAGGCTTCAACATGATGACGAGTGAGCTAACGTGGAATGCTGATCTTGTTGTTGTTGTTCACCTATTGTTAGTGGCGCATAACCACTCTGGAGATTAACCAAGAGTCGAGTGGTTTTGAAGATTACTGTTGAGATTTGGAATAATGGAGGTATAACAGAAAGATTACCGATAGCCTAGGAAAGTTTGGTGCTTATTGTAATGCATAAAAATATTTACATAAACGAATTTATTCGTAGAATATAGCAATAGTCTGATTTTACACGTATATAAATGTGTGGACATGTCAGGATAATGAAAGCGGGTAAATATTCAACCTATTAGATTTATCATTATAGTCCCGGACGGCCGCGCATACTGTCGCATTAGAGAAACCAGAAATGGAAGCCCCAAAAGAGAAAATAAAAGGCACAGATAAGTCCATAGCAATAGCACGTAAAGGAATTTCTGAAAGGGTTTTTCGTAGTGTGTTAAACCGCCTGCAGGTCAAAAGAAATGATCAATTGTTTCCAGTTCATCACAGAATGCGCACAGTGGCGAAGGTGCCTGAGCAGACCTGTGTTTATAGAAATTTAGATTTGGTACTTGGCAACGCAGCTTTGTGATAGAAGTTTCATGTTTTCGAGTGCAGCAAAAGTCTCTTCGCCAAGGATATAATAAATGGCGATATTTTGTAGAGTTTGTTAGTGCTGAACCTTCAAAGGCTTCTATAAGCGTACGTCTGCGGAATCGAGCAGCCGTCACATAAGCGGATGATGGACAGAGCGTTAGAATTGGTTCGCTGATGGACGACATAGCTAAGGAATCAGATATTTCATTTAGAAACAAACCTTTATGCCCAGGCACCCAAACTAATCGTACTTTTCTCAAATGCGCAGGTACTAGCGCACGGAACACCTTTGTTACGTGCTTATCAGCACCAACAGAAAGTGCCGCACAGAGAGATAGGGTATCTGTTATTATGAAAGCTCATGTAATTGCTGTAACTAACTTGCGCAAGGCGAGCCCTACTGCAGAAACTCAGCCACAAAAACGGGTATGAACTCCTGTAGTCGAAGGAAATAAATCCAATTTAAAATCCGGCTGAAAATACCAACCCCTGACTTTTCGTCATATTGCGATGCGCCTATAGCAATAATAACGTCCGTTTAATACGACGCAGGTGATCTTGCAGTAAACCATCCAAAATAGTATGGGGAAGTAATTTGGCATTATTCAGAAAAATGTCGTCGAATTGAATTTCGACCAGGGCTGAATTATCAAGACTCGGCATGATGTCGCATATAAATACGTTTAGAGGCTCCAGTAAATTTTGCACAAATATAATTTGTGGGGTGTGAAATCACGGCCATCTAGAAGCAAAAAATGATTCCGGGTGGAAATAAAGGCTGTTTTTGAATGTCGCAATGGTGATTCATAAATTCTTAAGAATGTCTGAACAGTCAGAAGGCGAATTCTACAAGAAAGCGGAGAGACCCTCGATTCGAGATACAACACATTGTTGGTAACTGTTTTGGGAAGGCCAAGGCATGAGCGCGAAGCTTCTCTTTCCAGAAGAGTAAGGGGCCGCAACTTGTAAGCTGGAACTCCAGAGAAGAGCACACAACCAAATTCAAAAATAGGACGAACGTACATGCAATATATCATTACCAATGTGTCTCTTCTCATACCTTTGCGGTAGTTGCTTAGCCTACGTAATATGACAATGGCCCGCACACCTTTTCCGGCAATATATTCAATATGAGGTCACCTGTTAAGCGATGTGTGATAAATTACTCCAAGGTATTTAACAGATTCCACCTGTGGTATATCTTCATGATGGTAAGACAGAGAGATGATCACAGGGTATTGCAGCGGGAAAACAAAAAGGGCACATTTACACCGGATTAAGTAGAAAGCAGTTGCCATCGAGCCAGCTCTCCAATATATTAAGGTAAGTCTACAGCCGTTCATATAAGGTCTGATTGTTATCTGCCATCGCAGAAAATGCGATATCGTGTGCATAAACATGCAGACGATATATCGTCTGCTTGTACTGCGCATTACTATTGCAGTATTTCACAAGGTAGTGTAAAGCCTGTGTCGAGGCCCAGGTTTTACTGCCTCGCCCCCACGCCTGGGGCGAGGCAGTCTCAAGACTTTGATAAACATATACACTTCTGCCTAAAGTACCGGTGATAGTCACGTCACTGGGACCGGGAGTTTAGGAGGTGGAGGGGGACTCGGGCATCAGCCTGCTCCACCCTCCTTTCTCCTTTCGGGTCAGTGTGACCCCCCTCCCCCCCACAAAAATAATTTCTGGGTACGCCACTGGTTTATTAACTGTTTGCTACCTAATATTCTCCTAGTGTGGGCGCGAAATGTAAGCCTGTGATCCCGCACTATCGCACAGCTATCTAGTATGCTCCAAAAAAGTCTCCATGAGCCTTAGTAGTTCATGATGCCCTTCTGTTCACATGGCCACATTTTATACATTGTAGCGTTCCTCTGCAGTATTCGACCATACAAGTCCTGCAGTCGCTCGAGCAGCACTCCGTACTGCTGAGATTCATCCACGCTAGAGTCATCGACAAGTTTGGAGCAGACTGCCCTTTCGTACTTGGCATATTGTTCTACAAAATGCTTCATCACAGCCTGCTGCAGGACCTGCGGGTACGACAAGTTTCCGAGAAGGCAAGCTTCAAGTGCGTCGCAAATCGTGACCCATAGGGTCTGGAAGCGCGATTTGGCGTTGTAACCGGTCGTCTTGTCAAGCCAAGTTTCGATCTCCCGTCCCATTGCAGATACGTTGGCCAAAGCGTGCTCAATGACCAATGACTGGATCGAAACCAGCACCGTCTGGATGGTCATCTCCGGGTTCCACGAGGGGCCGTGAAACGTGCCCAGAATGCTGAGCGAGACGAGCCCACTGCTGTACAGTTTCCGGTTGAAGCGCACCCTTCCGCCGTCTGTCGTCATGAGGCGTACCTGAGGTGGACAGGCTGGGTTGTCAAGGGGGAACATGAGCACGAAATGGAACAAGCCTCTCTGGCACGGCGTGTTGTCGGGTCCCACGATGACGGCGTGGACGTAGGTGACGTTGCCTTTTTCGGGCTCGACGAAGATTCCTGGCACAGGGTTGTCAATGATGTTCTTGAGGTCATGGTTGAGTCTCAGTAGACACTGCCCCGATGGCTGCTTGGGCTGGGCCAACGCGGTCTCCAAATTTCACGTAGCTGCAATTTGCCGAGATTCGTCGATGGCGGAATAAGGGGCGGCGGTAGCTGTGAGCGGACGCCGCTGCAATCTGGTGGCCGTTTGCGCTGATGGTGATACTATACAATGGCTCCTACCCACTATGAGGTATTGACCAAGAATGGAGTTATTCATAATAAAGTGATCACATAATATTTGTGTGACAAGTTATACACAATAATTGAAATAAATAATGATGCTAATCACGATGAAAGCCACCCTGATTCATTTAATTATTTCTGTACCGAAGAACAGAGATCTACAAGGACCTAATGCTCCCAAGGATGGAATATTTGAAACTTTACTTCCAATATAACACAATTGAACACCGTTTTGGAAAATTTTCTCATCAAAAAATTGAACCGGTTTCGTGATAAGAAAATGTGCTGAATTCTTTTCCCATCGTAGTAAAACGAGCAACGTGGGGACGGAGCCAGTTCACCTGTGGGCATATAATACTTTAATTTTTGAAAGCGACAGTGAGATTTTGTAAAGATAACCGCCTTTTGTCGTGTTGAATAGAAGCTCCTACGCCAAGGAAACATGAGGTGTTGAAACACGGATATATGAGCGATTGATGTTTTTTGAGTGTCTTGCATTTTGGCATGCCTTCTAAATCTGTCGCGATTTATGAACATAGTTGTCCGTATAATTGAGAATTGCGGAACACAGAGAGTAGCTTTCGCCAGAGCGTGCGCGATTTCATTCGTTTTTATCTCTTTGTGGCTTGGTACCCAGAATAACCTGGTTACACTTACGTGTATAGGGACCAGAAAATGAAAACTACGTGATAAATCAGAGTCGCTTTTTGGGGGCTATGCTGAGCACAAAGATAAAGATTCTGTAAATATATATGGCCATACTTGATGTTGATGGGGAGCTTTCTAATGCTATTATAACCGCCAGAAATTCAGTCGAAAAATTATGAGAAAATATTGGCAAGTGCTGTATTGAAAATGACTAATTGTAGGTCTCGAAGATGATACCAATTCTGCATTTTGCCTCATATTCTGGGGCACCTGATAATTATTTTTGTATTTATCCTAACTAAACGCCTCTGTAAAAGCTTATTTACCACCTGGTAAGGAAGAAACAAAGGAAAATAACTTTGTTTTTATTCGGCGTAAGGTGACAGGGTCCGCATCTGGCTGAGCCCCACGTAGAAACCGGTAAGGCAACTTTGTTCGAATAATTGGGCTACATATAGTCAAAATCACTTAGAGGTACTGTCTTTCATTACCAATGGAAGGAAATTCGTTTACTTTAACATCGACTGGTTCAATAAGTGCTTGTACGTAGCTCAGCTGCGGTGTATGAAACCGAGGCCAATAAGATAGAAAAAAAAATAAGTCTCGCTGATTCATAAAAATCGTTTTTAGGTTTATCATAGATTGATAATTTATGAGAATGCTTGCACTCCACCAGCCAGAGGGTGACTTTGCTTCTGAATAGAGGCCATTATTGTCTATAATAATATCGGTAGTCCAAGCCTTAGGGCCTCTCTTTCTAAGGGTATAAAAGAGAACGCAGTTTATAGGACGGTGCTTAAGAATATAAAACAAACCGAATTTTAATACTGAACGTACATACTCTTTGTGAACCAATATTAGTGTGCCTATCTTGCATCCCCGATCGACCTTCGCCCAACTTTTTGTAGGGCTTCCAGTGCCCGTAATTCTAAATATGTATGTATGTATGTATGTATGTATGTATGTATGTATGTATGTATGTATGTATGTATGTATGTATGTATGTATGTATGTATGTATGTATGTATGTATGTATGTATGTATGTATGTATGTATGTATGTATGTATGTATGTATGTATGTATGTATGTATGTATGTATGTATGTATGTATGTATGTGTGTATGTATGTATGTATGTGTGTATGTGTGTGTGTATGTATGTATGTATGTATGTATGTATGTATGTATGTATGTATGTATGTATGTATGTATGTATGTATGTATGTATGTATGTATGTATGTATGTATGTATGTATGTATGTATGTATGTATGTATGTATGTATGTATGTATGTATGTATTGTCGCGAGAGCAATGTTTCGCGGAAAACCTTGTTCTTTTACGGCTCACAAGCGGAGCAGTCAAGGTCGCCCCCGTTCGGGATTTGAAGGGGAAAGCTTACTCGGAAAAGCGTCTAGCAAGAGGCAGGTCCGGCGCCACCGTCTGAGTTTAAGCCATTGTTGGCAGGCACGCGTGACATTGAGAATGACATGGGGACGCGACCACTTGGCTGACCGAGACATAGTAGCGGCAGGTAAACGACCATATTCTCCCCCGCTGTTGTTAGGATGTCGGGGCGCCTCGCTGTCGCATGTACACCTGGTAAGCACACGGTGCAAATGGTGTACCCATCGCTCTTAAGGACGCTTCTAGGAAGCAACAGTTAATAAAAGAACTGACGGGGCTCGAGCGTGAGAACGGCCGCCGACGGAAGTCGGCCGATAGAGGCAGCACGAGTAATGTTGAGCAGCACGGCCTGGCATGGGAGAGAGTGTCCCGCGCGGAGAACCTATCCCTTTGCGTGTTTCATTTGGTAAAGAGGTTTTTACAAATGTAGTGCCTTTTATGAAAGTGTTTCTGTGATTGGTTGTGATGATGCGAGTCCCAACATGTGATTGGTTTTTGTGAAGACTCTTTGTTCGACCAAGGGTTAAAAAGAGGATGTTTGAATTTGAAAAGAGATCGGAGTCGGGGTAAACAGCGGATCTCACCACCGGAGACCAGCGCCATGAAGGCCGAGCGGTATGCCACCATTTTCTATGTTTTGTCTTTGTGACCTAGTGGATTTTGTAAATTGAAGTTGTGTTAGCTAAATAAACCCCCAATGAGTGCTCCCCGACATCATCGTGCTGACTTCTCATCGATTGCCTCCGCGGAGTTTCACCCACACTTATTCGTCTCCCTGGTCGTCCGAGGCGCCTAACTTTGAACAACCCCGACGTTTCGCTACAAAGTGGTGGAGGTTGCTCGGTAACGATAGTACCGCTCTGAAATTATGCCCCGAGTCAACAACAAATACCAGGAACCTACCTCTGACTGTTCTACTATGACGGAACCCCATACCTTCTTCTCTGCTATGTCTACCCCCCAAGCTAAACCATTCGTCGGAAGCACCAGTCTTTAGAGGCGCGCCGGAGGAATCTATTTCCGAGTGGCTACTTTGCTACGAACATGTAGCGTCGCTTAATAATTAGGACCAAGCCACGAAGGTGAAATTTTTATATCTGGCTTTAGACGGAGATGCGAAAAAGTGGCACAATATTCACATTCTAACCGGTGCCCCTAGTACATAGGAAGAATGAGCGACGCTACTAAAAACGTCCTTTACGAGTCGCCACTCAGTCGAGATCACCTATTTGCGGCTACAAAACCGCACTCAATTGCCGTCTGAAACCCCCGAGCAGTACTACTATGACGTCCTACAGCTGTGTGCAAGAGTGAACCCGTCTATGACGGAAGATGATCGGTTGCGGCACCTTATACGCGGTTTACGTCCAGATGTTCTGGAGAAAATGATAATCGCAAACCCGGAGAGCTGCACTGCATTCCTCCGAATTTTGCAACGCATAAATCTGGAAGCTTTTATCAGCCGTGTGTCGGAGCTACAACCGATTTGCATCCGGTATTCCACCGGATCGCAGTCGTGGATGCAAAACACCGCGCATCCCGTAGGGTTCGCACCCGCCGCAGCGACAGGGCACCCTCCTCCTACGTGTGTCGCCACTTTCGCCACGGCCGAATTGCGTTGCCCGCGGGAGGCTGCCGACCGTGAGAGAGACCTGAAAACGATTGCGGACTCGGTTGCCTTGCTGTCTGACCGGCTAAAAGGCATCGAATACGAGGTGCGTCGCCCCCCAATGCCTTGGCCTCAGAGAACTTCCCGTGCCAATGACAGGCGTCCTCGATGCCAGATTTGCCGCCGAATAGGTCACATAGCACAACAGTGCTGGCAGTGGTTCCGAGATGACAGGAACGATGAGGCTGAGCTCCAAGGCAATCAGAATGTGCAGCCTAATCCTTCGGGAAACGAGAACGGCCGGGCCTAGGGGGCCAGCCCGGCCGCCCCATCGGCACATTGTCGGAAAGTCAGCTTCTCACAGTCCCCACACGAGCCAACGGTACAGAAACAAAACTTGTAATTGACACCGGCTCGGCCGTAAATGTCATCTCAGAAGAATTAGCTAACGAAATATGTGTTTCATTCAAATCGAGAAAAGACATATTCATCCGAGGAATTGACGGGGGCTTGCTCACCCCCAATGGTGAAGCTGAAATGAAACTTGAATTTGGCACCACCAAAGTTCACGAGACGTTTTTAGTGGTCAAGGATTGCCCGTACGAGCTACTCGGTGGTCTTCTTTTTTGTCGAGCAGCCCGGCTTCTCATTGTGTTCTCCAAAAAAGAGCTGCAACTAAACGGTGAAATTTTCCGGCTACGTATAGACTCAAGTGCCCCCGAACATAATGATGTACTTACAGTGCGGTGCCACGAGCAAATTCGCTTTGAACCTCGCACAGAAGTCGCTATTGAAGTAAAGGTCGCAAAGGACGGAATTCACCTCGTCGAACCGAACAGCACGCTCAGAAACGGACTTCAGGTTGCACGCACAATAACGAGGATCGTGCATGGGAGAGGCCTCATTCGCATAGCTAATCCTACCATGTCGCCAGTAAACCTGCTCAGCGGAACAAAGCTTGGATGGGCTTCATCTATTCATGACGCACAGCTGGCAATCACGGCCCCCGAGAACGATCAAGGGCCTCAAGAGTTTGACATAGAGACTGGGGATCACCTACAGCCGTCTGAACGGGATGAACTGCTGTCGCTCAATGAGAAGTACCGCAATCTATTTACGTGCAGTGACAACCCCATTCGGCAGACTCATGTTGCTGAACATGTGATCGACACAGGCGATTCTCGACCAATTCATCAGCACCCATATTGTCATTCCCCTTTTGAAAGACAAGAGATTGAGCAACAAGTAGAAGAAATGCTGCGCGATGGGATAATTAGAGAGTCTCACAGTCCTTGGTCATCACCTGTCGTCCTCGTGAAGAAGCCAAATGGGACTTGGCGTTTCTGCATCGATTTCCGCAGAGTCAATGAGGTCACTAAAAAAATGTGCACCCACTGCCACGAATTGATGACATTCTCGACGTGCTACAGGGGTCAAAATACTTCACCACCCTTGATCTAACATCAAGCTACTGGCAAGTGGGCATCAAGGAGGAAGATAAACAAAAGACCGCATTTGCTTGTGGACCCGGCCTGTACGAATTCAATGTTGTCCCTTTCGGCCTGTGCAACGCCCCTGCCACATTCCAGAGAATGATTAACAAAGTCCTCAGTGGTCTTCTCTGGGGAGTTTGTTTGGCCTACTTGGACGACATCGTTATTTTCTCGAAGACTATGGCAACTCATTTGCAAGATTTGGAAAGTGTGTTTTCGGCTTTGGACGCGGCAAACTTACGACTGAAGTCCGATAAATGCAGCTTTGCCCGTCAGGAGATCAAATATCTTGAACACATTCTCACAGGTGAAAGCATCCGGCCGGACCCAGACAAAGTAGCAGCGATCGAAAAATTCTCAAAGCCACGACACAAGAAAGGTGTACAGAGCTTTCTCGGAATTTGTAACTACTATCGGCGATTCATCAAAGATTTCTCTCGCATTTCTCGACCTCTCACCAACTTAACCAAAAAGGATGTTCCTTTCGTCTGGGATGTGGCCTGCGAAGTGGCCATGCAATCCCTCAAAGAGAAGCTGATCACGGGCCCCAATTCTGCGTCAGTTTGAGCCGGGAAAGCCGATAGAGGTGCACACTGATGCCTGTGATTACGGCATTGGCGCCGTGCTTGTACAGAAAATTGGAACTCAAGAGAGAGTCGTCGCCTATGACAGCCGCCACCTTAACAAGGCTGAGATGAACTACAGTACAACTGAGAAAGAATGCCTCGCCGTTGTGTACGCCTGCGGACAGTTTCGGCCATACGTCTTTGGTTCTAAGTTCACGGTCGTGACTGACCAAGCCAGCCTGGCTTGGCTAATGAAAGTAAGGAATCCGAACGGTCGTCTTATGCGATGGTCTCTGTTGCTTCAGGAATTCGACATAACGTTGCGACACCGCCCTGGCCTCAAGAATGGAAATGCCGACACGCTTTCCCGCCTTCCTCATGATCCCGCGCCTGTAAGCGAAGAAAACCCCTTACCGTTGCTGGTTCTTTATCAGGTGGATGTTGGAAAAAAGCAGAGGGCAGACCCATGGATGAAAGAAATTATGCAGCACCTCGAGCACCCGGATGTGCCCGTTGTCAGGAAAACTAAAAGAACGGCACGGAGCTTTTGGTTGATCGACGGTGTACTGTATCGAAGGGCGAAAGGGCTTCAGGAGGATCGTGCGGTGCTCGTTGTCCCCAAGTGCTTGAGATCTGAGATTTTAAGGTACTGCCATGACGCCACCACGGCAGGCCACTTAGGTGTCAAGCGCACATGGGAGAAAGTTCGTTGCCGATATTTCTGGCCGAAGATGTTCTCGTACGTAAGCAAGTACGTTCTCTCCTGCCCCGATTGCCAGAACCGAAAGCAACCACCGGGGAGGCCGGTCGGTTTCCTCCAACTGATCCCACCCTCAGGTCGACCTTTTCAGCAGGTGGGCATCGACTTCATTGGGCCTTTCACTAAATCCAAAGCAGGGAACCGCTACATCGTCGTGATTACCGACTACCATACGAAATGGGTCGAGGCTGTCGCGTGTCCAGCGGCCACTGCCGCAGAAGCGGCAAGAGCTTTCGTCAAACAAATCGTCCTACGTCACGGTGCCCCGGAGAAAGTAATAAGCGATCGTGGGCAGCACTTGTCGCCAACTTGACCGAAGAAATATTCCGGCTCGTGGGTAGCGAGCATGCCACCACAACAGCATACCACCCACAGGCCAACGGCTTGTGCGAGCGTTTTAACCGCACGTTGGCTGACATGCTCAGCATGTACGTTTCCTCACATCACCGCGACTGGAATGAATTGAGACGTGGAGTGGTTGACGTCGATGTGCGGTTGGAGACGAACAGAGTCCAGCGCATCAAAGTGCTGACATGTCATCACGACGTCAGCGATGGTAGCTGGGTTTCACAGACAAGGCATTAAAGGCAACAGGCCCAATGCCTTTCAGTATGTGGCGCACTTTGTCCGATTCCGGCATGAATTGATGGACACGCCGGTACAGTGTGAAGACATCTTCGATGTATGAAGTGTACAACTCACGGGGATTTTGTTGGCGAGTATCGAGTGTCCTCTTCGCGATGGCGGATCGAATGTCCGATGTCCCAAAAACGTCTCGCAGCTGCTGCTGGAAGGTAGCCCAGTCGGCTAAGTCAAGGACGTGGTTAAAACACCATGTCTTTGCGACTCCGGTTAGATAAAAAAGCACGTAACGCCGTTAGGTGGCCTCGTCCCACTGATTGGCGACACTTTCGCGATCGTAGTCATCTAGCCAGTCTTCTACGTCTTCTTCACGAAGACCAGCGAAGAGCGGGGGTTCCCGCTGATGTCCGTGTATGTAAATAGGAGGGGACGCTTGCGGTGGTGTGTGTTTAATGACATCACCAGAAGCAGGCTCGGTCTGGGACATGCTGCCCGACAGCGGGCGCAATCTGCGGCCTGAAGGAAGCTCCAGGTGGTAGAGCGGGCTCCGGGAGATCAGAGGACTGAAAATCAATCTCCACTACGTATGAAGTCTTGGTATAGTCTTGGTTGCGACAGCGTTTATGTGAGGAAAGACCTCGAAAAACGAACGGGCAGAGCCAGTCCACAGAAGAATACAATGATGATGGCACAGAGTGGCCATAAGGAAGCGGCAAGTGGATGATGGTGATTATAGTCATACAGTGATGAGAACGATGTAACAAACGCCCACAATACATACATAAATACATACATACATACATACATACTTACATACATACTTACGTACATACATACATACATACATACATACATACATACATACATACATACATACATACATACATACATACATACATACATACATACATACATACATACATACATACATACATACATACAACATACATACATATTTAGAAGTACGGGCGCTGGAAGCCCTACAAAAGGTTGGGCAAAGGTCGATCGGGGATGCAAGATAGGCACACTAATATTGGTTCACAAAGCGTATGTACGCCGAGTATTACAATTCGGATGTGTTCTATATTCTTAAGCACCATCTTATCAACTGCGTCCTCTTTCATACCCTTAGAAAGAGAGGCCCTAACGCTTGGATTACCTATAATAATATATCCAATAATGTCCTCTATTTAGAAGAAAAGTCACCCTCTGTCTGGTTGAGAATACTAACAGTGCAAGCATTGCCATAAATTATCAATCTATGATAAACCGAAAACAATTTTTATGAATCAGCGAGACTTACCTTTTTCTATTTTATTGGCCTCGGTTTCGTACACCGCAGCTTAGCTACGTACAAGCACTTGTTGAACCAGTTAATGTTAAAGTAACTGAATCTCGTTCCATTAGTGATCAAAGACAGTACCTCTAAGTCATTTTGATTATATATAGCCCAACTATTCGAAAATAGTTGCCTTACCGGTGTCTACGATGAGCTCAGCCAGGTGCGGGACCCTGTCACCTTCCGCCGAATAAAAACAAAGTTATTTTCTTTGTTTCTTCCTTACCAGATGGTAAATGGGCTTTTACAGAGGCATTTAGTGAGGATAACTATAACAATTATTATCAGGTGCCTCCGAATCTGAGGCAAAATGCAGAATTTGTATAATCTTCGAGACCTTCAATTAGTCATTTTCAATACAGTGCTTGCCAGTATTTTATCATCATTTTCGAAGGAATTTCTGGCGTTATATTCGCATTAGGAAGCTCCCCATCAACATAAAGTATGGCCATATATAGTTACAAACTCTTTATATTTGTGCTCAGCATAGCCCCCAAAATTCAACTCTCATTTATCACGTAGTTTTCATTTTCTGGTTTCTATACACGTAAGTGTAACCAGGTTTTTCTGGGTACCAGGCCACAAAGAGATAAAAACGAATGAAATCGCGCACGCTCTGGCGAAAGCTACTCTCTGTGTTCCGAAATTCTCAATTACACCGGCAACAACTCCTATAAATGGTTCCAGATTTAGAAGGTGTGCCAAAATGCAAGACCCTCAAAAAACATCAATCGCTCATATATACGAGTATCAACACCTCATGTTTCCTGGCGTAGGAGTTTCTATTGAACATGACACAAGACAATTTTTTTACAAGATCTCACTGTTGCTTTCAAAAATTAAAGTATTAAATGCCCACAGGTGGTCTGGCTCCGTCCCCACGTTGCTCATTCTACTACGATGGGAAAAGAATCCAGCACATGTTCTTATCGTGCAACCGCTTCAACTTTTTGATGAGAAGATTTTTCAAAACGGTGTTCACTTGTAATATACTGGAAATAAAGTTTCAAATACTCTATCCTTGGGAGAATTAGGTCCTTGTAGATCTCCGTTCTGCGGTACAAAAATATTGAAATGAATCAGGGAGGCTTTCCTCGTGATTAGCACCAATATTTATTCTAAGTATTGTGTAATTAGTCATAAAAATATTATGTGATCACTTTATTATGAATAACTGCTTTCTTGGTCAATACCTCAAAGTGGGTGGGAGCCATTGTATAGTATCCTCATCTGCGCGAACGGCCACCAGAATGCAGCGACGCCCGCTCACAGCCACCGCCGCCCCTTATTCCGCCATGGACGACCCTCCGCAAAGTGCAGCTACGTGCAATTTGGAGACCGCGTTGGCCCAGCCCAAGCAGCCGTCGGGGCAGTGTCTACTGAGACTCAACCAAGACCTCAAGAACATCATTGACAACCCTGTGCCAGGAATCTTCGTCAAGCCCGAAAAAGGCAACGTCACCTACGTCCACGCCGTCATCGTGGGACCCGACAACACGCCGTGCCAGGGAGGCTTGTTCCATTTCGTAATCAAGTTCCCCCTCGACAACCCAGCCTGTCCACTGCAGGTACGCTTCATGGCGACACACGGCGGAAGGGTGCGCTTCAACCGGAAACTGCAGAGCAGTGGGCTCGTCTCGCTCAGCATTCTGGGCACGTTTCACGGCCCCTCGTGGAACCCGGAGGTGACCATCCAGACGGTGCTAGTTTCGATACAGTCATTGGTCATCGAGCACCCCTTGGCCAACAAACCTGCACTGGGACGCAACTTCGGAACTTGGCTTGAAAAGATGACTGGTTACAACGCCGAATTGCGCTTCCAGACCCTAAGGGTCGCGATTTGAGATGCACTTGAGTCTTGTCTCCTCGGAAAGTCGTCGTACCCGCAGGTCCTGCAGCAGGCTGTGATGAAGCATTTTGTAGAACAATATCCCAAATAGGAAAGTGCAGCCTGCTCCTAACTTGGCGATGACTCAAGCGTGGAGAAATCTCAGCAGTACGGGGTGTTACTGGAGCGAGTGCAGGACTTGTATGGTCAAATACTGCAGAGGAACGCTACAATGAAGAAAATGTGGCCAAGCGAACAGAAGGGCATCATGGAGACTTTTTTGGAGCATACTAGATACCTGTGCTATAGTGCGGGATCAAAGGCTTGCATTTCGCGCACACGCTAAGAGAATATCAGTTAGCAAATAGTTAATAAACCAGTGGCGTTCTCAGAAAATATTTTTGTGGGGGGAGAGGGTCACACTGACCCGAAAGGAGAAAGAATCGTGAAGCAGGCTGATGCTTGAGTCCCCCTCCCCCTCCTAAACTCCCGGTCTCTGTGACGTGACTATCACCAGTACTTTGGGCAGATGGTGTATATGTTTATTAAAGTCTTTAGACTCCCTGCCCCATGCGTATATGCCTGTGAAGAAAGGAGTTAGTAACTATTATTGTTGTAGCCCCGTATGCTGAGGTTGGGCTGTGTGTTAAAAACCCCAGGTGGTCTAAGTTTTCGGAGCTCTCCACAACGGCGTCTCTCATAATAATGGTGGGTTTGAGATGTTGAACCTCACATAGTATTCGATTTTTTCTTCTTTTCTTCAACAAACCAAACCCGATCTTCTGGGAGCCTGTGGCTCATATAAGGACCTTGTGGCCATTTTCTTGTGCACAAGCCCATGAAAAGCGATAAAATAAATCGGTCGGTGTAAGCCTGTTTACTCATAAGCAGGTTTTTAACAATGAAGGTGCCTATTCCGGGTCTTAGACAAACACCTATTCATGGTGTTTTGACTTTGCTTGATTTGTGATTTGGCGTTTGTTTGTATGCACGCATACAGGGTGTTTTAAGAAATGTGTCCAGTAATAATGAAAAAAAAATACAAAAAGAAGGTAAATGCGAGCTACCAGCGGCGTTCCCTTTACTGTGGCAGAAAATGTTTTCCAATGCGTACAAACAATATTTACGGCCGTAAATATACAATAAAATATAAATAACTCCTTATCCAGTGGATTTAGGCAGCCGACTCAATGAGGCGAATAGAAGTTCTTGCTGGGAGTACCCTATAGCCACTTTGGAATGTCTGAAATGTTGCCGCTGGATCTTGCCGCGAATCAAAGAAATCTGGCTAATTGATCAGGTGAAACAATATTTCAGAGCAAACATGGAAGCGGCTGGGCAGAAGGCACTGACGAACGAAGGCAATGAACCAGCAGTTGGGGAACATAGGAGAGAGTATTTCACAGGCTTACTTGGGAAAAATTATACGCGCCATCTGATCTGCTGTTGAATGCTTGCAACTTGCTTAAAAACAAAACCTATACGGCGTGCAAGTAACGAAATCAAATGGAGGCCTACCTCTGAGTGTGGTTTCATCAAAGGAGCTTATCTAAAGTCCTTGTTTTTCAAAACCAGCCCATCGCTTTATGGAAATGACAGATTCAGAACATATTACTAAGGCATGAAAGAGAGTAATTTCGTCTGTCAGCGCGGACTCGTCCTTTTATCCTTACTTCTATCCTAAATCAAAGAAAGGTAAGTGAAAATCTATTCTATACTCAGGAGCCTGTTTTGACTTCCGCACTTTTTTCACCATAGGGTCGTTGAAAGTACTTCAGTGTTTTCATTTAAAGTCTTACAAGTGTTTTGTATTCGACTGTCCTACTGGAGGCCGAGGTCTAGTCACTTTCATTTCGAGTAAAATATGTCGTAAGGCGTAAATTATTTTCCAAGTTATAAATCCAGGTTGTAAAATTATAACCGCAGAGCCAGTGCTTACGGGGTGTTTTTCGACAAAAAATTCAAACAATACTTTCCTTACGATGTTCAATGTACTAGCCGTCTTTACACGGCTGTAAGATTTATAATGGGCGTGATACGTGGATTTCTGGGGACGAAGAAAGAAAACAAATGTTAAAAAATATTGCGAATGGTGCAAAAGCAAATTTCCTTCTCTCACATTTTGAAATACCGTGTGATGAATTCAATTGAGGTATCAATAATTGAACAAGCCAACGTTATGCAGGAGGAGGAGGAGGAGGAAGGGAAGAAATGAAAAGCAGGGAGGTCAACAAGACACACGTCCGGTTTGCTACTTGTTATGCAATGATCGACTTGCAAATTACGCTCCAGTTGGTGACGGTAGAGAAAAAAAATTTATAAAATATTTAATGCGAAGCATTTTTTAGCGAACTTCGGCAACTCTTAGCGCATATATCAATCTGTCTATCTCACTGATACGTTTGGGTGCTCTCGTGGTCACGCCCTTCACTTGGCGTGAACCAAAATTAGCATGAGAGGGTAAGATGGTTTGACGAAGATGACGCGCTGGTAAAGACATTAATAATCTCACAATCATCGTAAAACACTTCCCGCCAGACAGTGGCACATACCCACGGGCGGGTATGTGCCGCTGGTATGCGCGTATGTGCCATCGAGGTTTGACACTTAGTCCACTTTGACCTTAGACACTTTGACCTAGCAACGATAAGAACACACATGGGATATTATAAAGCGTAGCGTTAAGATCTACCCGACATCAATAGCGTCGATCCAACGATGGCATAGAATAATTGTCAGTGTTGAGAAAACCTGAAATAGACAGCTTTGACCTCTCGATGAAGTCAAATAATGAATTTCAGGGTCCCAGCAGGAATCAAACCTGAGCATTCTGCGTGGCAGTCAAGCATTCTCTCAAAGAGCTACGCAAGGCCTCGGAACTTTTTTTCAAATCGACGCTAATCTTTGTGAAACGTCAATAGTGGTTGCAGTGCTGCCTACATATTGGTATAAAAATAACATATGCACTCCTTTGATACAGCCGTCACGTCGAGTTAAGGTCAATTGTGGTTTAGGTGCCATGCGCTGAAGTTGGTTTATGTAGCAGTGGCCAAGGTCAGCATCTTCGCGAGCGTAAGCACTTCTTAGAGGCTTCTTGTGTTGCTAATACACATGTACCAGTTGGCATCGTACCGCATATGCAAACAACTGGTTATATAAATCATTTAACCATATGGTGTAGTAGCGCAATTTTCACGGGGACGAAGAGGACAAGAACACACGACACTCGCTACGCTCGTTCTTGTCCTCTTCGTCCCCGTGAAAATTGCGCTACTACACCATATGGTTAAATGATGTCTCACCAACTAGCCCAGCTCTCAACCCTACTGGTTATATAAACATCTGCAACTCTTCAACATATGTCTTTGCGTGCAACAATAGAACATATACTTAGCGCCATTTCACGGCGTGTCGCTCAATAAAACAAAACTGCAACTGGGTCTTGCTCCTTCCACATGCTTCGCATAACGTCGATTCCCAGGTACGGCAGATCTCCTAAGTTTTTTTTCAAGGAGACCCCTGATATTTTACTAGGTATTGTGCACCTTTATATCAACTGTGCGTGGCTTCATCATAATGGAAAACTGCTAAAATAGCTCCACTTCCTATAAACTATTGTGCGGGATACACCTTGGACAATATAAGACCTATGATGAAACGAGTGCCAAAATATGCACACACTAAGAGAGGACACAGACGAGCTCTTACTAGCACCTGAAAATTTTATTTATAAGCGGACACTAATCTATCCATAACACACATGTACCTCTTTCCAAACTTATTAAATAGGTGCAGGGTTCCCAGCACCTTACTGCTTTTTTAGAGGGACAACGACTCCTATAGCCGCACGAAACAGAGCAATAACAGGTCTGTGATGCCCTTAGATGTCCAGGGCCACACGCAGCTACACCGAAGGAAACATCGTGTCTTTATCATTGTCTGAAAAGAGTGGGTAAGCTGTGGAACTTCTTTCGTGATTGGGATAGGGGCTTGCAATTCTTCCACTTGAACGAGAAATTCCCTGTAAGCACGAGTCATAAGCTCGCATTGATTACGTCCCTGCCCTTTGTACACACCGCCCGTCCCTACTATGGATTTATTATTTTAGTGAGGTCTTCGGACCGATGTCTGGCGCGGCCTTTTTGTTGGGCCGGTTTGTTGGAAAGATGACAAAACTTGATCATTTACAGGAAGTAAAAGCCGTAACAAGTATATACACGTGTTTGTTTCCGGTTGTGTGCCATCGATTATGAAAGTGGTCGTTTGATATATCACGTTGTTGATGATGACAGGGGGAGGTCCGGAATGACGTACATACGTGCTATGCATATATTACTGTTCGCTTTTAAACTAAATTTTCAGTTGCCCGTAAGTGCTCATCTGTGTTCTCTCTAAGTGTGTGTATATTTTAGCGCCTGTTTCATCATGAACTTTTACTGACACGCCCAAGTGGTAGTCATCCCAGATATATGACCAACAGCGTTAACTTCTCATGTGATTAAATCAAAATGAAAAATCTTTTATGTTCGTCTTATTAAGTTGGTGAACAATTAAGAAGTTGTCAGTCTTTTCAAAGTCGCTTCTGGAACTGTATGTTTTGTTTGGCATGCCCAGGTAGACTAAGAGACCCGAATCAGATTGACACACTGTCACAGACAAACGGCAGCCCTGGTAACTTTGTATATATCAAAACCATACGATAGTGTATAACATAAAATATCATTGGAATAATGGAATTTTCATGATATACCTAATTAAATGGTGAGGTGGTTTAACGAGTTTCCTAAATTGAAGGCAATTTTTCACTAAAACGTAATTAGTGAAATTTACACTTGCAGTTTCGAAAAGTTCCCCAGCGAGAAGTCACGTCACCTCTCCTTTTATTATATTGCTAAGCACTATTCCTTTTCAAGTTGATGTATACGCATACGCATATGCAGATGGTATATCATTTCTTATTAGGACACGTATACACATTCATTGTCATAATCGCTTACAAGCGTATATGTGCGTCGTTGAAAATTGGTTACAGGTTATATATTTACGCCGTAATGTTTAAAAGAGCGCAAATAAGGTTTTTCTTTTGGGTAAACCAGGTACCATTAAAATATTTTGCAACCTGCAGAACATACCACAATTGGACTTGGTAAAATATCTGAGAATAATTTATGATAACCACTTCCTTTGGCATGTCCACGTTGAATACCTAACCATACATACATATTTACTATGAAGTCTTGGTAGTCTTGGTTGCGACAGCGTTTATTTGAGGAAACACCTCGCTAAACGAATGGGCAGAGCCAGGCCACAGTCGATGACGATGATGATGGCACAGAGTTGCCATGAGGAAGAGGCAAGCGGATGATGGTGATTATGATTATGCATGGATGAGAACAATGTAAGTAACAAACGCCCACACTAATTCCCCCCACTTGGAAGCGGACACCTTGGCCGCCGTATGTCAAAGTGACGGGGAACGTCGCGTGAAAGGTTTCATGCGAGAAACGTGGACAATCTCGGTGCTGCAGTAATGGTGGTCTGTTGGGGCGACAAGTGGTGTCACACAATAATTGACCGGTGAAGTCTGTTCTAAAACTATGTATGGCCCGATGAAGCGTGGTTGGAATTTGTCTGGGAGACCAGGAGTGCGAATAGGTGTCAAAACCAGCACCTCGTCACCAGGTTGGAAAGACACAACGTGATGGATGCGTCATAGATGATCTTCCGCTCGTGCTGTCTCGCTTCAGTATTGATGCGAGCCTAATGGCGAGACTGGGCCTGGCGGTAAATGTATTCTTCGCTAGAAGACTGACATGAATTGCCATGGCTGTTAAAGAAGGAGACGTCGAGAAAGGTAGTCGGGGTGCGTCCGTACACGGTGAGTGGCACGTTGTTCGCTGAACGGCGGTGTTGTAGGTGAAAGTAAGAAATGGTAAAAGAGCATCGCAGATTTTGTGGTCGAGTTGGACGTAAACGGCTATCATGCCTGCAAGGGTTCAATAAAATCTTTCGCTGAGACCATTTGTCTGAGGGTGGTAGCTTGAAGCGGTCTTTTGAGTAGTTTCAGAAGCGCACAGTACTTCATTTACCATTTGTGACAGGAACACTTTGCCACAGTCACTAAGCAGTACACAAGGAGCCCCATGACGCAGGATTATGGCGTGAAGAATAAAGTCTGCAACTTCTACAGCTGAGCCTGTAATGCACGAGGACCTCTCAGCGTATCGTGTCAGGTTGTCCACGGCAGTCACTACCCATCGTTTGCCTGCAGATGTTACGGGGAGAGGCCCGTAAAGGTCGACACCTACAACCTCGAACGGCATTGAAGGGCACGAATATGGCTGTAGTGGTCCAGCAGGTGCAGATATCGGGAGTTAACGACACTGGCATGGGTAGCAGGAACCGACGTACCGCGCTTTGGTATGAACTTTGGTAGAGTTGGCGGCTGAGTTCTCAATAACACTGATATGGGTAGTTGGAAGCGGGCAACGAGATAAAGCGTCGGCGTCTTGATGTTTTCTACCTGAATTGTAAGTTATGTCAAAGTCGTACTCCTGCAAGCGTAGTATCCACCAACCCAATAGTCCGGACAAGTTCTTCAGTGTAGAAAGCCAGCGTAAGGCATGGTGGTCCATAACAATTGTAGAGTTACGGCCGTGGGGACAGGGACGGAACTTCTGCAACAACCAAACCACAGCCAAGCACTCTTACTCAGTTATCGTGTAGTTCTTTTCGGCAGGGGTGAGTGCGCAACTGGCATATGCAACAACTTTCTCTAGGGAAGACTTGTCGCGTTGTAGAAGAACTGCTCCAATATCAAGGCCACTAGCGTCGGTACGGAGGATAGTCGGTGCGGCTTCGTCAAAGTGGCAGAGCCGAGTTTCAGATGTGAGGGCCGCTTCAACAGATCGAATTCCGTTTGACATTCTTGAGACCACAGAAAGGGGACGTTGGAAGCATGTAGCTGGTGTAATGGAGCAGCAATACAGGCGAAGTTCTGGACACACCAGCGAAAATAGGAGGCGAGGCCAAGATAACTGCGAAGCTCCTTTGGTCTTTCGGGACGTGGAAAGCGAAGCACTGCAGAAATCTTGTCTGGGTCGGGCCGAATGCCATCTTTGCTAACGACGTGTTCTAAGACCCTGATAGATTTGCTAGCGAAAGAGCATTTATTAGTGTTTATTTAAAGCCAGGCGCCGGCAAGGCAAGTCAGAACTTGATCCAATTGTTCTAGTTGCTCAGGAAACGTTGACTAAAAGATAATAATGTCGTCCAGGTAGCAAAGGCAACTCCTCCATTTCGGGCCGCGCAGCACGGTGTCTATCATGCGCTCACAACTCGCGGGTGCGCTGAAGAGCCCGAAAGGCATCACGTTGAATTCGTATAGACCATCTGGGGTTGCGAAAGCCGTTTTCTCTTTATCGTCTTTATGCATGTGAATCTGCGAGTACCCAGAACGCAAGTTGAAAAAAATTTCGCGCCTTGTAGGGAATCAAAGACGCCGTCAATGCGTGGCATAGGTTCCGCGTCCTTGCGTGTGATCTTAATCAGCGCCCGGTAGTCCACGAAAAAACGCACAGAGTCATCCTTTTTACGGACCAAAACAATAGGAGACGTCCGAGGGATAAAAGAGAGACGGATGACTTGCCGTTTAAGCATGTCAGCAACGTTTTCTTCTATATTTTTCTTTCAAGTAGAGACACGCGGTAGGGTCGGCGGTGTACGATAGATGTCCCAACTGTTTCAATTCGATGTGTTGTAGTAGTAGCAGTGCGGTCCAGATTAGACGAGCAATCATCGATGATGTGCGTGTATGTAAATAGGAGGGGACGCTTGCGGCGTTGCGTGGTTGATGACATCAGCGGAAGCAGGCTCGGTCTGGGACATGCTGCCCGACAGTGGGCCAATCTGCGGCCTGAAGGAAGCTCCAGGTGGTAGAGTGGGCTCCGGGGGATCAGAGGACTGAAAATCAATCTCCACTACGTATGAAGTCTTGGAATAGTCTTGGTTGCGACAGCGTTTATTTGAGAAAAGACCTCGCAAAACGAACGGGCAGAGCCAGTCCACGGAAGATGACGATGATGATGGCACAGAGAGGCCATGAGGAAGCGGCAAGTGGATGATGGTGATTATAGTCATAGAGCGATGAGAACGATGTAACAAACGCCCACAATACATACATACATACATACATACATACATACATACATACATACATACATACATACATACATACATACATACATACATACATACATACATACATACATACATACATACATACATACATACATACACACAGTAGAAAACAGATTGAAGATGGAGCTCGGAGGGGAGAAAAAAGAAGAAGCCAGGGTCACGCTCTGCATATTTTTTTTAATTTTCCTGTTCTGTCAACAATAAACCAAAGACGTATCGGTTCTGTGGTCTCTCTGGTCCTTCTGAAACATGGTGCCGTGACCAGAATTATCTGAAGACAGACGCACAGAATTCAACCCCATTCGCAACAACGGGTTGAAGAACGAAGCAGCGGCGTCTGGCTCAAGGACGAACCATCGAGAGAAGGACCACGACCGACGACTGTTGGAGACGCACATAAAAAGGCAAGAGCTCTTTCAACACGTTTTAAGCATGAATAAAGTGGTCCTATCAAAGAAGCGGAAGACGCTTCAAGCAAATGTGACGACGCTTACGAACGAAATTGATAAGAAGATAGAAGAAGACGCCGATCGAGCGCAACTTATGACGCTTCTGAACCAGATGAAGAGCGTGTCACAGACGCTAAGACAAGTTAACGAACAGATAGAACCGTTCATTGAAGAAGACGACACGAAGGCAGAATTTGAGAGAGTTTTGCATTATGAGATGAAGATCGTCGCTGCAACAACAAAAATAGAGGAGCGATTACGCGAGTTAGAGCAAGCGATGCAACTGACTACGAGAATAGTCACAGAATTGGCGAGTTCAGTGCAAGGTACTAACTAAATCTCGGAGACACAAGAGCTTGTTAAGTTGCCACGTCTTGAGATGATCAAGTTTGATGGGAAAAAAACAGCATGGCCAAGGTTTTGGCACCAGTTCGAGACATCGGTGCATAACAGAGTGAAGATGCGGAAGAGTAAAAAAAATTGCCCGCAGCTTCCCTCGGGGGAACACTGAGGAGGATGCGAAGCATATAATTGGTTAACGGGGTGTTAAAGTTCGACTTATTTGGGTCGATGGCTAAATTGGTTAACGTGGTTGTGAAATGGGGTGTTAAATTGCGACTTACTTGGGTCGATGCCTAATTGGTTAACGTGTTTGTAGGAGGGGGTGTTAAATGAGTGAACACGTACACACGTATGCGAAAGGGCGGCGCTGGTCGAAGGGACGTCGATCATTGTGTTTGTGGATTCGTTGGAATTCATTTCACCGCGACCTTGGACGTCGACGCGCCGTACAAACCAACCGACGAGCGGCAACTGAGCGAGCGAGCGCCGACCTTGAGTATATATACAGCGCGACGGCGCATGCACTGTCAGCTGTCGAATGTTCGAGAAGGGGGAGAAGCGCAACGGCGCATGCGCGCGCGTCAGCTGCCGATGTTCTCGAAGCGCGGCGGCGCATGCGCGCGCGTCAGCTGCCGATGTTCTCGAAGCGTGACGGCGCAGGCGCGCTACATTATACAACTAGCGAATGTTCGTGAAGAGGAGAAGCGCACGCGGTGTGTAGAGGAGGAAGGGTGCACAGATGGTGGAGGAGTGAAGCGCGCGCGGTGTGTAGAGAAGGAAGGGATGCACAGATGGTGGAAGAAAGAGGAGGAAGCTTGCGGACGGCGCCGCACTACAAGCCTCGAGTATTAGATGCTCCGCATCTAAAAATTTAGTTACCTTCTGGCGTCTCTGAGCGGGGAGGCTGCGTCCCTCATAGAAGGTTTGCAGTTTTCTGATAAAAATTACGAGCATGCAGTCGCTCTTTTGAAAGAAACCTTCGGATGAGAAGATAATTTAATAGAGACGTACATAAAAGAGCTTGCAAATTTGGAAGCAGTGAAGAGTCCTAAATATGTAGATGGGTTGAAGAAACTCTTCCAAAAGTTACAAGTGAACACACGAGCATTGCAGTCATTAGGAGTGAAAATGGGTAGTTACGCCACAGTGATAGCTCCTGTTGTAAAATCTGCGCTACCGGTGGATATGAGGATTGAGATGAAGATGAAGGAGTTAAAGAAAGTTGACAACAGACGAGCAACTACGGAATCGGACTCAGCGTCAAGAGACAGGTCGAGCAGTTTGAAAGAAATTATGGAGTTTTTAAACATATATATACGCGGCAGAGAAGAAACTCGAGAGGAAAAATACGACGTTACCCAGTCACCGCACAGTATGAGGAGGATTAGAACATCTGCGTTTCAAAGCACATCGATGAAAAAATTCATCTTTTGTGAGATGACTGGACACTACACGGAAGATTGCAGAAGAAGCATTAGTATGCAACAGAAGAAAGAAGCCTTGCAACGGGAACGAGGGTGCTTCAGATGCACCAGACCTCACCACACGGTGAAGATATGCCGTGCTAACGTACGCTGCAAAACATGCAAGGGAAGGCACGCGACATACATGTGTCGACTATGTACGCATGCAGGAAAGTCAGCTTAGCAGCAAAGCGGTAATGATGTTGAGCAAGTGCGTAAAAGCGCGCAACCTGACCGGTTAGACACTAGCAAGTCCTGCAACATGCACGCACAGCAGTCTGATGAACACAAGTGCATACTACTGCAGACAGCCTTTTCGTGGACGGAGGGAGAAGACAACGGGTGCTACGCACAGATTCTGCTAGACAACCGGAGTCAGAGGACATTCATCCTCAAAAGATTGTCAAGAAAACTAGCGTGCAAGGTAAAAAACTCCGAAAGGATTACTGTAGAATCATTTGGAGGAGGAGAGATGGAACTAGACATGAAAGTCCTCGAGGTCAGCGTTAGGAAGGATCCCATCTCGGAGTCAGCCACGATTGAGGCACTGGAGAAAGAAGTTATATACTGTGACGTGCTACCATCGCCACTGTTGATAATACACGAAAGAGCAAGATCGATGGGAATTCGTTTGGCAGATGAACACGAAAAGACGGCCAAAGAAAGAAAAAATATGAAAACTTCTATATTAATTGGAGCGGATTATTACTGGACTGTAGTCACTGGTCGCATTTGCGAGATTCAGCCAAAAGTAATGGTAATAGAAACAATATTGGGATGGACGGTGCAAGGTCCTGTAGGACTTCATTGTGTGCCTATGAAAGCATCTACGGTTATGGTACTCAAGGTCAGTGCCAAGTCGGACACGACTGTGGACGAACTGCAGAGATTCTGGGACTTGGAAAACATGGGCATCAAGGAGAAACCAGCAACAAAGATGAACGATGAACATGTGCTAGACTACGTCCGACAAACAATGGAGTTCAAGGCAGGAAGATACCAAGTGCGGCTACCATGGAAGGAAAACATGACATTGAACGACAACAACACCATTGCAGAGAAGAGGCTTATCGAGGTGACCAAAAAATTATGCAAGGATAAAAATGAACTCCTAGCCTATGACAAAGCTATTCGAGAGTACTTTGAGCAAGGAATAGCAGAAAACGTCGAAGAAGATGCTGGATCTAATATACAGAACAAATTTGTATACTACATGCCGCATCAAGCAGTAATTAAGAAGGACCAAACAACGACGAAAATACGGATCGTCTTTGACGCGTCGTCAAGCCAGAATCCTGGTGAATCCTTGAATGACAACTTGGAAAAGGGGCCAAACCTAAACCCCGACATCAAAAGCTTGCTGATGAACTTTCGACATCACAAGTTCGCTATGTCAGCCGACGTGGAAAAAGCATTCTTGCAGATCAAGATACATGAAAATGACCGAGACGCACTGCGATTCATGTTGTGGGAAAGAATACCCAGCGAAGATATGCCAACCCCGAAGATAAAAACATGGAGGATGACGAGGGTTACTTTCGGAACTACACCAAGTAGCCTTCTTCTAGCGGCCACGATTCATCGACATTTGGATAAATTCGAAGAAAAATATCCTGCAGTTGTGGCGCAACTCCGAAAAAGAATCTACGTCGATGACGTTTTACTAGGAGCCGATGAATACTCGACATCGACAAAGATATACAAAGAAGCACGAGATATTTTTTGCTATGCGGGAATGAATTTAAGAAAATGGATTTCAAATGACGCCGAGCTAAGAAAACATTTTGATTGAGAAGGAGAGGATCTGGATCGAGGGATAAGAAAAGAGGGACAAATCAAGATTTTGGGACTGAAACGGAATTTCGTAGACGACGTGTTGAGCTTTCCCGACACTACATAGCGAAATGACAAGGACATGAGACAACTCTAAAAAAAACAGGTTTTGCAGGACACGGCAAAGCTATATGACTCTTCATGTTTTTTGACAACATTTTCAGTCAAAGCGAAAGTATTGCTGCAAAAAATTTGGATGGATAAACTGAAATGGGATGACCCGTTACCAAGCCAGCATAGATCAGCTTGGAAGGATTTGTCGGAGGAACTTCAGCACTTAGATGACTTCACCATTAACAGATGCTATGACAACAGGCAAGCTGAAGTGAAAGCATCGACTCTACACGTGTTCTCCGACGCGAGTCCAATGGCGTATGGAGCAGCAGCATACATTGTAACAGAATACTCCGATGGAAGCAATGAAGCCAATTTAATCATTGCAAAGGGTAGAGTCCCTCCAATCAAAAAGATCACACTAGCAAAACTGGAGTTGTTGGCGGCCAGAATATCAGTCAGATTGGCTAGTCATATAACTGAGAATTTCATCAGGAAACTGAGGAGTGTGAAATTCTGGACTGACTCTCAAATTGTGTTATGCTGGATAAAGTCAAACAAGACGAAAGATCTGTTTGTTCGCAACCGCGCAGCTGAAATTACGAGCAAGTCCAATGAGAGTCAATAGGGTTATGTTAAAAGTGATGAAAATCCTTCAGATTTGATGACAAGGGGGATGAAGATGAAACGTTTGCTGGACATTGAATTATGATGGAAAGGCCCCACGTGGATCAAGAATGAAAAACAAAGGCCTGATTATGACATCACGCACGAATCGGACAGTGATGACAACAAAGACGAAGAAAAGACAGTGGCATGTTCAACTACCACCACGAGTGAAGAAAAGATAATTGGTGAGAACAAGTTTGAATCATACAAGAAAGCGTTAAGAGTTACCACGTGGGTGATGCGTTATATAGGAAACCGACGAAAAGAAAGGAAAACAGGTTCGCTGACAGGAGAACAATTGGACAAGGCATAGTTTGTGCTGATAAAGCAGGAGCAGAAAACGCTACAAAATGCAGTGACACGAATATATGATAACATGAATCTGTACGGCACGAACATCTTCGAAGATGATCAAGGTGTCCTAAGAGTAAAAGGGAGGCTTCAGTGGAGTGATTTGAGCTTTGATAAGAAGCATCCTAGTATTTTACCAAGAGAAAGTCACTTTTCAGAACTCCTAGTTCTGAACGCGCATCAAGTAACAATGTACAGTGGCATTGCGGCAACACTGACATATCTGAGAACGAAGTTTTGGATTGTGCGGGACCGACAGATGGTGAAATATGTGATAAAGAAATGCATCACATGTAGGAGATTCAATTTTAGACCAATGGCACAAGAAATTCCACCACTACCAGCTGACAGGATAACACAGACGAGGCCATTCAACACAGTTGGTATAGACTTTGCTGGACCGCTAAACGCTCGAGAGGAGAAAGGCGAAAAAATTACAAAGTATTACATTGTGATCTTTACGTGTGCAGTAACAAGAGCCATACAACGGGAGTTGGTCAAGAGGATGTCATCAGAAGCATTTTTACAAGCATTCCGAAGATTCGTAGCTAGAAGAGGATTGTGTACAACTATTTACAGTGATAATGCAAGAGCATTCAAGAAATATGCGAAAGAGATGAAGAAGATATTAAAGATGGAAGATGAAAGGGTTCAATAGTATACCAGTAACCTGAAAATAAAATGGAAGTTTATTGTAGAGTTAGCTCCATGGTGGGGAGGATTTTATGAAAGGCTGATCATAAGCTTTAAGACATCCATGGCAAAAACTATAGGTGCTCGACTTTTGGATGAAGAAGAACTACGGACTGTGGTTGTTGAAGCAGGAGTACTTAACAACCGGCCTCTTGCTTATGTGTATGACGATCCTAACGAGCCATAACCCATCACACCGGCGGACGTTATAGGAGGCAGGCAAGCAATGAACAAGCAGGAAGAAAACAGACTCGGAGAATACAGTTTGCTGAATTACTGGAGTGCAAGAAAATAGGCAATGATAACATGCTGGACCAGATGGAAAAAGGAGCACCTGAGGGAGCTTAAGTGTGCCAGAAGAAAAACAGAGCATCACACAAATGTACAAGAAGGAGATGTACTTCTGCTTGGAGAAGCGCGAAAAAGAACTCAGTGGAAACTCTGCAAAGTCGAAAAGATTTTCCCAGGCAAGGATGGACTAGTGTGAACATGCTTGTTCGTACACCTGAAGGAAAATTAGTCAAGAGGCCGATTCAACTGCTGTATTCGCTCGAAGGTTGCTTCGGTTGAATCTGGCTCGCGGGAAGATGTAGAAAACAGATTGAAGATGGAGCTCGGAGGCGAGGAAGAAGAAGTAGCCAGGGTCACGCTTTGCATATTTTTTTATTTTCCTGTTCTTTCGACCATAAACCGAAGACGTATCGGTTCTGTGATCTCTCTGGTTCTTCTGAAACACATACATACATACATACATACATACATACATACATACATACATACATACATACATACATACATACATACATACATACATACATACATACATACATACATACATACATACATACATACATACACACATACATACATACATACATACATACATACATACATACATACATACATACATACATACATACATACATATTTAGAAGTACGGGCGCTTGAAGCCCTACAAAATGTTGGGCAAAGGTCTATCGGGGATGCAAGATAGGCACACTAATATTGGTTCACAAAGCGTATGTACGCCCAGTATTAGAATCCGGAAGTGTTTTATATTCTTAAGCATGGTCTAATAAACTGCGTCCTCTTTTATACCCTAAGAAAGAGAGGCCCTAAGGCTTGGAGTAGTGGTATAATTATGGCAAATAATGTCCTCTATTTAGAAGCAGTCACCCTCTGGCTGGTTGAGAATACTAACAGTACAAGCATTGCCATAAATTATCAATATTTGATAAACCTAAAAACGATTTTTATGAATCAGCGGGACTTATCTTTTTTCTATCTTATTGGCTTCGGTTTCATACACCGCAGCTTAGCTACGTACAACACTTGTTCAACCAGTCGATGTTAGAGTAAATGAATTTCCTACCATTGGTGATGAAAGACAGTACCTCTAAGTCATTTTTACTATATATTGCCCATTTATTCGAAAAAAAACTTGCCTTACCGGTGTCTACGTGTGGCTCAGCTAGATGCGGGTTCCTGTCACCTTCCGCCGAATAAAAACAAAGTAATTTTCCTTTGTTTCCTGCTTACCAGGTCTCAAATGGGCTTTTACAGAGGCATTTAGTGGGAATAAATATAACAATTATTATCAGGTGCCTCCGAATCTGAGGCAAAATGCAGAATTTGTATCATATTCGAGACCTTCAATTAGTCATTTTCAATACAGAGCTTGCCAGTATTTTATCATCATTTTCGACGGAATTTCTGGCGGTTATATCAGCATTAGAAAGCTCCCCATCAACATCAAATATGGCCATATATAGTTACAGACTCTTAAAAATTGTGCTCAGCATAGCCTTCAAAAAGCGCCCCGCCGCGGTGGTCTAGTGGCTAAGGTACTCGGCTGCTGACCCGCAGGGCGCGGGTTCGAATCCCGGCTGCGGCGGCTGCATTTCCGATAAAGGCGGAAATGTTGTAGGCCCGTGTGTTCAGATTTGGGTGCATGTTAAAGAACCCCAGGTGGTCTAAATTTCCGGAGCCCTCCACTACGGTGTCTCTCATAATCATATAGTGGTTTTGGGACGTTAAACCCCACATATCAATCAATCAGTCCCCAAAAAGCGACTCTCATTTATCACGTAGTTTTCATTTTCTGGTCCCTATCCACGTAAGTGTAACCAAGTTATTCTGGGTATGCACAAAGGAATAAAAACGATTGAAATCGTGCATGCTCTGGCGAAAGGTACTCTCTGAGTTCCGAAATTCTCAATTATACCGACAACAACTATAATAAATAGTGACAGATTTAGAAGGAGTGCCAAAATGCAAGACACTAAAAAAAAACATCAATCGCTCATATATACGAGTATCAACACCTCATGTTTTCTTGGCGTAGGAGTTTCTGTTCAACTCGACAAAAGGCAGTTATTTTTACAAGATCTCACTGTCGCTTTCAAAAATTAAGGTATTATATCCCAGACGTAGTCTAGTTCCGTCCCCACGTTGCTCATTTTACTACGATGGGAAAAGAATCCTGCACAATTTTTTATCATGCAACCGCTTCAATTTTTGGATGAGAAAATTTTCCAAAACGATGTTCAATTGCATTGTATTGGAAGTAAAGTTTCAAATATTCAATCCTTGGGAGCATTAGGTCCTTGTAGATCTCCGTTACGCCGCACAGAAACATTTAAATAAATCAGGGTGGCTTCCATCGTGATGAGCATAATTATTTATTCAAAGTATATTGTATAATTAGTCATAAAAATATTATGTGATCACTTTATTATGAATAACTTTTTTCTTGGTCAATACCTCAAAGTGGGTGGGAGCCATTGTACAGTATCACCATCTGCGCAAACGGCCACTAGAATGCAGCGACGTCCACTCACAGCCACCGCCGCCCCCTATTCCGCCATGGACGACCCTCCGCAAAGTGCAGCTACGTGCAATTTGGAGACCGCGTTGGCCCAGCCCAAGCAGCCGTCTGGGCAGTGTCTACTGAGACTCAACCAAGATCTCAAGAACATCATTGACAACCCTGTGCCAGGAATCTTCGTCAAGCCCGAAAAAGGCAACGTCACCTACGTCCACGCCGTCATCCTGGGACCCGACAACACGCCGTGCCAGGGAGGCTTGTTCCATTTCGTGCTCAAGTTCCTCCTTGGCAACCCAGCCTGTCCACCGCAGGTACGCTTCATGACGAAAGACGGCGGAAGGGTGCGCTTCTATCCGGACCTGTACAGCAGTGGGCTCGTCTCGCTCAGCATTCTGGGCACGTTTCTCGGCCCCTCGTGGAACCCGGAGATGACCATCCAGACGGTGCTGGTCCAGACGCAGCATGATTTTGCACAGGAATAATTACATTTCGCTTTTGTTTACTTCCTGAGCGAATTTATCACGGTCGGTGTTTGTGACTGCATGCCTATGGGAATAGTTTTTATTTTAAGCTCTATATGTCAAGCAGCCCTGACGCATTGAAACCTCTTAGTCAACATTTCCTCCTTTACTGCGTGCATCCAAGCATGCTTGCAATACGCAATAAGTAATCGTTTTTGTAAGTTATGCGGCACGTTGGCAACTTGATTTGGCATGCGTTATTTTTCGGGTTAGACCTTCTTGGAACTTTGGTTGACATTAGAATTCCCTGTGACTTTTGATAGCAATGAAGCACTCTAATCGTAGAGGTAATGTCATGCAATCTGCCAGGCCAAGGTAATCACTGTTGAGAAATGTTTACTTAGTCTCAAACGAAAATGCACCGGGGACTAGACTATATACTCACCTATGTACTCAGTTTGTTCGCTGCGTGTTGCCGCTTGTAAAGTTATCTACGCGCAAAAACGTATGGTGTTTTTTTTCCTAACTCCCGTCGCTCCGCTCCCTGAAACTACAGCGTTGCGGCAAAGAGTCTTCTGTTCTTAGCAAGCGTGCAGCCATCATTTTTCTTTACGTCAACATATCCAAAGCTGTACATATATGCATATCACCGTGCAGCATAGATATGCCATGTATACACTGTTCTAACTAGTACGCGCATTCATGTTTGCAGCGATTACGCTGGCGCGAAGAAAAGCAGCCTCGTGCCACACAAAATATCGAGTGACCAGTTCACTAGTGACGAAGTAATGAACTCCGGTTTTGTTTAGAGCATAGGGCACCATAATCAATTTCTCAGAACACGTGAACTCTCACGACAATGAGAACTCTCTCTCAATGAGAACTCTCGTCGTGAGAGCTCACGTCGTGAACTCTCATGACAGAACTGCCAGCGCATGCAACTTGTTTAAATTATTACGCGGTACTATGCACCATCCCTGCCGGTCGGTTGTCTGTTTGTTGCATTCTGATGCGAGGCGCTGTAATTTCATTGCTAGGTAAGTTTAGTGAGCGATTTACAATGCATCGGTACACCTTTAACGTGCTTTTTCTGCTCTGCCTTTTTTCCTTTTTTCCCATTCTTTTCTTTTTTCCCTACTTCCGAATCTGCCACTCTTCCTAAAACCGAGAAGATTTCTGACGTGTACTCGAACAATATTTCAACTTCAGAATTGCAAGGGGAGTTCGTAGCATACGGGCTGCGGAAAAAAAGCGATAGAAGCGAGAAACCTTAGCATGTCTGCGATACATGCGCTTGCCAATATCCCAGAGGTGTTGTTCCCAAACGTCCACCGTCTGCTAAACATTATGGCGACTCTGGCCGTGAGCACAGCTGAAGCAGAACGCTCTTTTTCATCGCTGAGACCCATAAAGATCAGACCTGAGAGCTAAAACAACAGGTGAAAGATTGGTTGGCATCAACCTTTTAGACATCCACCTTGAATGACAAGTCCGCCCGGAAGGCATAAGACAGTGATAGTATACCAGGCTTACCGGGATACTGGGCGAACCGTGATAGCGGATCGAAGTGCACATGTTCAGTGCACATGTTCAGGTACGTTCCCGTACCGATTAGCGTACGCGCTGTTTTTCAGCTTCAATCTTACCTTGTTAGCGTTGGTGTACGTAGTGTACGTAAAACATGGTGACGCTCTCGGACATCCTTTTCAAAATGATTTTGGTGTATAGTTGTTGAAAGATTCACAGTGTTCGCAGCAAACGACTGTTTGAAGTGGCTTCGCTTGCGCTAAGTTCAGACTTCGATGACTGAGTATTACGAATAAGTTAGTGTAGTTTTTGAGATAGCTTCTTATTTATAATTGTCTAGGCCTAACTACAAGATCGATTTAAACAAATCGGCAAGATCATTTTTATGCATTTGGTGAATGGTTCATATATATTTACTCTCATTATTACTGAAATAAGCTTCTTAAAATGGTTGGCGGCGTAACACGGGCAAACAATCACGTTTGCTTTTCTTTATGAACTTTTTTAATTCTCAACTATTCAATAGCTGGGGCACGATAGCATGGGCACCTTAGGGTTTCCAGTCAAGCATCTTCTCAACTAGACCATGCACCGTCTTGGGGCAGGAGTATTCTGTTCTTATAGTCATTCACCTTCTGTGCGAAATTAAGGCATTACACATTTAATTCAGCATTTGAAGTCCTCAGGGCTTTGTTTTTCATCACAAGTTCTTCATTCTCTCAGTTTTCCGTAGCCAAAAAGTTTGTAATATGTCTTAGTTCTTTGCGAAAGGCTAACTCGATTGTTACCTTGAAATATTTGATCTCAGCGCTATGTTCACGGTTCAGCTTGCCAAAACGTGCTCTGATATTCTTCGACATCCTCTAAACAAAAAGCTATGGGGAAAATACAACATGAAGCAAATAACTGCTATGTTAGCAGCGGCAGGAGCTATGAGAGCAAGAAATAGACTGGTTTTCAGCCTGTGTAAAAGTCTCTGAGCACACGAGAATCCAGTTGCCACGCTTGCTGCTAAGTGTATTGCACTTCCTTATAGCTAGTTTAAAAAGAGAATGATAACCCAGATAACTGCCCTTGCGGTAATAACTAGAAGGTGAACTGATTTCTTGTTAATGATTCATTTCATGTTACCTTTAGTTGCTGCAAATATTCTTGGCCTGAACAGTTCGTGCATAAATAAGATTAGCGCCAGCAACAGGTGACTGGTATGTAGCAATTTTACAAAAATGTTTTTACCTAATAGGAAAAAAAGTCCTGCATAAGGTTATTGATAAGAAGACCACTTGCCCTTCAATAAATCATCACAATTCAACGCCACCACGGTTGTAATTGGTTGGACTCGAAAAGGAACAAGAACCCAAAGTAAACGTTGCCAAAGTAGCCAATCCGTGCAATCGCATAGCTCATTTTGTACTCAAATGGTCCAAAAGCAGCCTGATGAAAAGAGTTAGTCGTATATAACCACGAATGATATCATTTTCAAACAGCAATAAATTGAAACTCGAGCATAGTTCTTTTCCTCTTCCTCTATATTCAAACCAATAGGAAATTGCAAATCAATGAACAAAGCTCAAGTTCAGGGCCCCCGCATATCGCTCATGCATAAATATCATGATGGAGTAACTGCCAGAGACAGAGAAAAACAACCAGGCCTGCACGGAAGGCCCAGTACGGTTAGGAAGGCGCAGTACGGTTAGGGTACTAGCCACCCTAGTACGGCAACAGCTAAAGCTGGACGAGCTGCCTTTCAGAGCCTCTTTCTAGGCGAAGCTCCAAAATCTGTGGGCCTGTACATGCTTGTCTCTTGTGTCACTAGTTTGCGATTTTCCAAGGAATATAGTTCAAAGGTCATCGCAGCACAGCCACCCCCTCATTATGTATATGTACTGCAGCCCTTGCGCCCTCAGTGACAAGGACACTAGTAGTCTCCCCCCGCCTTTACCCTGTGTCTGTCCCCGTCCCTTGCACACGCCTACGGCCGTTACCTTCGATATCTACGCCTCTTTAATTAAGCATGAAGCAGCTTTAATAATTGACTTTGCTTCATTTGCTAAAAAAACTTCTCTGTGGAAGGCAAAGAATGATGCAGGCTAAAAGTTAGACAAGCTAAGCTTTCACCTCCTCGGCAATTCCCAATTCGCCTTCCGAAAAACTGTCAAGCCGGTTCGCGTTCTCCTTCATCTTCTTCTTCACCTGCCGAACGCGTGAACCTGGTGTGCATTCACCCGATGTGTGTGCTGACTTGTCCGGCGTGAGATGCAGTAACAAGGATGTTTAATATAACCACAACAGAGCGGAAAGCCTTAGAAACATAGACACATAGATTGAAAATGACAACAGGGAAAAAAGTAGAAAAATATACTGTGAGCATTATTTATGCGTCCCATCTTTTCATCTGTAAATACTCATCATCACCAGTCAAGTTTAGGTTGTGGGGCACATACTCAAGTCAATAAAAGGAGAGTCTCGAGTGTTCTCGACGCCATCTTACAAGTGGTGGAGAGTGCTGCCCGGTTTCTGCGTCCTCTCGCGTTCTCGGACACCCCAGCGTCTTCTAGAAACATCCCTGGAGCTCCGTTCAGGCCGCCGCTTAAACGACCTGAGTCCGGTAATGTCGCAAGCCACCCAGTCCAGCGTGCCAGCTTCGCCACCGCTCCCACCGGCAAGAAACCCTTCTCACCTGGTCACCAGCCCTCAAAAGAATCCTCCGCTGTTCGCAGGGCTTCCGGGTGAAGACGTTGAAGATTGGCTAGAGGAGTATGACCGCGTGAGTGTTATCAACAACTGGGATGAGCCTGCGAAACTCACCCACGTTGCATTCTACCTGAGCGGCGTCGCAAAAACGTGGTTTTTCAACCACGCCACAGATTTTCCGACATGGCCCGCCTTTACACGTCAGCTCCGCCAGGTTTTCGCCAACCCGTCAGTGCGCTCGGATATCGCCAAAAAGAGGCTTGGCGCACGTGTTCAACGTACTGGCGAGTCTTACACTTCTTACATTGAAGATGTTCTCGCCCTTTGCCGCCGCATCGACAACAATATGGCGGAAAACGACCGTGTGCACCACCTGCTAAAAGGAATTGCGACTGTCGCTTTTAATGCGCTTGTGGTGCAAAATCCTCCAACCGTAGCCGATGTTGTTGCTACCTGTCAGCGCCTTGAGGAGCTTCAGACCACTCGGGTACAACCTGATATATCTGAGCTGAGCTCAAGTCAAGATACAACAGAGCTGCGTGCACTGATCCGCTCTATCATCCGCGAGGAACTTCACGCACAGGCTTCACCTCGCCACCTCGATATCCGAACGACGCCACCCGCCACTAGTTTGCGCGACGTCGTGAGGGAGGAACTGGCCTTGATGACTAGTACACCAGCTCCGAGTTCACATCCCATGCCCAGTTATGCTCACGTTGCTGCAACGACACCTACGCCCCACCAGAGCCTGGCCTCGATGACTGTCACACCTGTCCCGAGCTCATATCCTGTGGCCATGCCAACGTATGCTCAGGTTGCTGCTAGGACGCCTGCACCCCAGCAAAGCCCAATGCAGCTACCAGCACCCGAAGTGCATGGTTCGCTCAACTCACTCGCACCGCGACCATCTTCCCAGCCTTACAACGCCTGGCGCAGTTCGCCGCCGACTTGCTTCTATTGCGGCATCCGTGGTCATATTTCAAGGTTTTGCCGACGCCGTCAGCAAGACGAACGACGAGGCTGCGATAACCTTGAACGGGACGACTTCTACGCGACTGGACCCCCCTATCGTCGGCTGTATCCGAACAGCACACGTCGGTCGCCGTCTCCGCAGAACTTTGACCCAGTTGGCAGTTCCCGGTTCTCACGTCGTCGCTCACCTTCACCGATGCGGCGTTCCTCTTCTCCTCTCCGACCTTCTACTTCAATTCCCGACCGCCAACTGGAAAACTGAACAGTGCAGCTTCGGGAGGGAAAGCTGCATCTTTCGAACTGCGTCAAACTCCTCCGGACCGCCCATCGAATGTTTTATTGGTGTATGTTGAAGGTATACAGACAGAGGCACTGGTGGACACAGGCGCATCACATTCCGTTATTCGTGCAGACTTTTGTGCCCGCTTGAAAAAAGTTAGGACGCCCTACGATGGTCCTCCCCTTCGTTGCGCAGATGGAGTCCCTATTCAGCCTTCAAGTGTTTGCACAGTCCGTGTTTTCATAGATGGCATCATTCCCCACATTCAGTTTCTTGTACTTCCTTCGTGCACTCACACAGTAATTTTAGGATGGGACTTCCTTTCTTCGGCATCAGCTTTCATATCGTGTCGTCAGCGAGTCATTCGAATGTAAGCTACTGAGAGTTCATCGGATGTCGATCCATACAGCTTCCGTTTCATTGTTGCTACTGATTGTTTCATTTCGCCAGGAGATGAACAACTTCTACTGATCGCTTCGGATACTATAGTTAATGGTGACATGTTCATAGCTCCATCAGTTCGCTCGAAACCTGCGGGGCTTACCATAGCACCCAGCCTTGTGCGGTTTAACGACGGTAAAGCATTGGTCACTGCCTTGAATCCAACTTCTTAGCCAGTGATGCTGCCCAAGGGCACTGCTGTGAGCTGCTTCGCTGACAGTGAGTCCTTTTCACTGATTCCCCTTCACGCAGAATCACCGCCTTTGTCTGCTACTACTGATATCAAGGCTACCACTGTTACCTTAAATGACACCATAAGTCCTCACCTCACTGCCGAGCAAAAGAGAGACCTCTTAGACCTTCTCCAAAAGCACAGCCTTCCGTTTGATGTACATTGCAAAGTTCTGGGCCGCACCACCGTTGCAGAGCACAGCATCGAAACCGAAGGCAGCTCCATTGTACGCCGCCGCCCATACCGTCTCTCTTCGGCTGAACGGCAAATCATCGAGAAAAACGTCGCCGACATGCTCAAACGGGATATTATTCGACCTTCATTCAGTTCCTGGTCGTCTCCTGTGGTGTTGGTCCGGAAAAAGGACGGCTCTGTCTGCTTTTGTGTTGATTACAGAGCGCTCAATAAGATCACGAAAAAAGACGTATATCTGTTGCCACGCATAGATGATGCCCTGGACTTCCTACAAAGCGCAGAATATTTCTCCAGCCTCGACCTCCGATGCGGGTATTGGCAAATACCTATGCGCGAAGCAGACAAGAAGAAAACAGCGTTTGCGACGCCTGACGGGCTTTACGAATTTAACGTCATGCCCTTTGGCTTATGCAACACTCCAGCAACATTTGAGCGCATGATAGATACTGTCTTACGTGGTCTCAATTGGAAAACCTGTTTATGTTATTTAGACGACATCGTCATTTATTCTTCTACTTTTTCTCAGCACCTAAAGCGTTTGGACGAAGTTCTAACGTGCATTTCGAACGCTGGCCTACAGCTCAATACAAAAAAGTGCCACTTCTTCAGCACAAGCATCAAAGTATTGGGTCACCTTGTCAGCAAAGACAGCGTTCGACCCGACCCCGACAAGGTTGCTGCCGTAATTAGTTTTCCACGTCCATGCAATCAAAAACAATTGCGAAGTTTCGTGGGCCTGGCGTCTTACTTCCGCCGCTTCATCCGTCACTTTGCTGCCATTGCGGGGCCGTTACACAAGGTTCTGACTTCAGGGACGGATTTCACGTGGACTGACGAGTGCGAGTGTGCTTTCCAAGCCCTTAAGCGTGCTTTGACATCAGACCCCGTCCTCCGTCACTTCGATGAGAGTGCACCCACTTTCCTGCACACAGATGCCAGCGGCCACGGAATCGGTGCTGTCCTCCTCCAGCGCGAGGACACTTCACGTGAGAGAGTAGTTGCGTATGCCAGCCGCGCACTAACACCTGCAGAGCAGAACTACTCGATAACAGAGCAGGAATGTCTCGCTGTCGTTTGGGCCATCCAGAAATTTCGACCTTATCTGTATGGACGCCACTTTACTGTGGTTACCGACCACCATGCCCTATGCTGGTTGTCCTCGCTGAAGAATTTGTCTGGGCGCCTCGGTCGCTGGATACTGCGTTTGCTAGAGTACACTTTTGACGCTGTGTACAGGTCCGGCAAACAGCATCAGGATGCTGACGCTTTCTCTCGCTGCCCTCTGCCACTTTCATCTCCAACCACGCATCCCGAATGCCCCTCAGGTGATGAAGCGGCTTCCTGTTCACTCACGTTATCACCCCTGGCAGTTGCTGGGTCGCTACCTTTAAACAACAGCGCCCAGTTTGCCGCGTGCCAACGTGACGACCCCTACTGTAACCGCATCATCGGATACTTGAATTGCTCGCCTTCTCCACCTAATGCCAGACTACGTCGTCAGCTACGGCTGTTCAAGCTAGAGAACAATGTCCTGCAGCACTATACTTACAATGCGAATGGGCATCGGTGGTTGCCAGTACTTCCCCGTTCGCTGCGAAAACAAGTTCTCGAAGCATTGCACGACGACCCATCAGCTGGACACTTGGGATTTCAAAAGACCTACAACCGCGTTAGGAGCCGTTTCTTCTGGCCTGGTCTTTCTACCTTTGTGGCTAATTATGTCGCTTCTTGCGCACTTTGTCAACGCCGGAAACGACCAACTTCAGCTCCTGCTGGCTTATTACAACCAATTCCATGTCCCGACACACCTTTTGCCGTTGTCGCAATAGACCTCGTCGGGCCACTTCCCGTAACGCCAGCGGGCCACCGCTGGATCGTCACAGCCATCGACCACCTCACACGATACGCGGAGACCGCTCCTCTACGCACTAGCTCCGCCTCAGACGTTGCCGCCTTCTTTTTAGAAGCCATTGTGTTACGTCATGGTGCACCTCGCACGTTGTTGAGTGACCGGGGCAAGGCCTTCATGTCGACAATTCTTGACGAAATTCTAAAATTTTGTGGCACACTTCATAAGGCCACATCCGCTTACCACCCGCAGACAAATGGGCTGACAGAGCGATTCCACCGGACTCTAATCGACATGATATCCATGTACATCGGACCAAACCACGATAATTGGGATAAAATCTTGCCGTTCGTAACATTTGCACACAACACCGTTGTTCAACGAACCACCGGGTATTCACCTTTCTTCCTCGTCTATGGTCGTGCGCCGACATTCACCATTGACGCCTCTTTCTTCAATGTAATGACAAAAACGTTGACGACTACGCCAGAACATTTCGTCTCAAGGCTTGCTGAGGCACGGCAACGTGCTCAACTCAACACGGAGGCCAGTCAAGAAGACCGCAAGCAACGCTATGACAGCTTTCGTCGAGACGTCACCTTCCGTCTTGGAGATGAAGTACTACTTTGGACGCCTGTTCGCACACCCGGATTGTGTGAAAAGTTTCAGTCTCGCTTTCTAGGACCTTACATTGTTTGTGAAAGAACATCTCCGGTCAATTACCTTGTCACTCCCGTCGAGGGTTCCTCGGACCGTCGTTACCGTGCCTCAGAGATTGTCCACGTTTCACGTCGTAAACCCTTTGTGCGCCGTACCTTTCCCGCCTAAGTCTCGGCCGGGCCGGCTGCTCAAGTGCGCGGGGAAAATAAGTGTGAGCATTATTTATGCGTCCCATCTTTTCATCTGTAAATACTCATCATCACCAGTCAAGTTTAGGTTGTGGGGCACATACTCGAGTCAATAAAGGAGAGTCTCGAGTGTTCTCGACGCCATCTTACAATACAAAGAAACAGGCAAAAAATATATAGAAAAAAAACAGATATAATAGAGTCAGAAAGGAAGGGAGTGAAAAAAAAACGAATGTAGAATAACAAATAAAGAGAAAAACAATAACAAGACATATAGATATATAGAGATAGGAAGCATGAAAATAATAGGCAGAAAGAGAGACAAAGATGGAAATAAAAACAGAGCGTTAAAAAAATAAAGAACATCAAAAAAGGTCACCCAGCTTCTTAGTTGGGTCAGGCCTTGCGCCACTGATGCAAGATGCGCCAACTTTTTTTTTGTACAGCACTCGCCAACAAATTCCTGGCTTTGTGAAATTCTACTACACAGCCACGCCTCTGCTTGTGAATACAGCGAAAATAATTTCCTCTGCTTGAAAATGCTGTGAAAGTAATTTTCATGCCTCCCAAACATACGCATCCTGTACACAGACTTCACACTACAACGTGAAATACTGCAATGGTAATGTGCGGTAGAAGCAAGCTTGCATTGCCATCGGGCATAAAAACATACAATTTACAATAACGAGTTCATGATTTAAAGCCTGTAGCCCTCTACATAAGGCACATACATCACTGCGTCCATCACCTTATGGCCACGTACGGGGGTAGGGGGGGGGGGGGGCATAGCAAGTTCGAATATATTTTAGTGCTTGAAGTACGCACTAGAGAAAGATATCGCCAATTCTCAATCTATATGTATGCAGCAATGCATACATGTAGATTGAGTTTTTTCTGTAGAGATGGCGTGTGCGCGCCTTATTCTAGGTATACCGTGAGGCCTGCACTGTGCATATACACCAGGTCTTGTCTTGTCATCTAGATCTTGGCTCATACCTACAAGAGGGATATGCCACAGTGTGCATTATGATGCAAATTTTTATACAATGCTTGCTAAAAAGAGAGAGAAATCAAATAGGAACAACAATAAAATTCCTTTCAAAGAACGCGAAAAAGTGCAGAAGAATTTGATAAACCATAATATGTAGAACAAGTTAGCAAAAATGAACAAAGGGGACAAATAATTGGATATATCTGGCCGTACAACTAGCGGCGTATCCTTCCGGCTGCGTGAATGAGTTGATGTAGCGCTGACACAAGAGGACTGCGGCCCGCCCGCACCCAACTGACATGCTCCAAACGATAAAAGGGTGGATGTATTAACTGGCAATCCAAGCGTACCAATTGGTCTCTCAAGAATTATTCGGCACAGTGAGGTGAAGCGGTGGCAAGGAAGAAAAAACTGATCTATTGATTACGGCTCATCGCAAACTGCTCGTAGGTTCGTGAACGGAAATCATGATTTGTGGAGATGAAAATCTAACCGAGAACCTCTACATTGGCCTTCCTCTTTCTCCTAATTCCTACGTAGCTTTCGCGATTGCGCATGTCATATGCGCGTGGTGGCTCAAGGCATTCCACGTCAGCTTGCTCGTCATCATGTTGAAGCCTCCACAGCAAGTCTTCGACCTGCAGTTCTCAGCATATGCTCGTCGCGTCTTTCGCCAGCTCACCACAAGTACGACCGAGGCCTTGTTGGCTCCCACGTTTGACGTAAAGCGTCTTGAAAACAAAAGACTACGCATGCCTTCACCTCGGCACACCACTTAGCGACACCGTGTTCACATCGAACATCATGACTGTGGCATCGCCACAGTTAAGATGTCCGATGTGTCTCAATGACGATGACGAGTTCAAAGGGACATCAAAAAAGGAGATGTCGAGCGGAGATGTTGGTTGACGGCAATAGACGAGAAAGAATGGGGAATAGTCCGTGGTGCGCTGCGTAGCCGTATTGTGCGCAAAAGTAACGAATGGCAGGATGGTATCCCAGTTTGTGTGGTCGGCGTTGATATTCATAGATATCATGTCAGTCAAAGTTCGATGGAAGCGCTCTGTGAGGCTGTTAGTCTGGGGATGGTAGCTTGATGTCGCCTTGTTAATCGTATTACATGCGTGGAGGACTTGTTCGAGTAGTTTCGAGAGAAACGCCTTGTCGCGATCTCTCAATAAGATGCGTGGTGCACGCTGTCTTAGAAAGATTGCCTCCAGAAAAAAATGTGGCAATGTCCTCTGCTGATCCTGAAGGAAGTGCAGCTGTTTCGGCGTACCTTGTTAAGTGGTCAAATGCTGTGACAATCCAGCGCTTGCCGCTAGCTGATATTGGTAGGGGTACGTAGAGGTCAATGCTAATGACATTGAAGGGAGCGTCAGGACACGAAAGAGGTTGTAGAAGACCGGCCGGGGGGGAAGTGGGTCGCTTGCGGCGTTAACATAGCGAGCATGACGCAACATATCGCGCTACGCAGTTGGAAAGGCCAGGCCAGGCAAAACGACTGCGGATGCGTTCATAGGTTTTTTAAAACCGAGATGACCAGCCTTGGGGTCATCGTGAAACGCCTCCAAAATCTGCGCCCTTAGGGAACGAGGAGCAACAGGGACGCAGCGCTGTTCTTCGGGGTTGAAGACAAAGCGGTTAAGGATTGAGTTTTCAGTCTTGAAGTTCCGCAGCTGTCGATGGGCACGGGGGTTGGGAGAACGAGAGGAGCCTTGAAGGCACTGCATAATAGAGCGATAGTAAGTGTCGCTGCGTTGGTGGGGTGCAAACGCCTCGTTGCCAAAGGTAGAAAGAAAATCGACAGCGGCGAGTGAACGAACTGACGGAGACACTTTGATGGGTTCACTCACAGTTGGCGACAGGCCAGGAGTGTCTGATGAGGATTGTAAAGGACAGCGGCTAAGGGCACCGGCATCGTTGTGTTTCTTGCCAGATTTGTAGATAACGTCGAACTCGTATTCTTGGAGACGAAGTATCCAGCGACCGAGACGTCCAGACAAATTCTTCAACGTTGACAACCAGCACAAAGCGCGGTGGTCAGTGAAGACGGTAAAGTGGCGGCCGTGAAGATATGGTCGAAACATCTGGATGGCCCAGACAACGGCAAGACACTCCTGCTCGGTGATGGTGTAGTTTTTCTCTGCTGCTGTGAAGGTGCTACTAGCGTACGCGAACACACGTTCGTCATAACGCTCTGTTCGTTGCAAAAGCACAGCGCCGAGTCCGTGTCCGCTGGCATCAGTATGGAGGAGAGTGGGTGCAGCGGTATCGAAATGACAAAGCACTGGCTCAGACGTGAGGGCACGTTTCAAGGTGTCAAAAGCCATTTGGCATTCGTCCGATCATACATATGACACTCCCTAAGAAAGGAGTTTGTGAAGTGGCACAGCAATGGCGGCGAAGTCTCGTATAAAGCACCGGAAGTACGACGCAAGACCAAGAAAGCTTCAGAGCTCTTTGACGCGTTGAAGCACCGGGAAGTGAAGAACGGCGGTAATTTTGTCTGGATCAGGCCAGATTTCATCTTTGCTTACGAGATGTCCGATTTGATTGATTGATTTGTGGGGTTTAACGTCCTAAAACCACCATATGATTATGAGAGACGCCGTAGTGGAGGGCTCCGGAAATTTCGACCACCTGGGGTTCTTTAACGTGCGCCCAAATCTGAGCACACGGGCCTACAACATTTCCGCCTTCATCGGAAATGCAGCCGCCGCAGCCGGGAATTGAACCCGCAACCTGCGGGTCAACAGGCGAATACCTTAGCCACTAGACCACCGCGGTGGGGCGACGAGAAGTCCGAGTACTTTAATATTTTCACTAGCGAAGTGGCACTTCTTGGTGTTGAGCTGACGGCCAGCAGCTGTGAGACACGTCAGAACGTCATCTAGGCGCTGCAAGTGCTGTCAGAATGTTGAAGAAAATATGACGATGTCGTCAAGGTAACATAAGCATGTTTTCCATTTAAGGCCTCGCAATACAATGTCTATCAGTCGTTCAAACGTTGCTGGTGCATTGCAGAGGCCGAAAGGCATGACGTTAAATTCGTAAAGTCCATCGGGTGTGGAAAAGGCAGTTTTTTCCATGTCATCCTCCTGCATTGGAATTTGCCAATAACCGGAGCGCAGGTCATAGCTTGAAAAATATTCCGCTCCTTGTAAGGAATCTAAGGCATCATCAATGCGAGGCAAGGGATATACGTCTTTTCTGGTTACTTTGTTTAATGCGCGGTAGTCAACGCAGAATCGCACCGAACCGTCTTTTTTTCGTACGAGAACGACAGGTGACGACCAAGGGCTGGAGGAGGGGCGGATAATGTTTTGCTTGAGCATATCAACAACGTGCTTGTCAATGATCTCGCAATCGCTGGAAGAAACACGGTACGGTCGACGATGGACAATAGAAGTTCCGTCGGTGTGTACGCGATGAGCCACCACAGAAGGCTGGCTTAGAGCAGTGGAATGTACGTCGAAAGAAAATTTATGCTTGGACAACAATGCCAGTAGTTCGTCTGCTTGCGGGGGAGTGAGATCCGTGCTGATGGCATTGACAAGAGCCGTAGTAGGTGGAGCATCTGTTGGTATTGAACGTGATTCCACCAGACTGATATCCGAAGCCACTACAGAGACATGTTGTGTGTCCACGCTGGAAACTACAACAGTGCCTTTGGTCAGCAGAATCGGCTCATTGGTGATATTCAGCGCTGCGAGAAATGCGGTGCCGTCGGAGAAGCGAACAAGACTCGATGAAAGGGCAATCCCTCTGGATAGACAACGGGCTGATGGACTGACTAGGACGACACCGTGGTCAATGTAGTCACCCATAACCGTGATAATGTGCTTGTGGTTAGGTGGCACAAGGAAGTCATTGGCTATTCGTAGCCGGTCACGTGATGATTTCGGAGAAATATCATCCGTCTCTCGCATATGTATGAGTCGTTGTCGACAAGAGATGGAAGCAGCAGCATCAGAAAGAAAATCCCATCCTAAAATAAGCATAAAAGCACAAGAAGCCAGCACGGCAAACTGAATATAATGCCGGATCCCATCAATGAAAACTCTAACGGTGCGCTGTGCTGATGGCCGTATCTGCGAGTCATTTGCGCTACGTAAAAGAGTGCCAGTATAAGGTGTGGTAACCTTACGTAGACGAATACACAAATGCGCATGAATAACAGAAATAGCAGCCCCCTTGTCCACCAATGCCTGAACTGGTACTCCTTCCGCATACACTTCTAGCAAGTTGGCTGGACCATCTGGAGGTCTTGGTGTTTGTTCGAGCGATGCAGCTTTCCCTCCAAAAACTGCACCAGCTAGTTTTCCGAGTGGTAGTCAGAAGTAGGTACAGCCGGTCTCAGAGGATATGTGGAGCGTCGCAGAGATTAAGGGGACCGGCGGCGTCCGGGATAGCCGGGGCGAGGTGCAGCGAGTGGAGAAGTCGGAGAGAAGGAACGAGTCGTAGGGCGTCGCTGGTACTGGTTCGGGGATGGCTCCGAATCCCTTTCGTAAACATCGTAGCTACGGCGTTCGTCCTGTTGGCGCTCGCGGCAAAATCGTGAAATATGGCCGCGAATTCCACAATAGCAACGTATTGGGTGAGGCGAGCGCCAGGCAGTGTAGTGTGCTTGAGCTGTCACAGCCGCTGGTACTGGCGCTGGGACAGGTGAGTGTGGTGCAAATGCTGCTACGTTGGACTGCGCAGAAACAGGATGCGCGTGCTGAACCAAGGCAGGTGGCATCGCAGCAACTTGCGCATACGTCGTGGGTGGTGTTGGTGGCACCGTAGAGTTTGATGGGACAGCAACAGCCATAGATGAGAGCTCCTCTTTGATGATGTCGCGCAGACCAGCAGATTGAGAGTGAGGCCGAGGGGCGGGTGCACATGACAACCCTTGCGCTTGAAGTTTTTTGTGAATCAGAGTGTGAATCAGCGCGCGCAAATCCGCGTCCGAGGAAGGCCGGCTGTCACTGGCATCTGGTTAGTCTGGGTGCAATCGAATGGCTTGGAGTTCATCAAGATGCTGACATGTCGTGATGACGTCCTCAACGGTGGTGGGGTTTTTAACAGCCAGAGTTTAAACGTGACATGGCCTATCCCTTTGATGATGTGGCGAACGCAATCAGCTTCTGTCATCGCCGAGTTCACGCGGTGGCAAAGGGCAAGGACGTCTTCAATGTGCGAAGTGTAGGTCTCCCCGGGATGCTGGGCACGCCCATCGAGCTTTCGTTTTGACACTTCGGAATGGATGTTCGGTTTCCGAAAAATCCTACGGACTTGTTGAGCAAAAGTAGGCCAATCCGGGAAGCTGCTCTCGTGGTTGAAAAACCACGTTTTCGCGGCATAGGAGAGATAGAAGGCGACGTGACGAAGCTTTTGAGGCTCATCCTATTGGTTATAAACACTGGTCATGTCGTATTCTTTTAGCCATACCTCGACGTCGTCGCGTGGAAGACTACAGAAGATGGGTGGGTTGCGCTGCCGGGCGTTGACGATCCACGCAGAAATGGTTTGTAGGACAAGGATGCTGGATGTTCCGGGCAGCGGTTCTTGAGCCATGACAGCGGACGGGTGAAGCAAGCGGCGACCCTAACGAAGCTCCAGGGGAATGTGACGTCGGAGAGGACTTGGGGATCGAAGCAGCGTCGACCACTCTGTAAGACAGGAGCAGCGTTGCAATTTCCACGGCGTTTTTTAGGCCAAATCGCCTGATCAACCCTTCGAACGAAGACGACGTTCTTCGTGATGATGATTATATACAGATGAACAAGATGAATGTCAAACGTTGTCCACATTGTGCTTACAATATACGATAAAATTAAAAACAATTTTTAAGTATCAGCGAGGCTTAAATTTTCTTATTGGCCTCGGTTTTATGACACTAAGCTGAGCTACGTACAAGCACTTGTTGTACGTAGCTCAACCAGTCGATGTTAAAGTGAATGAAGTTCCTTCCATTAGTCATGAAAGACAGTACCTCTGAGTCATTTTGACTATACATATCCCAATCACTCGATAAAGTTGCCTTACCGGTGTCACCGTGGGGCTCAGCCAGATGCGGGAAACTGTCGCATTCTATAGAATAAAAATAAAGTTATTTTCCTTCGTTCCTTGATTACCAGGGATGAAATGGGTTTTTGCACAGTATTTTAGAGGGGATAAATGGAACAAACATTATTAGGTGTCTCACATTTGAGAGAAAATCCAGCATTGGTATTATCTTTGAGACCCTCAATTAGTAATTTTCATTACAGCACTTCCAAAATTCTTATCAAGATTTTACGCGGAAAATCTGGCGATTGTAATAGAAATAAGAAAGCTCCCCATCGACATATATTATGGCCACAAATAGTTACTTATTCTTTCGTTTTGTGCTCAGCATAGCCCCCAAAACGCGACTGTCACTTATCACGTAGTTTTCATTTTCTAGTCCCTATCCACGTAACTGTAACCAGGTTAATCTGGGTAACAGGCCACAAAGCGATAAAAACAAATTAAATCGCGCAAGCTCTGGCGAAAGCTACTCTCTGTGTTCCGCTATTCTCAATTATACCGACAAAAACTCTCATAAATCGTGACAGATTAAAAAGGCGTGCCAAATTGCAAGACACTCAAAAAAACATCAATCACTCATATTAACGAGTATCAACACCTCTTGTTTCCTTGGCCAATGAGTTTTTGTTCAACACGACAAAAGGCAGTTATTTTTACAAGATCTCACTGTCGCTTTCAAAAATGAAAGTATTATATGCCCAGAGGTGGTCTGGCTCCGTACCCACGTTGCTTGTTTTACTACGATGGGAAAGGAATCCAGCACAATTTCTTATCATGCAACCACTTCAGTTTTTTGACGAGAAAATTTTCCAAAACGGTGTTCAATTGCATTATATTGGAAGTAAAGTTTCAAATATTCAAACCTTAGGAGCATAAGGTCCTTGTAGATCTCCGCTCTGCGGTACAGAAATGTCTAAATCAATCGAGGTGGCTGTCACCTTGATTAGCATCATTATTTATTCTAAGTATCGTGCTTAATTAGTCATACAAATATTACGTGATCACTTTAATTATGAATAACTCTTTTCTTGGTCAATCCGTCATAGTGGATGGGAGCCATTGTATAGTACCATCATCAGCGCAAACGGCCACCAGAATGCAGCAACGTCCGCTCACAGCCACCGCCGCCCCTTATTCCGCCATAGACGAACCTCGGGGAAGTGCAGCTACGTGTAATTTGGAGACCACGTTGGCCCAGCCCAAGCAGCCGTCGGCGCTGTGTCTGCTGAGACTCAGCCATGACCTCAAGAACATCAGTGACAACCCTGTGCCAGGAATCTTCGTCGAGCCCGAAAAAGGCAACGTCACCTACGTCCACGCCGTCATCGTGGTACCCGATAACACGCCGTGCATGGGAGGCTTGTTCCATTCCCAGCTCAAGTTCCCTCTCGGCAACCCAGCCTGTCCACCGCAGGTACGCTTTATGACGACAGACGGCGGAAGGGTGCGCTTCAATCCGAACCTGTAGAGCAGTGGGCTCGTCTCGCTCAGCGTTCCGGGCACGTTTCACGGACCCTCGTGGAACCCGGAGATGACCATCAAGACGGCGGTGGTTTCAATCCAGTCGTTGCTTATCTAGCAGCCGTTGGCCAACGAACCTGCACTGGGACGGGAGTTCGAAACTTGGCTTGAAAAGATGATCGGTTGCAACGTTAAACTGCGCTCCCAGACCGTAAGTGTTGCGGTGTTCGACGAACTCGATGCTTGCCTCCTCGGAAACTCGTTGTCCCCGCAGGACCTGCAGATGGCTGTGATTAAGATCTTTGTAGAAAAATATGACAAGTACGAAAGTGTAGCCTTATCCCTACTTGGCGAAGACTCAAGCGTGGAGGAATCTCAGCAGTACGCAGCGCTACTCGAGAGACTGCAAGACTTTCATGGTTGAATACTGCAAAATAACCCAGCGATAAGGAAAATGTTTCGATGCGACTACAAGGGCATCATGAACTGCTAGGGCTCATGGAGACTTTTTTGGAGCTTATAAATGTTGGCAAACCGTTAATAAACCAGTGGCGTAGCCAGACAATATTTATGTGGGATGTGGTCACACCGACCCGACTAGGGAGAGGAGGGTGGAGCACGCTTAAGCCTGAACCTCCTTCCTCCTACACTCAGGGTCTCTGTGACGTGACTATCACCGGTAGTTTGGGCAGATTGTGTAAATGCATATCAAAGTCATGAGACATCCCGCCTCATGCGTATATTCCTGAGAAGAGAGGAGGAGTAAGTAAATAATAAAAGTAAAGTAATCGCTATAAAATGCAGTAAATGACAGGTACATGGCCATATTTAATGAACTCGACATCAAAAACGGGTCATTGTGACGTGTACTCGACCATTCTTTAGGGTCAATGATGGCTCCGCCTTATGTGGAATGAGATGCAAACGCAACAGGTATCTGCACATTGATAACTGCTTTTCGCTTTCACTTATTTCCTGAGCAATTTTATTTACGGTCGATGTCTGTGACTGTATGTTTATAGTAATAGTTTTTTTAAGCTCTATATGCCAAGCAGCCATGACGCATTGAAACCTCTTAGTCGACATTTCTTACTTTACTGCGTGCGTCCAAGCATGCTTGCAATACGCAATAGGAAATGTTGTAAGTTATGCAGCAGGTTGGCAACTTGATTTCGCACGCGTTATTTTTCGGGTAGAATTTCTCGCGACCTTGCTTCACATTAGGGTTCCCTGTGACTTTCGATGGCAATAAAGCACTACAATTGTAGAGGTAATGTCATGAAATCTGTTAGGGCAAGGTAATCACTGTTGAGAAATGTTTACTTAGTCTCAAACGAAAATGCACCTGGGACTAGACTATGTACTCACCTAGAAATAGCTCGTTACCGGCGTGTACCCACCAGTAAACTTATATACGCGCAAAAACGTATGGTGTTCTCTTTTTTGTTTTGTTTTTCGTAACTCCCGTCGCTCTGCTCTTCAAAACGCCAGCGTTGCGGCAAAGAGTCTTCTGTTCTTAGCAAGCGTGCAGCCTTAATTTTTCTTTAGGTCAACATGTTCAAAGCTGTACATATATGCATATCGCCATGCAGTATAGAAAGGCCATGTATACACTGTTTTAACTAGTACGCGCATTCATGTTTGCTGCACTTACGCTGGCGTGAAGAAAGGCAGCCTCGTGCCACACAAAATCTTGAGTGATCGGTTCACTAGTGACGAAGGAATGAACTCCGGTTTCGTTTAGAGCATAGTGCACCATAATCGATTTCTCAGAACACGTGAACTTTGAGGACAATTTCACAACAACTGCCAGCGCATGCAACTTGTTTACTTATTTACGCGGTAATGTGCACCTTCTATGCCTGTCAGTGTTCTGTTTCTTGCATTCTGATGCGAGTCGCTGTATTTTTATTGCTAGGTGAGTTCTGTGAGCGCTTTACAATGCATCGGCACCCCTAGAAGATGCTTTTTTTTCGGTCCCTTTCCTTTTTTCCCCATTCTTTTCCTTTTTTTCCTACTTTTGAATCTGCCACTCTTTCCACTGCCGAGAAGTTTTCTGACGTCTAGTCGAACAATATCTCAACTTTGGGTTTGTAAGGCGACTTGGTAGCATACGGGCTCCGACAAAGAAGCGAGACAAGTGAGAAACCTTAACATGTCTGCGATGCATAAGGTTGACCATTGCCAAAAGATACTGTTCCCAAACGTGCACCATCTGCTAAAGATTCTGGCGACCCTGCCCATCAGCATCGCTGAAGCGAAACGCTCTTTTTCATTGCTGATACCACTAAAAATTAGACCTGAGAGCTACAACAACAAATGAAAGATTGGTTGGCATCGTTCTTTTGAACACTCACCGTGAAATGCAAGTCCGCCCGGAAAAAATAACATAGTGATAGCACACTGGGCTTACCGGGATACCGGGTGAATCGTGATAGCAGGATCGAAGTGCACATGGGCAGATACGTACGTTGCCCGTACTGATTAGCATGCGTGCTAGCTGCTTTTCAGCTTCAACCTTACCATGTTAGCGTTGGTATACGTAGTGTGCGTAAAACAACGCGACGCTTTCGGACGCCCACTTCGGAGTAAGTTAGCGTGTAGTTGTAGAAACATACACTTTGTTCACAGCAAATGACTTTTTAGAGTGGCTTCGCTTGCCTTCAGTTAGCTTCGATGACTGAGCATTACGAATAAGTGAGTGTAATTTTCAAGATAAATTACTATTTTGAAATCGTTTAGGCCTAACTGCAATATCGATGTAAACAAATTGGCAACAAAGTTTTTTTTTGGATTTGGTGCATGGTATATATTTATTTATTCTCAGTATTACTGAAATAAGCTTCCCAAAATGCTTGATGCCAAAACACAACCAGACAATCACGGTTTCTTTTCTTTTCCGACTTTCTTAATTCTCAACCATTCGATAGCTGAGGCACGTACACCAGGTAAACGCTATCCCACTTACTTATGAGACGCTGCCCGCAACGAAAGATTGCTGCACGGTAACACCATTTTCTTAACATTCACTATCACGCTATCGGTAAACCATAACTGCATATTCTCTGTTCTTTACCGGGAACGTAGAGGCGTCTTCAGCTGGAAAGTGTAGTATCAACCATAGGTGCCTGCTCAAACTCAAGGAAAAAAGTTAACTGACGTTGTTCTGGGATTGAAATTTTCCAAACAGCGTTAAAAACATAGTTGTTAGTGATGGATAGGAGGAGGTTAAACATCCGAAAACCACAATATGCTTGTAAGAGATGCCGTAGTCGGGCGCTCCATAAATTTTACCACTTTGGGTCTCTAGCATTCAGCTGTATCAATTGCAGGGACTTCGAGCATTCCCTCCTACATCGAAATACGACAACGATTTGAGTAAGAAATTGAGAAACACAACTGTTGGACCACCATGGTGGGTAGTAAAAAAGACGGCTTCGGTAAAATCAGCATGCGCTACTTTTCGTCCAGCTGTAAGTTTTCTTACAGCTGGACGAAATCAGCCGTCACATCAGCCGTCACATCAGGAGCCGTCACATCATCCGCTTATGTGACGGCTGCTTCATTCCGCAGACGTACGCTTATGGAAGATTTTAAAGGTTCAGCACTAACAAACGCTACAGGATATCACCATTTATTATATCCCTGGCGGAGAGACTTTTGCCGCACTCGAAATCAAGAAGTAGCTATCACAAGACTGCGTTGACAGATACCGAATCTATATTTCTATAAACACAGGTCTGCTCAGGCACCTTTGCCACTGTGCGCATTCTGTGATGAACTGGAAAGAATAGATCATTTCTTTTGACCTGCAGGCGGTTTAACACATTACGAAAAACCCTTTTAGAAATTCCTTTACGTGGTATTGCTAAGGACTTTTCTGTGCCTTTCTTTTTGTGTTTTAGAGCTTCCATTTCTGGTTTCTCTAATGCGACAGTATGCGCGGCCGTCTGGGACTATATTGGTAAAACTAATAGGTTGAATAATTAACCGCTTTCTTTATCCTAACATCTCCACCTAAATATATACATATAAATTAGATAATTGCTCCATTCCAAGAATAAATTAGTTTATGTATATATTTGTATGCAATACATTAAGCCCTACACTTTCCTAGGCTATCGGTGATCTTTTTGTTATACCTCCATTATTCGAAATATGAACAGTAATATTTAAAACCACTCGATTCTTGGCCAATCTCCAGAGTGGGTATGCGCCACTAACAATAGGTGAACAACAACAACAACAGCATTCCACGTTCGCTTACTCGTCATCATAATGAAGCCTCTGCAGCAATTCTTCGACCTGCAGTTCTCAGCAAATGTTTTTCGCGTCTTTCGCCAGCTTACCACAAGTGCGACCGAGGCATTGTTGGCTCTCATGTTTGGCGTAAAGTGTCTTGAAAACAGAAGACTACGCAAGTCTTCACATCGGGACACCGCCTATCGACACCGCGCTCACATCGCACAGGATGACTGTGGCATCACCACCTCGAAGCGCAGTGCACAGGGGGACGGCGAAGACCTGGTGTTTGTGTTTGAGAAGCACCGTTTCGGACTTGCGGGCTTCCTGCGAAATGCGTGCGACATCGTCATTCACGGCCGCGAGCATATTCGAAAAGCGCTTTCGCTCCGTATCTGTGCCTTCTTCGCGAAACGCCTTCCGGTCGTGTCCCGCTGTCACCTTTGACTGTGCGCAAGGGCTACGCTGGGGGCGTCGGCGAGGCAAGTGTTTTGTGCTCCTTTTAGGCTTGTACATGCGCTAGCTTCAAGTCCTCGGCCTGATCTACGCCACATAACCAGGGGCACTCAGAAAGCACTTCAACGGCGAGCCTCGTGCAATGATGCGCAGTTTTTTGCCGGTCGACTTAATGTCACACTTTCCAGCACCATGCGGCGCTGGCTTGCTAATACATAGCGAGCCGAGGATCACCTTTCCTGCTTCTGGAAGTGGCCCGCGAGATCCAGGACGGCTATCTTGAAAAGGCACGGACTTCAGGGTTGCCATGAGTGACTTTTCGCTTTCTGGTGGCTTTTTGCAGCATAGCAATGCGCTTTTTCAAGATGTGTATAGCCAATATGTGCAGCAGCCGCTAAAGAAACTCGTAGCACGGACTCATCAAGTCCTTGGTTACATTGAACGGTATATACATATGACAAACATGAGTGTGAGTTATGATTCGTTGTACAGTAGCAGGTACTGCTTCGGAGAAGGGGTCTATTTTTTTGTCACATTGTATGTATAAATAAACGATAATATTGCATTCGCGCCTGATCACTTGTGACGGTAAGCTTGGTTAGAGTGCATAGAGGGTTCCCAAACAGCTAAGCATGTTTTTGTTCGAAGCATCTTTGATCTCTCCCTCATCTGCCACGCTTCAAATATATCGTGCAGTAGGGCTGGCACCCAAATTTTCATATTGTTGTTATGAATATCGACAATCAGAGTATTGAGATCTACGGAGGGAAGGACAGCCGATATAGGAAGGCGGCTTTCTAGTAATAGTGCACCAAATAAAAGCATTGTTGTGCAAGAAAGGTATTGTTACCGTTTATGTGGCTCCAACGCGTCAGGTCAACAGTACCATCATAATTAAAACATGCATATTTTATTTTGTATATTTAATTTAGTCATTCTGTTTGGAAAGACTAACTTGTAAGGTATGTACAGTGTCTCTTAGATCAGCAATGAAGGCAACGTAGACCATGCGTGTGTGTAGTGGATAAGTACATTGTTTTTAGAATCCTTGGCCCGACACCAGCAGCATATGCTCTAAACTGTATTTATAGGAGCCATGGTCACGTTTTTAAAGCCATTGAACAGGATGCACATATGTATAGGGACCCCCGCCTAACAAATCCATCGTCTTATCTCCCGACCTTACCATCGTCATTCAGCACTCTTTCAATCCCCACTCCCCTTTCCAGAGTACTCAAGCCAGAGACTAACATTTCTATTGAACCATCGCACGTTCTGCTATGAACACACAGCCACGCACCCACACGTAAGCGAGCACACAAACACACACATAGACACACACACACACACGCACACACAAGTGCGACAGAATATTCGGCTCATCCGGCAAACTTTGCTTGTATGCTGGCTTGTATTCTTGTATGCGAGGTATTATTACATGTCTTTACTATGCCCTAAGGGCTAAAGGCACACCGAAGTGTTGTCTAGTGACGAAGTTGCAACACACTCAGACGTGCTGGCTAATCACAGCCTTACAAAGGGCTACCAAAATACTCATCATATTACTTAACCAGATAAATAAAATATGGTGGTCTAAACGTAAATCATCCTACTGAAAAATGTAGTAGGGGCAGCTGTAGTGCGCACAAGTTTATTGTTCAGCGGTGTGGCAAACAGCACAAGAATAAAGAGCATAACGCTGAAAAAATATGCTACAAAAACTATCTATATATTGATTTGCGTCCACTTCGTCCATTTACGTTGACAGGACTACAGAAAGGTAGGCCACAGAGTTTTTTAAAGTTAACTAGCGGAGACTCTGGCGCTGCGATCGTTCAGCGACCATGGGGATGGTGGGTAGTACACGTATTTCCCAAGTGTTCGTTGTTTCGGGTCTAAAATCGCACTTGTGGCTTTGTTTACTGCCGCGTTTCGGTTTCGCTTTGAAGAAAAGAACAGAAGCTTTTAAGCTTCTGTTCTTTTCTGAATCATTTAAATATTTCTTTACCACAGAAAGGATATATACAAGGACCTAATGCTCCAAAGAATTGAAAATTTGAAACTTTACTTCCATTATGATGCAATTGAACACCGTTTTGAAAATTTTCTCATCGAAAAAATGAAGCAGTTGCATGATAAGAAATTGTGCTGGATTCTTTTCTCATCGTAGTAAAACAAGTAACGTGGGGACGGAGCCAGACCACCTCCGGGCATATATTACTTTAATTTTTGAAAGCGACGGTGAGATCTTAGAAAAAAGGAAAGGGACAGAAGGAAAAAAAAACATCTTCTAGGGGTACCAATGCATTGTAAAGCGCTCACAGAACTGACCTAGAAACAAATCTACAGCGACTCGCATCACAATGCAAGAAACAAACAACTGACAGTCAGAGATGGTGCACATTACCGCGCCATTGAGTAAACAAGTTGCATGCGCTGGCAGTTGTTGTGAAATTGTCGTCAAGGTTCACGCGTTATGAGAATTCGATTATGGTGCGCTATGCTCTAAACGAAACCGGAGTTCATTCCTTCGTCACTAGTGAACGGATCACTCAAGATTTTGCGTGGAACGAAGCTGCCTTTGTTCACGACAGCGTAAGTGCGGCAAACTTGAATGGGCGTATTAGTTAAAACAGTGTATACATGGCCTTTTTATATTGCATGGCGATATGCATATATGTACAGCTTTGAACATGTTGACCTAAAGAAAAATTAAGGCTGCACGCTTGCTAAGAACAGAAGACTCTTTGCCGCAACGCTGGCGTTTTGAAGAGCAGAGCGACGGGAGGTATGAAAAACAAAACAAAAAAGGGAACACCATACGTTTTTGCGCGTATATAAGTTTACTGGTGGGTACACGCAGGTAACGAGCTATTTCCAGGTGAGTATATAGTCTAGTCCCAGGTGCATTTTCGTTGGAGACTAAGTATATATTTCTCAACAGTGATTACCTAGCACTAACAGAGTGCACGACATCACCTCCACGATTGGAGTGCCTCATTGCTATCGAAAGTCATAGGGAACTCTAATGTCAAGCAAAGTTGCGAAAAATTCTACCCGAAAAATAACGCGTGCGAAATCAAGTTGGGAACGTGCTTCATAACTTACAAAACAAATTCTTATAGCATATTGCAAGCATGCTTGGACGCACGCAGTAAAGTTAGAAATGTCGACTAAGAGCTTTCAATGCGTCAGGGCTGCTTGGCATATAGAGCTAAAAAAACTATTCCTATAAGCATGCAGTCACAAACATCGACCGTAAAAAAATAGCTCTGGAAATAAGTGAAAGCGAAAAGGAGTTATTTATGTGCAAAAACCTGCTGCGTTTGCATCTCATTCCACATAAAGAGGAGTCATCATCGACTTGAAGGAATGGTCGAGTACACGTCACAATGATTCGTTTTCGAAGTCTAGTTCATTATTTGGTGGCCATGTACCTGTCGTTTACTGCATTTTATAGCGATTACTTTACTTTTAAAATTTAATTACTCCTCCTCTCTTCACTGGCATATACGCATGAGGCGGGATGTCTCGTGACTTTGATATACATGTACACATTCTGCCCATTCAACCGCTGATCGTCATTTTAAAGAGACGTGGAGTGTAGGAGAGAGGAGGTTCAAATTTCAGCGTGCTCCACCCTCGTCTCACCGGTCGAGGCGGTGTGACCACATCCCACATAAATAATTTCTGGCTACGCCACTGGTTTATTACCGTTTGCCAACTTTTTTGAAGCTCCAAAAAAGTCTCCATGAGCCCTAGCAGTTCATGATGCCCTCGTAGTCGCATTGTAACATTTTCCTCATTGTTGGATTCTTTTGCAGTATATGACCATGCAGGTCTTGCTGTCTCTCGAGAAGCGCTGCGTACTGCAGAGATTCCTTCACGCTGGAGTGTTCGCCAAGTAGGGACAAGGCTACACTTTCGTACTTGTCATAATGTTCTACCAAGTGCTTAATCACAACCATCGGCAGGTCCTGCGGGTACAAAGAGTTGCCGAGAAGGCAAGCCTCGAGTGCGTCGCAAATTGCAACCCTGAAGGTCTGGGAGCACAGTTTGGCGTTTCAACCGATCGTCTTTTCAAGCCAAGTTTCCAACTCCCGTTCCATCGATGAGCAACGACTGGATCGAAACCACCAGCGTCTTCAGGGTCGTCTCCGGGTTCCACGAAGGTCCGTCAAACGTGCCCGGAATGCTCTGCGAGACGAGCCCACTGCTGTACAGTTTCCGGTTGAAGCGCACCCTTCTGCCGTCTGTCGCCATAACGCGTACCTGCGGTGGACAGGCTGGGTTGTCAAGGGGGAACATGAGCACGACATGGAACAAGCCTCCCTGGTACGGCGTGTTGTCGGGTCCCACGATGACGGCGTTGACGTCGGTGACGTTGCCTTTTTCGGGCTCGACGAAGTTTCCTGGCACAGGGTTGTCAATGATGTTCTTGAGGTCATGGTTGAGTCTCAGCAGACACTGCCCCGACGGCTGCTTGGGCTGGGTGAATGCGGTCTCCAAATTGCACGTAGCTGCACTTCGCCGAGGTTCGTCCATTGCGGAATAAGGGGCGGCGGTGGCTGTGAGCGGACGTCGCTGCATTCTGGTGGCTGTTTTCGCAGATGATGGTACTTTACAATGGCTCCCACCCACTAGGAGGGATTGACCAAGAAAGGAGTTATTCCTAATTAAAGTGATCACAAACTAATTGTATGACTAATTTACACAATACTTAGAATAAATAATGATGCTAAGCAAGATGAAAGCCACCCTGATTCATTTAAATATTTCTGTACCGCAGAATGGAGATTTACAAGGAGCTAATGATCCCAAGAATTGAATTTTCGAAACTCTACGTCCATTATAATGCAATTGAACACCGTTTTGAAACTTTTCTCATCAAAAAAAAATGAAGCAGTTGCATGATAAGAAATTCTGCTGGATTCTTTTCCCGTCGTAGTAAAACGAGTAACGTGGGGACGGAGCTAGACCAGCTCCGGGAATAATACTTTATTTTTCAAAGCGACGGTGAGATCTTGGAAAAAAGGAAAGGGACAGAAGGGAAAATGCATCTTTTAGGGGTGCCGATGCATTGTAAAGCGCTCACAGAACTGACCTAGCAATAAAATTACAGCGACTCGCATCAGAATGCAAGAAACAGACTACTGATAGGCAAAGATGGTGCAAATTACCACGCAATTAAGTAAACAAGTTGCATGCGCTGGCAGTTGTTGTGAAATTGTCGTCAAAGTTCACGCGTTCTTATAATTCGATTATGGTGCACTATGCTCTAAACAAAACCGGAGTTCATTCCTTCGTCTCTAGTGAACCGATCACTCAAGATTTTGCGTGGATTTAGGCTGCCTTTGTTCACGCCAGCGTAAGTGCGGCAAACACGAATGCGCGTACTAGTTAAAACAGTGTACACATTGCCTTTCTATACTGCACGGCGATATGCATATATGTACAGCTTTGAACGTGTTGACCTAAAGAAAAATGAAGGCTGCACGCTTTCTGAGAACAGAAGACTCTTTGCCTCAACGCTGGCGTTTTGAAGAGCAGAGCGACGGGAGTTACAAAAAACAAAACAAAAAAGAGAACACCATACGTTTTTGCGCGTATATAAGTTTGCTGGTGGGTACACGCAGGTAAGGAGCTATTTCTAGGTCAGTATATAGTCTAGTCCCAGGTGCATTTTCGTTTGAGACTAAGTAACTATTTCTCAACAGTGATTACCTTGCCCTAACAGATTGCACGACATAACCTCTACAATTGGAGTGCTTCATTGCTATCGAAAGTCACAGGGAATCCTAATGTCAAGCAAAGTTGCGAGAAATTCTACCCAAAAAAAATTACGGCATATTCACGGGGTGAATGATGATGAATGGGCGAAGCTCCGGAGGGATTTATCGGTAAACTGTGAATCTTCCGTGTAATTCGCCCAGTCGATCATCAAGTAAAGATGTGAGAAACACTGTGTGTGTATATACACAAATCAACTTTTGTTTGTTCTTAGACGACGGATGGCTTGCGATGTCCCTTCTTTATGACGGCTTTATGGTCTGTGAAATGAAGGGAGAGCGGTTCCTCTATGGGTTGCAGTGGGCAATTTGCAAATACTAGGTCTATGCATGTTCCTCGGATCGTGGTAGGTTTCATATGGTCAAACGATATACGTCTGAGTGCATATCTAGAAGCCATATGTTGGATAAGCCAATTATTGTCTATGATAGCCACGTTAAAGTCTCCAAGTAGTACAAACGGTCCATTCTTGTATTTGTTCTCATAATTTCGTAACGCAGTGTCTATGAATATCTTGATGTTCCCGGTCGACAGGTTGGGTGCGAGGTACATGGTCATGAGGACGATTCCAGAGTCAAAGAGTTTGATGGCTGCATATTCTCCGTTTTGGCTTTGACTCGTGAGTGGTAGCCTGAGATCTTCAGCCGTTTCCGTTTACCTCACGTAGATGGCGACACCACCTGCAGGACGTTCTGATTCATCGGTACACACGACAGGAACGTATCCTTTGATGAACAATCTCGTCACGTTCCACGTCTCGGTAAAGCACAGCACGTCGACTGCGGTCAGTATGGGGTCCCTTTCTATGTCAAGTGCGTGGGCATTGAGAGAGCGAACGTTGAGGAGGGCAATGGTAAACTCGTTGAAAGAGTCAACGTCTTCTTGCAGAGATCGTTGATACTTTCTTGGCGCGTTTTGCAGAAGCCTCTCGAACTCTCGCTTCGGGGTTCGCCTGTCGATACGCACGCTTTCTCGCCGCTTCCCGTTGTGTGGCGTTCGGCAGGTCCTGTTCACGCCGCAGCCGTGCCGCTGCGGCCTCTTTTTCACGTACGGCAGGATCTTGGCGGCGGCGTCGCGCCGCTGCAGCCTCTCTTTCACGTACGGCAGGATCTTGGGGGCGGCGTCGCGCCGCTGCAGCCTCTTTTTCACGTACGGCAGGATCTTGGCGGCGGCGTCGCGCTGCTTCACGGAGCGCTTCTGCCTCGCGCGCTCGCACATCGGGATTCTGTCTGCGAGCGCGCGCTGCTGCCGCCTTGCGCTCTCTCCGCTGTGCAGCCTAATCCATCCGGCGACTCCGAGCGCGCGCCAACGACGAACGGATTTTATTACAACGCTCCCCCTAGCGTAAGTCGCCGCACTAAATCGAACGATTGCCTTCAACCAATGACACGCGCCATATGTGACATCATTCCTATTTTATAAGATCTCGCGTCTTTCATCAACTACAAGTACCGCTTTCTAGTTTATAACATCTTGCATCTTTTCATCATCAGCTACAAGTACCACCATCTAGTAAACACTACAAGAACTAAACGAGAGGTGGCTACATACAGGAGATGGTACTGCCATCTAGTGAACACTGCAAGAACTAAACTAGAGGAAGCTACATACAGGGGACGGTACCGCCATCTAGTGAACACTGCAAGAACTAAACTAGAGGTGGCTACATACAGGCTACAGGGGACGCACAGCCCACGCCCTAAGGAGCTTCAGCCCTAAAATAACGCGGGCGAAATCAAGTTGGGAACGTGCTGGGATAACTTACAAAAACTAATTCTTTTTGTGTATTGCAAGCATGCTTGGACGCACGCAGTAAAGTAAGAAATGTCGACCTAGAACTTTCAATGCGTCAGGGCTGCTTGGCCTATAGAGCTTAAAAAACTATTCCTGTAAGCATGCAGTCACAATCATCGACCACAAAAAATCGCTCAGGAAATGAGCGAAAGTGAAAAGCAGTTATTATTGTGCAAAAACCTGCTGCGTTTGCATCTCATTCCACATAAAAAAGAGTCATCATCGACTTGAAAGAATGGTCGAGTGCACTTCACAATGATTCGTTTTCGAAGTCTAGTTCATCAAATGGTGGCCTTGTACATGTCGTTTACTGCATTTTATAGCAATTTTCGAAGTCTAGTTCATTAAATGGTGGCCTTGTACATGTCGCTTACTGCATTTTATAGCGATCACTTTACTTTAATAATTTACTTACTGCTCCTCTCTTCACAGGCATATACGCATGAGGCGGGATGTCTCGTGACTTTGATATACATGTACACACTCTGGCCAAACAACCGGTGATAGTCACGTCACAGAGACCCGGAGTGTAGGAGAGAGGAGGTTCAGACTTCAGCGTGCTCCACCCTCCTCTCACCGGTCGGTTCGGTGTGACCACATCCCACGTAAATAATTTCTGGCTACGCCACAGGTTTATTAACGGTTGGTCAACTTTTTTGCAGTTCGAAAGAAGTCTCCATGAGCCCTAGCAGTTCGTGATGCCCTTGTAGTCGCATTGTAACATTTTCTTCATTGTTGGATTGTTTTGCAGTATATGACCATGCAAGTCTTGCTGTCTCTCGTGTAGCGCTGCGTACTGCTGAGATTCCTCCACGCTGGACTGTTCGCCAAGTAGGGACAAGGCTACACTTTAGTACTTGTCATAATGTTCTATGAAGTGCGTATTCAGAGCCATCGGCAGGTCCTGCGGGTACAACGAGTTGCCGAAAAGGCAAGCCTCGAGTGCGTCGCAAATCGCAACCCTGAAGGTCTGGGAGCACAGTTTGGCGTTGCAACAGATCGTCTTTTCAAGCCAAGTTTTGAACTCCTGTCCCATCAATGAGCAACGACTGGATCGAAACCACCACCGTCTTCAGGGTCGTCTCCGGGTTCCACGAAGGTCCGTCAAACGTGCCCGGAATGCTGAGCGAGAAGAGCCCACTGCTGTACAGTTTCCGGTTGAAGCGCACCCTTCCACCGTCTCTCGACATGAAGCGTACCTGCGGGGGACAGGCTGGGTTGTCGAGGGGGATCTTGAGCACGAAATGGAACAAGCCTCCCTGGCACGGCGTGTTGTCGGGTCCAACGATGACGGCGTGGACGTAGGTGACGTTGCCTTTTTCGGGCTCGACGAAGTTTCCTGGCACAGTGTTGTCAATGATGTTCTTGAGGTCATGGTTGAGTCTCAGCAGACACTGCCCCGACCGCTGCTTGGGCTGGGTCAATGCGGTCTCCAAATTGCACGTAGCTGCACTTCGCCGAGGTTCGTCCATTACGGAATAAGGGGCGGCGGTGGCTGTGAGCGGACGTCGCTGCATTCCGGTGGCCGTTTGCGCAGATGATGGTACTTTACAATGGCTCCCACCCACTAGGAGGGATTGATAAAGAAAGGAGTTATCCCTAATTAAAGTGATCACAAACTAATTGTATGAATAATTATACACAATACTTAGAATAAATAATGATACTAATCAAGATGAAAGCCACCCTGATTCATTTAAATATTTCTGTACCACAGAACGGCGATATACAAGGACCTTATGCTCCCAAGAATTGAATATTGGAAACTTTAGTTCCATTATAATGCAACTGAACACCGTTTTGAAATTTTTCTCATCAAAAAAAATGAAGCAGTTGCATGATAGCGCCTCTCATAATCATACAGTGGTTTTGGGACGTAAAACCCCAGAAATCAATCAATCAGTTGCATGATAAAAAATTGTGCTGGATTCTTTTCCCATCGTAGTAAAACGAGTAACGCTGGGACGGAGCCAGACCACCTCCTGGCATATAATACTTTAATTTTTGAAGGCGACGGTGAGATCTTGGATAAAAGGAAAGGGACAGAAGGGAAAAAGCATCTTCTAGGGGTGCCGACTCTTTGTAAAGCGCTCACAGAACTGACCTAGCAATATGCAGGGACTCGCATCAGAATGCAAGAAACAGACAACTGACAGGCCGAGATCGTGCACATTACCGCGCAATAATTAAACAAGTTGCATGCGCTGGCAGTTGTTGGGAAATTGTCGACAGAGTTCATGCGTTCTGAGAATTCGATTATGGTGCACTATGCTCTAAACAAAACCGGAGTTCATTCCTTCGTCGCTAGTGAACCGATCACTCAAGATTTCGCGTGGAAAGAGGCTGCCTTTCTTCACGCCAGCGTAAGTGTGGCAAACATGATTACGCGTACTAGTTAAAGAGCGTATACATGGCCTTTCTATACTGCACGGCGATATGCATATATGTACAGCTTTGAACATGTTGACCTAAAGAAAAATGAAGGCTGCACGCTTGCTAAGAACAGAAGACTCTTTGCCGCAATGTTGGCGTTTTCAAGAGCAGAGCGATGGGGGTTACGAAAAACAAAACAAAACAGAGAACACCATACGTTTTTGCACTTATATAAGTTTACTGGTGGGTACACGCAGGTAACGAGCTATTTCTAGGTGAGTATATGGTCTAGTCCCAGGTGCATTTTTGTTTGAGACTAAGTAATTATTTCTCAACAGTGATTACCTTGCCCTAACAGATTGCACGACATCACCTATACAATTGGAGTGCTTCATTGCTATCGAAAGTCACAGGGAACCCTAATGTCAAGCAAAGTTGCGAGAAATTCTACCCGAAAAATCACGCGTGCGAAATCAAGTTGGGAACGTGCTGCTTAACTTACAAAAACGAATTCTTATTGCGTATTGCAAGCATGGTTGGACGCACGCAGTAAAGTAAGAAATGTCGACTAAGAGCTTTCAATGCGCCAGGGCTGCTTGGCATATAGAGCTTAAAAAAAACTATTCCTATTGTTAAGGCGTTTATTAGCCGGCAACGAGCGAGAATATATAATTGCGACAGTCACAGCCAAGCACGGGCTCTCGGCGTGAGCGGCGTCATTGTTGGGTAGCCCCACTAGAAGGTACTCAAGAGTTCGACCCATTTCAGGGTTCAGAGGCTTCGCTACAATTACCCCGGGGTCGAAGAGGGAGCCGCCTGGCGACCTAACAGCTTGTTACTATGAGCGGGTCATAATAAGCCTTCTGGCGCTCCACGTTGACGATGTCTCGCCCACGGCGGCGCATGTCCGAAGATTGTTCAACGGGTTCGATCAGATAGTTGACGGGTGAGGTGCGCTCGATTACACGGTAGGGGCCTTCGTATTTGGGACGTAGTTTGGAAGAGAGACCAGCTTCAGAGGTCGGGATCGAGAGCCATACAAGCGCACCAGGAAGGAACGTGGGCTCAGAAGTGGTGGAGCCATCACGAATACTTTTCTGCCGCTCTTACTCTTGCGTCGTAAAAGTCTTGGCAAGCTCGCGAAACTCTTCAGCAAGCCTGACTGTCTCGGAAATAGGTGTATACTCAGATGGACCCGGCGTGTACAGGAGCATTGTGTCCATGGTGTGCGACGGGTGCCTTCCGTACAGCAAGTAGAAAGGTGAAAAACCAGTCGTGCTCTAAGGGGCGGTGTTGTAGGCGTAGGTGACGAAGGGCAGTATATTATTCGAATTAGTGTGGTTGGCAGCGACGTACGTAGAAAGCATGTCACCGAGGGTGCGGTTAAAGCCTTTGGTGAGGCCATTCGTCTGTGGGTGGTAAGCAGTAGTTTTGCGGTGGACAGAATGGCACTCCGTCAGAATGGCTTCGATGACTTCCGACAAGAAGACACGGCCTCGATCGCTGAGAAGCTCTTGGCGTGTTCCGTGGCGCAGTATAAATCGATGCACAGGAAGGACGCAACATCGTGCGCAGTAGCCGCAGGGAAAGCGGCGGGTTCGGCGTATCGCGTTAAATGGTCAACGGCAACGATGGCCCAGCGGTTACCAGCCGACGTCAGAGGAAGTGGTCCATACAAATCGATACCTACGCACCCAAAGGGACGGTCAGGGCAAGGTAACGGTTGCAGACCAGCGTGCGCCATGTGGGCTGACGGTTTACGGCGTTGGCAAGTGAGGCAAGAGCGAACGAACTGCTGCACATAGCGGTGCATCCCGCGCCAAAAGTAGCGTTGTCGAATGCGATGGTAGGTTTTGAATACCCCAGAGTGCGCGTATTGCGGATCAGAATGGAAGGATTCACATATCTCTGACCGCAGACTGCGGGGTATCACGAGTAACCACTGCCGGCCGTCGGCGTCGTAATTGCGTCGGTGTAGGAGGCCGTCACGAATGGCGAAATGGCGAGCTTGACGACGCAAGGCACGCGTGGATGGCGCTGCGGATGGATCAGAGAGCATGTCGATGAGCGGGCCGATCCAATTATCCTTTCGCTATTCGGTAGTGATGATGTCAACATCAAAGGCAGAAACAGCAGTCGAGGATACTGAGCAGAGCACATCACCTTCAGGCAGAGGGGAGCGCGAGAGGGCGTCAGCGTCAGCATGCTGGCGTCCGTTGCGGTAGAGCACACGGATGTCGTAGTCTTGTAATCGAAGAGCCCAACAGGCGAGACGGCCTGAGGGATCCTTCAATGATGAAAGCCAGCATAGTGCATGATGGTCGGTGACGACATCGAATGGGCGACCATACAAATAAGGCCGAAACTTTGTAAGAGCCCAGACGATTGCCAGGCACTCTTTCTCCATTACGGTGTAGTTTTTCTCGGCTCTCGTGAGCGTACGGCTTGCATATGCTACGACATATTCAGGGAATCCGGGTTTTCGCTGCGCCAGGACAGCGCCGAGGCCTACACCGCTGGCGTCCGTGTGCACCTCCGTTGGGGCTGTAGGGTCGTAGTGGCGTAGAATGGGAGGCGACGTCAAGAAATGGCGGAGCTTTGCGAACGCGTCGTCACACTCGGATGACCACGAATTGAAGGGCCCGTTGCTTCCAAGGAGCTTCGTCAGCGGTGATATGATCGTGGCGAACATTCGTATGAAGCGTCGGAAGTATGAGCACATTCCCACGAAACTACGCAGTTCTTTGACAGATGCAGGTTTGGGGAATTCGGCCACGCCCTGAAGCTTGGCAGGATCAGGAAGAATACCGTCTTGGGACACGATGTACCCCAGTATGGTGAGTTGCCGTGCTGCAAAGCGGCACTTTTTCAGATTTAGTTGCAAGCCGGCATCGCTCACACGTGCGAAAACTTCTTTCAGACGTTGGAGATGCGTGGAGAAATCCGGAGCAAAGACAATGATATCGTCGAGGTAACACAAGCACGTGTACCATTTCAAGTTGCGCAGAACGGTGTCCATCATGCGCTCAAAGGTCGCAGGTGCATTACATAGACCAAACGGTATGACGTTGAACTCGTAAAAGCCGTCTGGCGTGACGAAGGCGGTCTTTGGTCGAGCGTCGTCAGCCATGAGTACTTGCCAGTACCCCGAGCGCAGATAGAGAGAAGAAAAAAAATTGGCTCCATGAAGGCTGTCAATCGCGTCATCGATGCGTGGCAGTGGATAAACATCCTTGCGAGTGATCTTATTGAGCCGTCTGTAGTCCACACAGAACCGCACAGAACCGTCTTTCTTCGCAACAAGAACAACAGGAGACGCCCATGGACTGTCCGAGGGCCGAATAACGTCGCGTCGGAGCATATCGTCAGCCTGATCATTAATTACTCGACGTTCAGCAGGCGAGACGCGATATGGACGTTGCCGTAAAGGTGGATGTGCACCAGTGTCGATGCGATGCGTAACAACGGACGTGCGACCGAGAGAACTTCGCCCGACATCGAAAGAAGAACGATATTCTTGCAACAGGTCCAGAAGTTGGGAACGCTGTACGGCCGTAAGGTTGTCAGCGATGGAGGGGCCAAATACATCAGCAGATGACGAATCAGAAGTGGAAACAGCATTGATGGTACACGACCTGGGACCGCGCGTGTCATCGGGTACGTCCAGGACTTGTGCGTCGTCGACTGGTTCCACTCTGCCGAGACATTCCCCTCGAAGCAAGGTAACAGCGTACGGGGACGGGTTGGTTACAAAAATAGCAGTGTTGCCCTGGTTGACCTGCACGGTTGCGAAAGGTACTAGCAACCCTTTCTTGCTGCAAGCGCGGTCAGATGGCGAAACAAGTCCAATGGTGTCGGAAAGACCAGCGCAGTAGACAGACACAGCCGTCGTCGAGTTTGGAGGCACTGTTGTATCGTCTTTCGTTAGAATCTTGCTCAGTGTCGGAGGACTGTCTTCTGGCGTCAAATGCGAGAAGGGTGAGAGCTCAATTTCGGCGGCGGCACAATGGATGACGGCGTCATGGCGGGAGAGAAAGTTCCATCCCAGGATGACGTCTTGAGAGCATGCCTGAATGTTAATGAACTGGGCGACATACAGAACGTCCTGGATGACAACGCGAGCTGTGCACCCTGCTGTAGGATGAATGCGGTGCAAACTTGCAGTACGGAGGGATAACCCAGAAAGTGGCGTCGTCACTTTTCGAAGTAAGCGGCAGAGTTTTTCGTCCATAACTGATACGGCAGCTCCAGTGTCAATAAGAGCTGATGCACAAACACCGTCCACAAGCACGTCAATGACATTCGAGGGGCTGCTCTGAGGGCTTTCACATTGCGATAGCGTCGCAGTCCTTGCCTCGGGGACTGCGACGACTAGCTTTCCCGCTCATGAGCAGCCGCACTTGGCCGCATGGGGGACAGAAAACGACGTCGTGGAGACGGCGATCTTCGAGAGGGACCTGGGCGAGACCGAGGTGACATAGACGGCGGTTCTTCGTGATAAGGACGGCTGAGTTGGCCAGCAACAGGTGAAGAAATCGGAGCCGGCTGTACGCGATGGCAATAACGGGCTACGTGACCGGCGTAGCCACAGGCAAAGCAGATGGGCCGGTTGTCGGGTGTGCACCATCTGTTCACCGGGGTAGGTCTCACCCATGTCGTAAAGGCCGATGGACGGAACGGTGGCTGCATGGTGGACTGAAGCTGAGGCTGAGGGGTTACGTCAACATACGTAGCGGGCATACCCGCTGCAAAGGACGGATGTCGTGCAGCAGCTTCAGCGTAGGTCAGAGGGGCGGGTGCTTGAACGACTTGGGGCGGCCTGGCGACCACTTGCGCGTAACTTAGGGACGCAGGAGCCGGAGGCTGTTGGGGGTGGTAAGCAGGCCTTACCTCTGCTATTTCTTGTTCAATCGCTCGGCGGATGGGAGGGAGAAGGGTAGCAGCCGACTGTTGAACAGCAGGTTGGTGGGCAAAGGGCAGGAGCGAGAACTGACGCGCGAGTTCCTCACGGATAAAGAACTTCAGGTCTGCCATCAACGCCACTTGGTCACAACTGGCCTCCAAGCCAGCAAGCGTTGCAGCTCGTGGTGGGGAGCGTCGGGTCATTGAACGCTGCCGGCGGAGCTCCTCGTAGCTCTGGCACAGTGTGATGAACTCAGCCACCGTGCCGGGGTTTTTGGCGAGCAGCATCGTGAAGGCATCATCGTCAATACCTTTCATAATGTTTCGGATCTTTTCAGACACGGACATGGTGTGATTGGATTTGTTACATAGGTCCAGGACATCTTCAATATAGCTGGTGAATGACTCACCAGCCTCCTGAGCACGTTCACGCAAGCGCTGCTCGGCTTGCAGCTTGCGCACAGCAGGGCGGCCGAAGACGTTGACGATTGCGGTCTAGAAATCGGACCAGGTGGCAAAATCGGACGCGTGGTTGTTGTACCACAAACTGGCGACACCGGCAAGGTAAAACACCAAGTTGGTCAGCTTGCCGTCCTCGTCCCATTTGTTGGGGACGCTCACGCGCTCGTAAATGGCGAGCCAGTCCTCCACGTCAGTGCCACCAGCGCCAGTGAAGATGGGTGGATCGCGGATTCTGGGGACACCGGGACAAGGGGGTGGCATCGGAGGAGGCGTTTGCTGAGAAGCGTCGTGGTACATAGTAGATGGCAGGGTACGTGATCGTAGCTCCAAAGGCATAGACAGGGATCACAGCACTCTCCACCAAATTGTTAAGGCGTTTATTAGCCGGCAACGAGCGAGAATATACAATGGCGACAGTCACAGCCAAGCACGGGCTCTCAGTGCGAGCGGCGTCCTTGTTGGGTAGCCCCACTTGAAGGTACTCAAGTGTTCGACCCATTTCAGGGTTCGGAGGCTTCGCTACACTATAAACATGCAGTCACAAACATCGACCGTAAAAAATCGCTCAGGAAATCAGCGAAAGCGAAAAGCAGTTATTAATGTTCTAAACCCTGCTGCGTTTGCATCTCATTCCACATAAAGAGGAGTCATCATCGACTTGAAAGAATGGTCCAGTACACGTCACAATGAATCGCTTTCGAAGTCTAGTTCATTAAATGGTGGCCATGAACCTGTAGTTCACTGCATTTTATAGCGATTACTTTACTTTCAATATTTACTTACTCCTCCTCTCTTCAAAGGCATATACGCGTGAGGCGGGATGTCTCGTGACTTTGATATATATGTACACATTCTGCCCAAACAACTGGTTAAAGTCACGTCACAGAGACCCGGAGTGTAGGAGAGAGGAGGTTCAGACTTCAGCGTGCTCCACCCTCCTCTCCCAGTTCGGGTCGGTGTGATCACATCCCACATAAATAATTTCTGGCTACGCCACTGGTTTATTAACGGTTTGCCTCCTTTTTTGATGCTCCGAAAAGTCTCAAGGAGCCCTAGCAGTTCATGATGCCCTTGTAGTCGCTTTGTAACATTTTCCTCATCGTTGGATTGTTATGCAGTATATGACCATACAAGTCTTGCTGTCTCCCGAGTAGCGATGTGTACTGCTGAGATTCCTCCACGCTGGAGTGTTCGCCAAGTAGGGACAAGGCTACACTTTCGTACTTGTCATAATGTTCTACGAAGTGCTTAATCACAGACATCGGCAGGTCCTGCGGGTACAACGAGTTGCCGAGAAGGCAAGCTTCGAGTGCGTCGCAAATCGCAACCCTGAAGGTCTGGGAGCACAGTTTGGCGTTGCAACCGATTGTATTTTCAAGCCAAAATTTGAACTTCCATCCCATCGATGAGCAACGACTGGATCAAAAGCAGCACCGTCTTCAGGGTCGTCTCCGGGTTCCACGAAGGTCCGTCAAACGTGCCCGGAATGCTGAGCGAGACGAGCCCACTGCTGTAAAGTTTCCGGTTGAAGCGCACCCTTCCACCGTCTCTCGTCATGAAGCCTACCTGCGGCGGACAGGCTGGGTTGTCGAGGGGGATCTTGAGCACGAAATGGAACAAGCCTCCCTGGCACGGCGTGTTGTCGGGTCCCACGATGACGGCGTGGACGTAGGTGACGTTGCCTTTTTCGTTTTCGGGCTCGACGAAGATTCATGGCACAGGGTTGTCAATGATGTTCTTGAGGTCATGGTTGAGTTTCAGCAGACACTGCCCCGACGGCTGCTTGGGCTGGGCCAACGCGGTCTCCTAATTGCACGTAGTTGCACTTCGCCGAGGTTCGTCCATGGCGGAATAAGGGGCGGCGGTGGCTGTGAGCGGACGTCGCTGCATTCTGGTGGCCGTTGGCGCCGATGATGGTACTATACAATGGCTCCCACCCACTATGAGGGATTGACCAAGAAAGGAGTTATGCATAATTAAAGTAATCACATACTATTTGTATGACTAAATATGCACAATACTTAGAATAAATAAGGATGCTAATCAAGATGAAAGCCACCCTGATTCATTTGAATTTTTCTGTACCGTGGAACGGAGATTTACAAGGACCTAATGCTCCCAAGAATTGAATATTTGAAACTTTACTTCAATTTTAATGCAATTGGACACCGTTTTGAAAGTTTTCTCACCAAAAAAATGAAGCAGCTGCATGATAAGAAATAGTGCTGGATTCTTTTCCCATCGTAGTAAAACGAGTGACGTGGGGACGGAGCCAGATCACCTCTGGGCATATAATACTTTAATTTTTGAAAGCAACGGTGAGATCTTGTAAAAATAACTGCCTTTTGTCATGTTGAACAGAAACTCCTACGCCAAGGAAACATGAAGTGTTGATACTCGTTTATATGAGCGATTGATGTTTTTTGAGTGTCTTGCATTTTGGCACGCCTTCTAAATCTGTCGCGATTTATGAACATTGTTGTCCATATAATTGAGAATTGCGGAACACAGAGATTAGCTTTTGCCAGAGCATGCGCGATTCCATTTGTTTTTATCGCTTTGTGGCCTCGTACCCAGATTAACCTGGTTACAGTTACGTGGATAGAGACTAGAAAATGAAAACTACGTGATAAATGACAGTCGCTTTTTTGGGGCTATGCTGAGCACAAAAAGAAAGAATAAGTAACTATGTTTAGCCATAATTGATCTCGATGGGGAGCTTTCTTATTTCTATTACAACCGCCAGATTTTGCGCCAGAAATCTTGATAAGAAATTGGGAAGTGCTGTAATGAAAATGGCTAATTGAAGGTCTCAAAGATAATACCAAGGCTGGATTTTCCCTCAAATGTGAGACGCCTGATAATGTTTGTTTCATTTATCCCCTATAATTGTCTGTGTAAAAGCCCATTTTATCCCTGGTAATCAAGGAACGAAGGAAAACAACTTTATTTTTATTTTGTAGAACGAGACAGGGTCCCGCATCTGGCTGAGCCCCACGTAGACACCGGTAAGGCAACTTTATCGAGTGATTGGGATATATATGGTCAAAATGACTCAGAGGTACTGTCTTTCATGACCAATGAAAGGAACTTCATTCACTTTAACATCGACTGGTTCAACATGTGCTTTTAGATAGTTTAGCTGAGTTGTATGAAACCGAGGCGAATAAGAAAAATAGGCTTCGCTGATACGTAAAAGTTTTTATTTTTATCGTATATTGATAGTTTTTAGGAATGTTTTTACTGTTAGTATCCTCAACCAGCGCAGATGGGGCGACTGTGGTTCTATATAGAGAACATTATTGCCTAATTGAATATCGGCAATCCAAGCCTCAGAGCCTCTCTTTCTAAAAGTATACAAGAGACGTAAATTATAAGACGCTGCATCAGTATATAAACACATGCGACTCCTAATACTGGGCGTAAAAACGTTTTGTAAACCAAAGTTAGTGTACCTATCTTGCATCCCCGATCGACCTTTGCAAAGCCTTTCGTAGGGCTCTAAGCGCCCGTACTTGTATGTATGTATGTATGTATGTATGTATGTATGTATGTATGTATGTATGTATGTATGTATGTATGTATGTATGTATGTATGTATGTATGTATGTATGTATGTATGTATGTATGTATGTATGTATGTATGTATGTATGTATGTATGTATGTATGTATGTATGTATGTATGTATGTATGTATGTATGCTAATGTGTATGTATGTATGTATGTATGTATGTATGTATGTATGTATGTATGTATGTATGTATGTATGTATGTATGTATGTATGTATGTATGTATGTATGTATGTATAGTTGTGTATTCAACGTGGGCATGTAAAGGGGATGGTTATTATAAATTATTCTCAAATTTTTGCGAAGTCAGAACGTGGCATGTTCTGCAGGTTGCAAGTTATTTTAATAGTACCTGGTTTACCCAAGGGAAACACCATAACTGCGTTTCTTTTAAACATTACAGTGTAAATAGATATCCTGTAACCAGTTTTGAACGACGCACATATACGCTTGTAAGCGAATATGATATTGAATGTGTATCTTTGCCTGAATCGAACATGATTTATAATCTGCATATACATATGCGTATACATCATGAATAGTAATAGTGCTTAGCAATATATTAAAAAAGAGAGGCGACGTGACTGCTCGCTGAGGAACTCCACGTAACTAGAAGTGTACATTTAAAAAATTACCGTTGAGTCGAAAAATTTCTTCGATTTGAAAACTCGTTTAACCACCTCACTATGGAATTTGGGATGTCAGGAAGTTTTAATTATTCCAATAATATTTTATGTTATACACTATCGTAAGCTTTTGATATATCCGAAGTTATCAGGGCTGCTGTTTGTCAATGACAGTGCGCCAAATAGATTCGGCTCTTCTAGTCTACATGGGCATGCCAGATAAGACATGAAGTTCTAGAACCGACTTTGAAAAGACTGAGAACTTCTCAATTTTTCACCAACTTAATAAGACTTACACAAAAGAATATTTATCTTGATTTAACCACATTAGAGGCTAACGCTGTTGATCACATATTTGGGATGACTGCGCCTTGGGCGTGTTAGTAAAAGTTCATAATGAAACAGACGCGAAAATAACCCCACAGTTAGCGAGGACACAGACGAGCGCTTACTATGCACCGAAAATGTAATTTGAAAGCAAGCACTAATATAAGCATAACACGCATGTACGTCATTCCGGGCCTCCCCCTGTCATCATCAACAACGTGACATATCAAAAAAGCACTCCCATAATTGATGGTACAACACCGGAAACAAACACGTGTAAATACTTGTTACGGCTTTTACTTCCTCTAAATGATCAAGTTTTGTCATCTTTCCAATAGACCGACCCAACGAAAAGGCCGCACCAGACATCGGTCCGAAGAGCTTACTAAAATAATAAATCCATAGTAGTGACGGACGGTGTGTACAAAGGGCAGGGACGTAATCAATGCGAGCTTATGACTCGTGCTTACAGGGAATTCCTCGTTCAAAGGGAAGAATTGCAAGCCCCTATCCCAATCACAAAAGAAGTTGCACAGGTTACTCTGTCTTTTCAAAGAGGGATAAAGACACGCTGCTCTCTTCAGTGTAGCGTGCGTGAGACCCCGGACAACAAAGGGCATCACAGACCTGTTATTGCTCTGTTTAGTGCGGCTAGGAGCCGCTCGTCTCTGTAAAAAGGTTGTAAGGTGCTGGGAACCCTGCACCTATTTAAGAAACTCGGAATGAGGTACATGCGTGTTATGCATAAATTACTGTTCGCTTCGAAATAAAATTTTCAGTTGCTAGTAGGAGCTAGCCTGTGTCCTCTCCTACTATGTGCAGTTTTTCGCGCCTTTTTCATCAAAAGTCTTATATTGTCCAAAGTGTATCCTTCACATTTGTTTATAGGTACTGGAGCTGTTTTAGCAATTTCGCAATATGATGATTCCCCGAGCGCTTGATGCAAAGGTTGCCTACACCTAGCAAAATATCAGGGGCCTTCACGAAAAAAAAAATTGGGAGATTTCACTTACCTGGGAATCGACGTTATGCGAAGCATGCGGAGGGAAGGTGACCTAAATGAAGTTTTGTTTTATTGAGCGATGCGTCATAAAATGGCGCTAAATATTTTTACAATTGTTGAACGCACAGACATATGTTGAAGAGTTGCAGATGTTCATAGAACCTGTAGTTTCACTTGCGGAACGATGCCAACTAGAACATGCGTATTAGCAACACCAGAAGCCTCTATGAAGTGCTGATGCTCGCGAAGATGCTGACCTTGGACACTGCTATATAAATCAACTTCAGCGCAAGGCACCTAACCACAATTGACCTTTACTCGACGTGACGGCTGTATCAAAGGAGCGCATATGTAATTTTTATAAATATAGGTAGGCAGCACTGCAACCCCTATTGACGTTTCACGAAGATTAGCGTCGATTTGAAAAAAAAAGTTCCGAGGCCTGGCGTAGCTCTTTGAGAGAATGCTTAACTGCCACGCAGAATGCTCAGGTTTGATTCCTGCTGGGACCCTGAAATACATTATTTGCAATCATCGGGAGGTCAAAGCTGTCTATTTCAGGTTTTTCTCAACACTGAAATTTATTCTATGCCATCGTTTGATCAACGCTAATGATGTCGGGTATTTCTTAACGCTCACGCATTAGAATTGCCCATGTGTGTTCTCATCATTCCCGGGTAGATATTAAGTGTCAATCACCTGTGGCACATACGCGCATACCAGCGGCACATACCTTCCCCTGGGTATGTGCCGCTGTCTGACAGGAAGTGTTTGACGACGTACGCGACTGGATTGGGAGATTATTCATGTCTTGACCGGCGCGTCTTGTTCGTCTAACCATCTTACCCACTAATGCTAATTTTGATTCACGCCGAGTTAAGGGGGTGACCACGAGAGCAAGCTAACGTAAGCAGTTAGATAGATAGATAGATAGATAGATAGATAGATAGATAGATAGATAGATAGATAGATAGATAGATAGATAGATAGATAGATAGATAGATAGATAGATAGATACGCTAAAGGTTGCCGAAGTTCGCAAAGAAATGCTTCGCATTTCAAGTTTTATAAATTTTTGTTGCTCTATCGTCACCAACTGGAGCGTAATTTGCAAACGATCCTCGCATAACGTTAGCATGTTCAATTATTGATACCTCAATTGAATTCTTCACTCAGTATTTCAGAATACCAGAGAAAAAAATTTGCTTTTACAGCATTCACTATATTTTTTAGCAATTATTTTATTTCTTCCTCCCCCAGAAGTCCATGTATCACGCCCATAATATAATTGAAAACCCTGTCAAGACGGCTAGTACACTAAACATCATAAGGAAATTATTTTTTGATTTTTTACCGGCAAACACCCCGTAAGGACTAACTCTGCGGTTGTATTTTCACAGCCTCGATTTATAACTTGGAAAATAAGTTTTGCCTTACGACATATTTTACCCGAATTGAATGTGACTAGACCTCGGCCTTCAGTAGCACAGTCTGATCGAAAATACCTGTAAGACTTTATTTCAAAACACTGAAGTACTTTCAACGACCTATTGGTGAAAAAAGTGCGGAAGTCGAAATAGGCTCTCTAGTATAGAATATATTTTGACTGACCTTTCTTTAATTCAGGACAGAAGTGAGGAAAACAGGACGAGTTCTCGCTGACAGACGATATTGCTCTGTTTCAAGCCTTAGTAATATGTTCTGAATCTGTCGTTTCCTTATGGCGATGCACTGGTTTTGAAAAACAAGGAGTAGAGAGAAGCTCATTTGATGCAAAATCACACTCAAATGTAGACTTCCATTTGAGTTCGTCACTTGCACGCCGTATATGTTTTGTTTTTAAGCAAGTTGCAAGCATTCAACAGCAGATCGGATGGCGCGTATAATTTTTTTCGAAAATAGCCTGTGAAATATTGTCTCCCAGGTTCCCCTACAGCTGGTTCATTGCCTTCGCTCCTCAATGCCTTCTGCCCAGCCGCTTCCATATTTGCTCTGAAATATTGTTTCGCCTGATAAATTAGCCACATTTCATTGATTTCCGGCAAACACCAGCGGCCACTTTCAGACATTTCAAACTGGCTACGGAATTCTCCCAGCAAGAACTTAAATCGCCTGACTGACTCGACTGCCTAAATCTCACTTCATAAGGAGTTGTTTATATTTTATTGTATAATTACTGCCGGAAATAATGTTTGTCCGCATCCGTAGATACCTTCTACCGCACCAAAGGAAACGCCGCCGGTAGCTCGCAGGTACCTCCTTTCTGTATTCTTTCCATATTACTGGACACATTTCTTGAAGCACCCTGTATATGTGCACAAAAGCACATGCCAAATCACAAATCAACAAAGTCAGAACACAATAAAGAGGTGTTTGTCCAAGACCCGGAATAAGCACTCTCATGGTTAAAAACTTGCTTTTGTGTAAACAGGTGTACACTGACCTATTTGTCTTATCACTTTTTATTGCCTTGATTACGAGCACATAGCCACAAACGCCCTATATGAGCCACAGTTTCCCAAAAAATTGGGTTTCGTTTGTTGAAGAAAAAAAGAATATATCAAAATATATGTGAGGTTTAACTTCCCAAAACCACCATTTATTATGAGAGACACCGTGGTGGAGGGCTAGAGAAAGTTAGACAACCTGGGATTTTTCAACATGCAGCCAAATTTGAGCATACGGTGCTACAACATTTTCGCCTCCGTCGAAAATGCAGCCGCAGAAGCTGGGATTCGAACACGCGACCTGTGCGTCGACAACCGAGTGCCTTGGCACTTAGACCTCTCCGGCGGGGCGTAGAAAAGAATGAACCTTTACCTAGTCAAAGGAGTACCCGGCCAATAGCACTTTGACTTGGGCGAGTTGGTACATAATTAGCTAGGCTTCAGCACGATTTAGACGAAGACTATGTGCGACACCAGAACACAAACGAGCGCAGACTAGCCTTCCCCCCTTCCCTCTTTGAATATCTGGCCTCATGGCTGGTACCAGGGGGAAATGGCGAAGAAGGGAGCGTTGTAAGAGTGTGGGGGCAAGCCCCCACTGGTTTAGAACAAGTAGGAGCGAACATTCCAGAAACGGGGCAGGGGGTTGGGGGCATTAGAGCCTCGTCCGTATCCTCAGGAAGTTCCCGCAAGCATGTGGGGCGTAGTCGACTCAGCGCCTCCTCCCAAGTGGCACCCGGAATACTTGCACCCCTGTCTCCCCCTCTTCTCGTTACGCCACTTGGTCGAATATGTTTTGAGAGCACACTATTGTAACATGAAAAACTATCACGCTGCTTCGCGTTCTCCTTCATCTTCTCCTTCGCCACCCAAACACGTGCAACTGGCGTGCACTCACCCTATGCATGCTGACATGTCCAACGTGAGATGCAGAAACCGTTGTTCTATATATCCAGCACATAGCGGAAGAAAAACTTATATAAACATACACACATAGATTGAAAAAGGAGGAAAAAAAAGAGACAAATGGATACAAAATTAGGCAAAGAACTAATAGAAATAAAACTTATTATAAAGTCAGAAAGGCAGGGAGAGAGAAACACAGGAAGTGGAAGCACGTTTTCACTTCCTGTGGAAGAAATACCCAGAAACAGAGACAAAGTATAAAGAGGAAAAAACAGAGCGAAAGACAAAAATACCGAGGGTCATGAAACGCCACCCAGCTGCACAGGTAGTTTAAGCCTTCCGCCATTAATTAAAATGTCGCCAATAGTGATTTGTTCAGCACTCACCAGAAATTCTGGGTTTTGTGTAATTCTACCACACAGCCACGCCTCTGCTTGTGAATACAGCGAAAACAACTTCCTATGCTTGGAAATGCAGTGAAAGAATTTTGATGCTTTACAAACACACGCGTCCTTTACAAAAGCTTAATACAACGTGAAATTTTGCAGTTTTAATGCCTGGTACAAGCGTATACATTGCCAACAGGCGTCGGAGCATGCGAATAAAAATAACAACTTCATGGTTTAAAGCCAGTCGCCCACAAAGGCACACACTTCTCTGCGTCTATTACATTGTGTCCACGCAGTGGGGGTAGAGAAAGTTCGAGTATATTTCAGTGTTTGCAGTAAACACTAGGGAAAGATATCGCTCATTTTTATCCAATGCATGCATATATATAGCTTAAGTTTTTGCTGCAGGACTGGCATTCGCACGCCTTATTCTAGCCACTGTGAGGCCTGCACTGCACGTATACACCACGTGCCTTCATTGGCCTTCCTTATTTTTTTTATTGCTACGTAGGTCTCGGCAAACGCTCGTTTCACATGTGCGTAGTGGCTTGTTCTGCAAGGCATTCTACGTTATTTAAATAATTATATTCATTAAATCAAGCACGACAATTTTCTTGGTCATCGGTAATCTTTCTACTATATCTCCAATATTCTAAATCTGAACAATAGTTTTTAATATCACTCTTTTCTCGGCATATCTTCCATATGGGACATGCACCATGCCTTGTAGCTCCCATAGACGCTAGCGCTAGAGTTCGCTCTATATAGTCTATAATTAAGAACCTCTTTGGGATACACTGAGCGATTTCTGCAACAGCGACATAACGTACAAGAAATGCACACAATATGGAAACATAGCTGAACATATTATCATGTGAAATGAAGAACGATACACATAGTAACCATAGGTTTTTTACAAGAAATAAATAATATCTGTGCAAGCAATGTGCTGCAGACACTTGGCATAGCAGAATATTGTTGATTACCTTTTTCAATTGACACAAAGGTTTTCCTGCGCATTACCTGTAATAATATATGCCGCATATGTTGGCAGATATTTGCGCGTTTTGTTACATGCAAACTTGGGTTGTTGCATTGCTGTTCACAACTTTCATATCCACGAACCAACTCTGCAAGTGAAAGCTATCACTGAAAAACAACGAGTAGGTGACGGTATAGAACGAAAGCACTCTGCCCTGGTGTGAGAGTGATTTTCAGCAATACATCTCCATCAGTTGAACTTGAGCACTTACAGCTGGACGAAAAGTAGCGCGTGCTGATTTTACCAAAGCAAAAACTACCCACCATGGTGGTCCAACGGTTGTAGTTCTCCATTGCTGACTCAAATTCTTGTCGTATTTCGGTGTAGGCGGGAATGCTCGAAGTCCCTGTACTTTGATACAGGTGCATGCTAAAGACCCAAAGTGGTAAAATTTATAGAACGCCAAACTACGGTATCTCTTATAATCATATTGTGGTTTTCAGATGTTTAACCTCGTCCAATTGATCATTAACAACTATGTTTTTAGAGCTGTTTGGAAAATTTCAATCCGAGAACAAGGTCAGTTAAATTTTTTCTTTGCGTTTGAGCAGGCACCAATGGTTGATACTACATTTTGAGCTGAAGACGCCTCTACGTTCCCGGTAAAGAACAGAGAGAATAGGGAGAATAGGCAGTTATGGTTTACCGTTAGCGTGATAGCGAATGTTAAGAGCATGACGTTACCGTGCAGCAAGTTTCGTTGCGGGCAGGGGCTTATAATTAAGCGGGATAGCGTTTACGTGGTGTACGTGCCCCAGCTATCGAATGGTTGACAATTAGGAAAGTTGAAAAGGAAAAGAAACCGTCATTGTCTGGTTGTGTTTTGGCACCAAGCATTTTGGGAAGCTTATTTCAGTAATACTGAGAATAAATAAATATGAACCATGCACCCAATCCAAAAAAGCTGTTGCCAATTTGTTTACATCGATCTTGTAGTTAGGCCTATACGATTTTGAAATAGGAATCTATCTTGAAAACTACACTAACTTATTCGTAATACTCAGTCATCGAAGCTAATTGAAGGCAAGCGAAACCACTTTAAACAGTCGTTTGCTGCGAGCAAAGTGACTCTTTCTACAAATACACGCCAACTTACTTCCAAGCGGGCGTCCGAGAGCGTCGCGTTGTTTTACGTACACTATGTATACCAACGCTAACATGGTAAGGTTCAAGCGAAAAAGCAGCTGCGCGCGTGCTAATCGGTACGGGCAACGTACGTATTTGCACATGTACTTTTCGATCCCGTTATCACGATTCGCCGGGTATCCAGGTAAGCCCGGTGTACTATCACTGTCTTATTTTTCCGGGCGGACTTGTATTTTATGGTGAATGTTCAAAAGAGCGATGCCAACCAATCTTTCATTTGTTGTTGTAGCTCTCAGGTCTAATTTTTGGTGGTATTATCAGCAATGAAAAAAGAGCGTTCCGCTTCAGCTATGCTAATGAGCAGGGTCGCCAGAATCTTTAGCAGACGGTGCACGTTTGGGAACAATATCTCTTGGCAATTGTCAACCTTATGCATCGCAGACATGTTAAGGTTTCTCACTTCTCTCGCTTCTTTTTCGCAGCCCGTATGCTACCAAGTCGCCTTACAAACCCAAAGTTGAGATATTGTTCGACTAGACGTCAGAAAACTCCTCGGTAGTGGGAAGAGTGGCAGATTCAAAAGTAGGGAAAAAAGGGAAATACTGGGGAAAAAAGGAAAGGGACAGAAGGGAAAAAGCATCTTCAAGGGGTGCCGATGCTTTGTAAAGCGCTCACAGAACTGACCTAGCAATGAAACTTCAGCGACTCGCATCAGAATGCAAGAAACAGACAACCGACAGGTAGAGATGGTGCGCATTAACGCGTAATTAGGTAAACAAGTTGCATGCGCTGGTAGTTCTCGTAAAATTGTCGTCTGAGTTCACGCGTTCTGAGAATTTGATTATGGTGCACTGTGCTCTAAACGCAACCGGAGTTCATTCCTTATTCACTAGTGAACCGATCACTCAAGATTTTGTGTGGAACGAGGCTGCTTTTCTTCACGCCAGCGTAAGTGTGGCGAACATGATTGCGTGTACTAGTTAAAACAGTGTATACATGGCATATCTATACTGCACGGCGATATGCATATATGTACAGCATTGAACATGTTGACCTAAAGAAAAATGAAGGCTGCACGCTTGCTAAGAACAGAAGACTCTTTGCCGCAACGCTGGCGTTTTGAAGAGCAGAGCGACAGGAGTTACGGAAAACAAAACAAAAAAGAGATCACCATACATTTTTGCGCGTATATAAGTTTACTGGTGGGTACGCGCAGATAAGGAGCTATTTCTAGGTGAGTATATAGTCTAGTCCCAGGTGCATTTTCGTTTGAGACTAAGTAAATATTTCTCAACAGTGATTACCTTGCCCTAACAGATTTCACGACATTACCTTTACAATTGTAGTGCTTCATTGCTATCAAAAGCCACAGGGAACCCTAATGTCAAGCAAAGTTGCGAGAAATTCTACCCGAAAAATAACGCGTGTGAAATCAAGTTGCCAAAGTGCTGCATAACTTACAGAAACGAATTCTTATTGCGTATTGCAAGCGTGCTTTGACGCACGCAGTAAAGTAAGAAATGTTGACTAAGAGCTTTCAATGCGTCAGGGCTGCTTGGCATATGGAGCTTAAAACAAAGACTTTTCTATAGGCATGCAGTCACAGACATCAACCGTAAAAAGTCGCTCGGGAAATAAGCGAAAGCAAAAAGCAGTTATTAATGTGCAAAAACCTTCTGCGTTTGCCTCTCATTGCACATAAAGCGGAGCCATCATCGACTTGAAAGAATGATAGAGTACACGTCACATTGATTCATTTTCGAAGTTCAGTTCATTAATTCCTGGCCATGTACCTGTCGTTTACTGCATTTTAAAGCGCTTACTTTACTTTTAATGTTTACTAACTCCTCCTCTCTTCACATGTATATACGCACGAGGCGGGATGTCTCGTGACTTTGATATACATATACACATTCTGCCCAAACTACCGGTGAAAATCACGTCACAGAGACCCGGAGTGTGGGAGGGAGGAGGTTCAGACTTCAGCGTGCTCCACCCTCCTCTCCCTGGTCGGGTCGGGGTGACCACATCTCACATAAATATTTTCTGGCTACGCCACTGGTTTATTAACGGCTTGCCAACTTTTTTTAAGCTCCAAAAAAGTTTCCATGAGCCCTAGCAGTTCATGATGCCCTTGTAGTCGCATTGTAACATTTTCCTCATCGTTGGGTTGTTTGGGAGTATATGACCATGCAAGTCTTGCAGTCTCTCGAGTAGCGCGGCGTACTGCTGAGGTACATCCATGCTTGAGTCTGTGCCAATTAGAGAGAAGGTTACACTTTCGTATTTGTCATATTGTTCTACGAAGTGCTTAATCACAGCCATCTGCAGGTGCTGCGGGTACAACGAGTTGCCGAGGAGAAAAGCCTCGAGTGCGTCGCAAATCGCAACCCTGAGGGTCTGGGAGCGCAGCTTGGCGTTTCAACCGATCGTCTTTTCAAGCCAAGTTTCGAACTCCCGTTCCATCGATGAGCAACGACTGCATCGAAACGACCACCGTCTTCAGGGACGTCTCCGGGTTCCACGAAGGTCCGTCAAACGTGCCCGGAATGATGAGCGAGACGAGCCCAATGCTGTACAGTTTCCGGTTGAAGCGCACCCTTCCGCCGTCTGTCGTCATGAAGCGTACTTGCGGTGGACAGGCTGGGTTGTCGAGGGGGAACTTGAGCACGAAATGGAACAAGCCTCCCTGGCACGGCGTGTTGTCGGGTCCCACGATGACGGCGTGGACGTAGGTGACGTTGCCTTTTTCGGGCTCGACGAAGATTCCTGGCACAGGGTTGTCAATGATGTTCTTGGGGTCATGGTTGAGTCTCAGCAGACACTGCCCCGACAGCTGCTTGGGCTGGGCCAACGCGGTCTCCAATTGGCACGTAGCTGCAGTTATCTGAGGTTTGTCCGTGGCGGAATAAGGGGCGGCGATGGCTGTGAGCGGACGTCGCTGCATTCTGGTGGCCGTTTGCGCAGATGGCGGTACTTACTATACAATGGCTCCCACCCACTAGGAGGGATTGACCAAGAAAGGAGTTATTTATATATAAAATCATCACATACTATTTGTATGACTAATTATACGCAATACTTAGAATAAATAATTATGCTGATCAATATAAAAGCCATCCTGATTCATTTAAATATTTCTGTACTGCAAAACAGAGATATACAAGGACCTAATGCTACCAAGGATTGAATGTTTGAAACTTTACTTCCAATATAATGCAATCGAACACCGTTTTGAAAAATTTTCTCATCAAAAAAAAAGAGGCAGTTGCATGATAAGAAATTGTGCTGGATTATTTTCCCATCGTAGTAAAACGAGCAACGGGGGACGGCGCCAGACTACCCCTGGGCATATAATACTTTTTGAAAGTTTGAAAATGACAGTGAGATATGGTAAAGGTAACTGCCTTTTGTCGTGCTAAACGGAAACTCCTACGCCAAGAAAACATGAGGTGTTGATACTCGTTTATTTGAGCGATTGATATTTTTTGAGTGTCTTGCTTCTTGGCACGCCTTCTAAATCTGTCACGATTTATGATAGTTGTTGTCGGTGTAATTGAGAATTTCGGAACAAAGGGAGTAGCTTTTGCCAGAGCATGCGCGATTTCATTCGTTTTTATCCATTTGGGGCCTGGTACCCAGAATAACCTTGTTACAGTTACGTGGATAGGAACCAGAAAATGAAAACTACGTGATAAATGAGAGTCGCTTTTTGGAGACTACGCTGAGCACAAAAATAAAGACTCTGTAATTATGTATGGCCATACTTGATTTGGATAGGGAGCTTTCTTATTTCTATTACAACCGCCAGATTTTCCGCCAAAAATCTAGATAAGAAATTGGGAAGTGCTGTAATGAAAATGACTAGTTGAAGGTCACAAAGATTATGCCAATGCTGGACTTTCGCTCAAAAGTTAGAAACCTGATATTGTTTTGTTCCATAGATCCGCTATAAATGAATATATAAAAGCCCCTTTTATACCTCGTAATCAAGGAACGAAGGAAAATAACTTCATTTTTATTCTGTAGAACTTGACAGGGTCCCGCATCTGGCTGAGCCCCACGAAGACACCGGTAAGGCAACTTTATCGAGTGATTTTGATATATATAGTCAAAATGACTAGGATGTATTGTCTTTCATGACCATTGAAAGGAACTTCATTCGCTTTAACATCGACTGATTCAACAAGTGTTTAGGTAGTTCAGCTTAGTTGTATGAAACCGAGGCCAATAAAAAAAATAAGGCTCGCTGATACAAAAAAATAGTTTTTAGTTTTATCGTATAATGATAATTTTTAGGAATGTTTGTACTGTTAGTATCCTCAACCAGCCAAGAGAGGGCGACTGTGGTTCTAAATAGAGGACATTATTGCCTAGATGAATATCGGTAATCCAAGCCGTAAGGCCTCTCTTTCTAAAAGTGTACAAGAGACGCAGTTTATAAGACGATGCTTCAGTATATAAACACAAGCAAATCTTAATACGGGGCGTAAATACGTTTTGTAAACCAAAGTTGGTGTAGCTGTCTCGCATCCCCGATCGACCTTTGCAAAGCCTTTCCTAGGACTCCAAGTGCCCGTACTTGTATGTATGTATGTATGTATGTATGTATGTATGTATGTATGTATGTATGTATGTATGTATGTATGTATGTATGTATGTATGTATGTATGTATGTATGTATGTATGTATGTATGTATGTATGTATGTATGCATGTATGTATGTATGTATGTATGTATGTATGCATGTATGTATGTATGTATGTACGTACGTACGTACGTACGTACGTATGTATGTATGTATGTATGTATGTATGTATGTATGTATGTATGTATGTATGTATGTATGTATGTATGTATGTATGTATGTATGTATGTATTATGAAGTCTTGGTCTGGATTACCTTTTATTAGGCCCGAGGAACCGGCAGCCGACAGCTACGATGAAAGAGCCAAGATGATGATGCTACGCGACAACGATGAGGATGCATGAGCCACACATGATAATGATGATAATGTACCGGTGAAGAGGATGCGTATACTAAATGCCTACATCAATTCCCCCCACGTGAAAGCGGCCAGCCTGGCCGCGGCAAGTCAAGGGGACAAAGAACGTCGCATGAAGGGCTTCATACGGGAGACATGGACGACCTCTGTAGTTCGATAACGGCGATCTGCTGGGGCTACAATTGGTGTCACACGATAATTCACTGGTGAAGTCTCTTCAAGAACGGTGTACGGCCCAATAAACCGAGGCTGAAATTTGTCGCACAAACCAGGTGTGCGAACAGGCGTCAAAAGGAGCACTTCGTCTCCAGGTTGGAAGGATACATCACGATGCGATTGATCATAAAGTAGCTTTCTGTCTTGCTGGCGGGCTTCAGTGTTTATACGAGCTCGTTGGCGGCACTGTGCGAGTCGTGAAACGTATTCCTCTGAAGAGGATGGAGATGAATTCGCTTGGCAGGTAAAGAAGGAGACGTCCAGGAAAGAAGTAGGGGAGCGTCCATAAACTAAGTAAAATGGCGAGTAGCCGGTTGTTCGCTGAATGGCCGTATTGTAGGCGAAAGGGACGAATGGTAGAACAACGTCCCAGTTTTTGTGGTCTGGTTGAATATAGGCGGCGATCATGTCAGCAAGAGTGCGGTGGAATCGCTCAGTGAGGCCGTTAGTCTGGGGATGATAACTAGAGGCAGTCTTGTGAGTTGTGCCGGAGGCCTGAAGAAGTTCGTTCACTAGTTGTGAAAGAAAGGCCCTTCCACGGTCACTGAGCAACACACGTGGAGCACCATGACGCAGTATAATGGCTCGGAGGATGAAATCGGCAATCTCAGAAGCTGAACCTGTAGTAACGGATGCCGTCTCGGCGTAGCGCGTCAAATGGTCAATGGCTGTTACTATCCACCGGTTTCCAGCAGCACTGACTGGGAGGGGGCCATAAAGATCGACGCCTACAACTTCGAATGGTGTGGCTGGGCACGGAAGAGGCTGTAGTTTACCGGCGGGAGCAGATGTTGGTAGTTTTCTACATTGGCAGGTAGTGCAGGACCCGACGTACCGAGCTACACTAGTGGTAATGCCTGGCCAAGAAAACCGACTTCGAAGGCGATCGTAGGTTTTATGGTAACCAAGGTGACCAGCAGTTGGATGGTCATGAAGTGCCCTGAGGACTTCGGACCGAAGTGATCGGGGTAGAACGGGAACCCAGCGCTGACCGTCAGGATGGTAAATTTTGCGGTACAGCACCGAGTTGTCCAGTTTAAATTGCGAGAGTTGGCGACGGAGCCTTGCATTAGGTGGACGGGAACTGCCAGTGAGGTAGTCTATAATACGTCGAAAGTATGGGTCAGCCAACTGTCGAGAAGGAAAATCGTGCGGGTCGTCCGAAGGCAGCTGGTTCATAGAGGCGAGAGAGGAAACCGCCGTAGACGTGGACTCCGAAGGCGTGTTGTGCAAATCGATGGCGGAAACCCCGAGTGGAGTCGCTGGTAGTGGGCAGCGAGAAAGAGCGTCGGCGTCACTATGCTTCCTGCCACACTTGTACACGATCTCAAAATCATATTCTTGGAGGCGTAGAATCCAGCGTCCGAGGCGTCCCGACAAGTTCTTGAGTGTCGAAAGCCAACATAAAGCATGGTGGTCGGTCACAATGGTGAAATGGCGGCCATGCAGATATGGACGAAATTTCTGTACGGACCAAACGATGGCGAGGCACTCCTGCTCGGTTATCGTGTAGTTCCTCTCGGCTGCGGAGAGGACGTGGCTGGCGTATGCAACGACTCGCTCTCGCGAAGAGTTGTCGCGTTGCAGGAGCACGGCTCCTAAACCGTGGCCGCTAGCGTCTGTGTGCAGGAAGGTTGGTGCATCATTGTGAAAATGAGCAAGTACAGGGTCGGTCGTGAGGGCACTCTTCAACCTGTCGAAAGCCGATTCACATTCCTGAGACCACTGAAAGGGCATACCGGAAGCAAGTAGCTTATGAAGTGGTGCGGCTATGGAGGCAAAGTTTTGTATGAATCGCCGAAAGTAAGAGGTGAGACCAAGGAAACTTCGCAAATCTTTTGGTTTGTCAGGGCGAGGGAAGCGAAGCACTGCAGCAGTTTTATCAGGGTCTGGGCGAATTCCGTCCTTGCTCACAATATGACCGAGTACCTTGATAGATCTGCTGGTGAAATGGCACTTTTTGGTGTTAATTTGAAGACCAGTGCCCGCAAGACAAGTCAGGACCTCGTCCAAGCGTTGCAGATGTTGAGGAAACGTCGATGAAAAGACAACAATGTCATCGAGGTAACATAGGCAAGTCTTCCATTTCAGGCCACGCAGCACGGTGTCAATCATGCGCTCAAAAGTTGCGGGCGCATTGCATAGACCGAACGGCATAACATTGAATTCGTATAGGCCGTCCGGGGTTGCAAACGCAGTTTTTTCTTTATCATCTTCGTGCATGGGGATTTGCCAATAGCCGGAACGCAAGTCGAGGCTTGAAAAGAATTCAGCACCTTGTAAAGAATCGAGGGCGTCGTCGATACGTGGCATGGGGTATACGTCCTTCCTAGTGATCTTATTGAGTGCTCGGTAATCGACGCAAAATCGTACGGAACCGTCTTTTTTACGCACCAGAACCACTGGAGACGACCAAGGACTGGTTGAGGGTCGGATTATCTCCCGTTGCAGCATATCGTCTACGTTTTCCTCAATGATTTTTCGTTCGGCTAGGGAGACGCGGTACGGAGGGCGGTGCACAATGGATGTTCCGTCGGTCTGAATACGATGTGCTGTAGCAGTTGTCTGGCCCAGGGAGGATGAATGAACGTCAAAGGAGTTTGCATGCTTTTCGAACAAATCAAGCAGCTGCTGCTTCTGTGAGTCATTCAAGTCTTTGTTGATGGCTGCTGTAAAGGCCGAGGGAGCAGCATGATCTGCAGGATGGCCTTTAGAGGAGACAGGGGTAAGAGGCACAACGCACACAGGCTGCAGATCGGCAACGCAGGCGACAGTAGTGCCCCGTGGTAGTAAAATTTTATCTTGTGTGGTGTTGGTAGCAGCGAGGACAGTTGATCCACTGTTGAAGCGAGCCACACCTGATGCCAGATCTATGCCTTTATTAGGGCAACACGGTGACGGAGTGACCAAAATGTCACCAGAGTCGACGTAGTTGGACAAAACTGTCACTAATTGATGTTCGTTTGGTGGTAACTCGATGTCTACTGCAGCGATGAGTCGAAGTGGCCTGTAGGTTTCGTCGTTGAGCAAGTGGTCCATGTCAGTAAGATGGACGACACATTGTGCACAGCAAAAGCCGCAGAAGCAGAGGAAAGAAAGTCCCAGCCTAAAATGAGTTCATGGGAGCACGGGGATAGCACAGCAAATTCTATATGATGAAGAATTTCGTCGATTAGTACACGGGCAGTACAGAGAGCGGAAGGGCGAATCATTGTTTCCTGGGCTGTAACCAGTGTGGGTCCATCATAAGGCGTCGTGACTTTTCGAAGACGGGCACACAAATCAGCACGAATAACAGAAAACGCAGCCCCAGTGTCCACCAAAGCATCAACGTCCACTCCCTCAACTGTGACCGCAATCATATTGTAGGGGCGCGTTGGAGGAATTGGAGTCCTGTGTTGGAATGCAGTTTGTCCTCCAAAAACTGCATCGCTTAGTTTTCCGGACGCCGATCAGAAGTAAGGGAAGCAGGCTGAAGAGGAGAAGAAGAGCGCCGGTAAGGCGACGGTGAACGGCGTCAGGTTGATCGATGACTACTGCGCAGTTCACCCGATGCTGGCGGAGATGGAGACCAACGCGGCGGTGACGAATAACGGCGACCCTGGTACAAGGCTCCTGCGGTATAGTCCCGTTCGCGTATGTCATACCCTCGGCGCTCGTCTTGCTGGCGCTTGCGGCAAAAGCGTGCAATGTGACCACGATAGCCGCAATAATAGCACGTAGGCCGAGTCGATCGATGAGGAGGGTAGTAGCTTGCGCTAACTGCACCAGGAGAGAGAGAAGTCAGAGGGACAGGTGACGGCTCACGCGGTGGTGATGAAAAGCTCGTGGGAAAGCTTGTGGGAGGTGCGGCAGGAACCGACGCATACGTTTGTGGCGGGGACGTCGAGCTGATGGTGCCTGGTAGTGCGGCGGCGGTGTGCGGGAACGATGGTAGAGTACGAGAGACAATGGGCTGCAGGTTGGCCATGTGGGTCATGGACGTGAGCTCTTCCCTGATGACATCCCGCAATGACGTTGAAGAGGACTGAACGGGACACACTGAAGGTAGTGTGAATCCCATTGATTCTAATTCTTCACGTATAATCGCCCTTATCGTGTCTCGCAGGTTTGGATCAGTCGTAATACGGGCCGCGTCACTGTCTGATTGTAGGCGCATAGACTCAAGTTCTTCGAGGCGCTGACAGGTTGTAGCAACGTCAGCAACGGTAGCCGGATTTTGGATCGCTGGGGCCTTGAATGCGACGGGTGCAATCCCCTTAAGAAGCTGGCGCACCTTGTCTGATTCTGTCATTGGGATGTCAACCCGGCGGCAAAGTGAAAGAACATCCTCGATGTAGGATGTGTACGACTCCCCGATGTGCTGTTTCCGAGTCGCGAGAGCTTTCTTTGCGAGAGCCGAACGAACAGCCGGTGTGCCAAAGACATGGCGAAGCTGATCTTTGAAGGCTGACCAGTCGGGGATGTCGATGAAGTGGTTGAGGAACCACGTCTTCGCGACACCCGTGAGGTAAAATGACACGTGAGCGAGTTTGTAGGCGTTATCCCACCGGTTAGCAGCGCCGACACGTTCGAAATCATCCAGCCATTCTTCCACATCTTCCCCGCGCATACCAGCGAAGGGATGGGGCTCACGCTGGAGGCTGTTGATGACGTGAGAACGCGCGGCACGCAGTGGTTGAGTGGGAACGGCTGCAGCACCGGCCTCATCTTGGTGCGACATGTTTCCAGACACCTGGCCCAAGCGGTGACCTGAACGTAGGTAGCTCCAGGGGGTAGAGTGGTCGAGAGGTACTGGGATCGTTACCCAGCACCTCCACCACGTATGAAGTCTTGGTCTGGATTACCTTTTATTAGGCCCGAGGAACCGGCAGCTGACAGCTATGATGAATAAGCCAAGATGATGATGCTACGCGACAACGATGAGGATGCATGAGCCACACATGATAATGATGATAATGTAGCGGTGAAGAGGATGCGTATACTAAATACCCACAGTATGTACGAATGTATGTGCAAGCTATGTATGTATAGTTGTGTATTCAACGTGGGCATGTGAAAGGAGATGGTTATTATAAATTATAAATTTTTGTGATGCTTTACCTGTATGTTTATTTCATATTAGTTGTACATGATTGACTGCCATACCTGCTGCTTTGTCAACTTGTGAACGGGGTCAGGACCTGTCAAGCTCTTCAGCTTTTAGTCCTGTACTCCACCTTATCTAAAGGAAATAAAATGATTGATTGATTGATTGGTATTTTACCAAGTCCAAACGTGGTGTGTTCTGGAGTTTGCAAGTTATTTTATAGTACCTGGTTTACCCAAAGGAAACACCATAACTGCGTTTCTTTTAAACATTACGGTGTAAATAGATATCCTGTAACCAGTTTTGAACGACGCACATTTACGCTTGTAAGCGAATATGATATTGAATGTGTATCCTTGTCTGAATCCAAAATGATTCATATTCTGCATATACATATGCGTACACATCTTCATGAAAAGGAATAGTGCTTAGCAATATATTAAAAAGGAGAGGCGACGTGACTGCTCGCTGAGGAACTCCTCGTAACTAGAAGTGTACGTTTAAAGAATTACCCTTGCGTGAAAAAAATCCTTCAATTTGAAAACTCACTAAAGCACCTTACTATAAAGTTAGGAATTTAATGAAGTTTTAATTAATGAAATAATATTTTATGTTATACACTATCGTAAGCTTTTGATATATCCAAAGTTACCAGGGCTGCTGTTTGTCAATGACAGTGCGCCAATTAGATTCGGCTCTCCTAGTCTACATGGGCATGCCAGATAAAACATAGAGTTCTAGAACCGGCTTTGAAAAGACTGAGAACTTCTCAATTGTTGACCAACTTAATAAGACGAACATAAAAGATTTTTCATCTTGATTTAACCACATTAGAAGTTAACGCTGTTGGTCATATATTTGGGATGACTGCCACTTGGGCGTGTTAGTTAAAGTTCATGATGAAACAGACGCGAATACATACACACAGTTAGAGAGGACACAGACGAGAGCTTACTACGCACCGAAAGTTTAATTTGAAAGCGAACACTAATATAACAATAGCACGTATGTACGTCATTCCAGGCCTCCCCCTGTCATCATCAACAACGTGACATATCAAAAAAGCACTCGCGTAATTGATGGTACACAACCGGAAACAAACACGTGTAAATACTTGTTATGGCTTTGACTTCCTCTAAATGATCAAGTTTCGTTATCTTTCCAACAGACCAGCCCAACGAAAAGGCAGTTGCAGACTTCGGTCTGAAAACCTCACTAAAACAATAAATCCATAATAGTGACGGGCGGTGTGTACAAAGGGCAGGGACGTAATCAATGCGAGCTTATGACTCGTGCTTACCGTGAACTCCTCGTTCAAGGGGAAGAATTGCAAGCCCCTATCCCAATCACGAAAGAAGCTCCACAGGCTACTCTGTCTTTTCAAAGAGGGATAAAGACACGCTGCTCTTTTTACTGTACCGTTCGTGAGGCCCCGGACATCTAAGAGAATTGCAGACTTGTTATTGCTCTGTTTAGTACGGCTAGGAGTCGCTCGTCTCTGTAAGAAGGTTGTAAGGTGCTGGGAACCCTGAACCTGTTTTAAGAAATTCGAAATGAGGTACATGCGTGTTATGCATAAACTAGTGATCGCTTCGAAATAAAATTTTCAGTTTCTAGTAGGAGCTTGTCTGTGTCCTCTCCTACTGAGTGCATTTTTTAGCGTTTTTTTCATCATAAGTCTTATATTGTCCAAGGTGTATCCCGCACAATTGTTCATAGGAACTGGAGCTATTTTAGCAATTTCCAATATAATTAGTCAATAAGGACTTGATATAATGGTTGCCTATACCTAGCAAAATATCAGGGACCTCCATGAAAAAAAAAATCGGGAGATCCCACTTACCTGGGAATCGACGTTATGCGAAGCATGCGGAAGAAAGGTGACTTAAATGCAGTTTTGTTTTATTGAGCGATGCGTCATAAAATGGCGCTAAATATTTTTACAATTTCTGCACGCACAGACATATGTTGAAGAGTTGCAGAAGTTCATAGAACCTGTTGTTTTCACTTGCGGAACGATGCCAACTGGCATACATGCGTATTAGCAACACCGGAAGCTGATATGAACCGTTGAAGCTCGCTTAAATGCTGGCATTGGACACTGCTATATAAATCAACTTCAGCGCAAGGCACCTAACCACAATTTACCTTAACTCGACGTGACGGCTGTATCAGAGGAGTGCATATGTATTTGTTATAAAATTAGGTAGGCAGCACTGCAACCATATTTGACGTTTCACGAAGATTAGCGTTTATTTAAAAAAACGTTCCGAGGCCTGGCGTAGCTCATTGAGAGAAAGCTTAACTGCCACGCAAAATGCTCAGGTTCGATTCCTGCTGGGACCCTCAAACTCATTATTTGCATTCATCGGAGGGTCAAAGCTGTCTATTTCAGGTTTTTCTCAGCATTGACATTTATTCTATGCCATCGTTGGATCGACGCTATTGATGTCGGGTATTTCTTAACGCTTACGCATTGCAATTGCCCATGAGTGTTATCATCGTTCCTCGGTAGATATTAAGTGTCAATCACCTGTGGTACATACGCGCATACCAGCGGCACATACCTTCCCCTGGGTATGTGCCGCTGTCTGACAGGAAGTGTTTGACGACGTACGCGACTGGATTGTGAGATTATTCATGTCTTGATTAGCGCGTCTTGTTCGTCAAACCGTCTTACCCTCTAAAGCTAGTTTTGATTCACGCCCAGTTAAGAGGGTGACCACGACAGCACCGAAACGTAAGCAGTTGAATAGATAGATAGATAGATAGATGGATAGATAGATAGAAAGATATATAGATAGATAGATAGATAGATAGATAGATAGATAGATAGATAATAGATAGATAGATAGATAGATAGATAGATAGATAGATAGATAGATAGATAGATAGATAGATAGATAGATACGCTAAAAGTTGCCAAAGTTCGCAAAGAAATGCTTCGCATTTCAAATTTTTTGTTGCTCTACCGTTACCAACTGGAGCGTAATTTGCAAGTCGATCCTCGCATAACGTTGTCATGTTCAGTTATTGATACCTCAATTAAAATCAGCACCCAGTATTTCAGAATACGAGAGAAGGAAATTTGCTTTACACCATTCGCTATATTTTTTAGCATTTGTTTTATTTCTTTGTCCCCCAGAAGTCCAGGTATCACGCCCATTATAAAATTTAAAGCCCTGTCAAGACGGCTAGTACACTGAACATCGTAAGGAAATAATTTTTTTTTATTTTTACCGGCAAACACCCCGTAAGGACTATCTCTGCGGTTATAATTTCACAGCCTCGATTTATAACTTAGAAATAATTTTCGCCTTACGACAAACTTTACCCGAAAAGAAAGGGAGCAGACCTTGGCCTCCAGTAGGACAGTTGAATCCAAAGCACCTGTAAGACTTTAAATGAAAACACTGAAATACTTTCAACGACCTATATGGTGAAAAAACTGCAGAAGTCGAAATAGGCTCTCTAGTATAGAATAATTTTTGACTGACCTTTCTTTGATTTAGGATAGAAGTGAGGAAAACAGGACGAGTCTACGCTGACAGACGTCATTGCTCTCTTTCAAGCCTTAGTATTATGTTCTGAATCTGTCATTTCTATATAGCGAAGCACTGGTTTTGAAAAACAATGAGTAGAGATAAGCTCGTTTGATGCAAAATCACACTCAGAGGTAGGCTTCCATTTGATTTCGTCACTTACACGCCGTATAGGTTTTGTTTTTAAGCAAGTTGCAAACATTCAACAGCAGATCGGATGGCGCGTATAATTTTTTTCCAAAAGAGCCCGTGAAATGCTGTCTCCCAGGTTTTCCAACAGCTGGTTCATTGCCTTCGTTCGTCAGTGCCTTCTGCCCAGCCGCTTCCATATTTGCTCTGAAATATTGTTTCGCCTGATAAATTAGCCAGATTTCATTGATTCGTGGCAAGCACCAGCGGCCCCTTTTCAGACATTCCAAATCGGCTACGGAGTACTCCAAGCGAGTACTTAAATCGCCTGATTGACTCGGCTGCCTAAATCCACTGGATAAGGAGTTATTTATTTTTTATTGTATAATTACTGCCGTAAATATTGTTTGTACACATCCGAAAATACCTTCTACTACAGTAAAGGGAACGCCGCTGGTAGCTCGCATTTACCTTTTTTCTGCAGTTTTTCATTATTACTGGACACAATTCTTGAAACACCCTGTATATGAGCATGCAAACACACGTCAAATCACAAATCAAGCAAAGTCAGAACACCATAAAAATGTGTTTGTCTAAGACCTGGAATAGGCCCATTCATGGCTAAAAACCTGCTTATGTGTAAACAGGCTTACACCGACCTATTTATCTTATCGCTTTTCATGGGCTTGTGTACGAGCGAATAGCCACGATGTTGTTCTATCAGCCACAGGTTTCCAGAAGCCACAGGCTTCCAGAAGATTGGGTTTCGTTTGTTGAAAAAAAGAAGAGAAAATCGAATAATATGTGAGGTTCAACATTCCAAAACCACTATCAAATATAAGAGACGCCGTGGTGGAGGGCTCCAAAAATTTAGACCACCTGGGGTTTTTTAACATGCAGTCAAATCTCAGCAAACGGGGCTACAACAATTTCGACTCCGTCGGAAATGCAGCCGCAGCAGGCGGGATTTGCACCCGTGACCTGCGGGTCAACGACCGAGTACCCTAACCTTTAAACCTCTTCGGCGATCTAAAGAAAAGAAGTACCATTTAACTAGTCAAAGGAGTACCTGGCCAATAGCACTTTGACTTGGTCAAGTTGGTACCTAATTGGATAGGCTTCAGCGTGATTTATACGAAGACCTTAGGAGACACCAGAACACAAACGAGTGGAGACATGCCCCCCCCCCCCTCCTCCCCCAGAGTCTGGCCTCGCGGCTGGTACCAAGGAAAAAATGTCCGACGTGAGATGCAGCAAAACGGATGTTCGAAATAGCCAGCACAGAGCGAAAGAAAGACCCATAAAAACATAGAGACATATAATAAAAACGAAGAAAGAAAACAAGATATATAGATACAATACAATGCAAAACATCTATGAAGAAACAAACAAACAGATTTGTCAAAAAGTAAGAAAGGTAGGGAGAGAGAAACAAAGAAAGTGGAAGCAGGATTTATAGGGAAACGATAGAAAGAGTTCAAAGTATTAGGTATAGCGCGAATGACAGAAATAGACAGAAATGGAGACAAAGAACAAACAGAGAAAAACCAGTGTGAGAAAGAAAAATAAAAAGGATCAAGAAAGGCCGCCCAGCTTCGCAGGTGGTGCGTTGAATCTTCCCGCCACTAATTCAAGGTGCGCCAATCTTTATTGGTACAACACTCGCCCGGAAATTCCGGGATTTGTGAAATTCAACCACACAGCCACGCCTCTGCTTGCGAATACAGCGGAAACAACTTCTTTTGCTTGGAAATGCAGTGAAAGTAATTTTCATGCTTTAAAAACATACGCGTCCTGTATGCAAGCTTAACAATACAACGTGAAATTATGCAGTAATTATGCATGTAAAAGCGTATACATTGCCAACAGGCGTCGGAGCACGCGAATAAAATAACGACTTCATGGTTTAAAGCCAGTCGCCCACAAAGACACACCGTTCTCTGCATCTATTCCATTATGTCCACGCAGTGGGGCAGAAGAATTTCGAGTATATTTCAGTGTTTGCAGTACGCACTAGGGAAAGATATCGCTCATTTTTATCCAATGCATGCATACATATAGCTTGAGTTTTCGCTGCAGGAATGGCATTCGCACGCCTTACTCTAGCCACTGTGAGGCCTGCACTGCACGTATACACCAGGTGCATTCATTGGCCTTCCTCATTTTTTTTTAATTGCTACGTAGGTCTCGGCAAACGCTCGTGTCACATGTGCGTAGTGGCTCGTTCTGCAAGGCTTTCCACGTTACTTTATTAATTATATGCATTATGATCAAGCACCACAATTTCCTAGGCCATCAGTAATGTTTCTATTATACCTCCATTATTTTAATTCTGAACAATAAATATTAAAGCCACTCAATTCTTGACTGATCCCTCATAATGGGTATGTGCCACGGACAATAGATGAACAAGAACAAGGTCAAGCTCGCACGTTATCATGTTGAAGCCTACCGCAGCAAGTATTCTGCTTGAATTGCTCAGCGTATGTTCCTCGCGAGTTTCCCCCACTGACCACACACACGACCGGACCTTCTTGGCTATTCCCCTTGGCGTAAAGCGTCGTGAAATCAGAAGACTACGCACGTCTTCACCTCGGGACAACGCCCAGCGACACCACGCTGGCATCGCTCAGCAAGACGGCAGCATCGCCCCTCGAAATGTAGAGCACAGGGGGACGGCGAAGACCTGCTGTTTGTGTTTGAGGAGTGCCGTTTCAGACTTGCGGGCTTTCTGCGAAATGCATGCGACATCATCATGCGCGGCCGCGAGCTCATTCACAAAGTGCCTCTGTTCCGCACCTCCGCTTTCTTTGAAAAGCGTTTTCTGGTCGGGTCCTGCTGTCGCTTTCGGCCGTTGTGCAAGCGCTACGGTAGGGGCGTCGGCGAGGCAAGCGTTTTGTGCTCATTCAAGGCCGGTACATGCGTTCAGCTTGAAGTCCTACGTCACCCTACTCAGGGGGGACTTCAACGGGCACCCTCGTGTTTTGATGCGCTGTTTCTTGCTGGTCGACATGATGACGCAGAGCTCCGCCAGCACCATGTGCGGCTGGTTTGGTGCTGCAACGCGAGTCGAGTATCATCTTTACTGTTCCTTAATTGAAGTGGTCCGCGAGATCCTGAACGGCCATCTTGAAAAAGCACGGGGTTCAGGGTCATCGTGAGTGACTTTTCGCTTCCTGATGGCCTTCTGCAGGATAACAATGCGCCTTTCCAGGATGTGCATTTCCAATGAGTGCAGCAGCTGCTCAGGAAATGTACGGCACAAATTCATTGTCTGCTCGGATATATTTACTGTTATCTACGTACGACCAACATGAGTGTGCGTGTTGATCCGCCATACAGTAGCACGTACTGCTTCGGAGAATACTGCTTCGGAGAATTGGTGTACATTTTGGTCTCACTGGATTTATAAATAACAATAATATTGCAATCTCGCCTGATCACTTGTGATGTTAAGACACGTTAGAGTATATATTGGTTTTTGAAAAGGCTGAAAAACTCTTATTTGTTCGAAGCATATTTCATCTCACGCGCTGCATTTATATCTGGCAGCAGGACTAACACCAGGAATTTCATAATGTTGCTATGAATATTGACAATGGTAGTAATCAGCTCTACGTAGGCAAGAACGGTCACGATATAAAAAGGTGACTTCTATGTCTAGTGTACCTGAAAAAGCATTGTTGTGCAGGAGAGCCATCGTTACTGTTTAGGTGACTACAGCGCGTCAGGGTAACAGTGATATCACTTATCAAATAGCCATACTTTATTAAATTCTTAGGCGTTTTTATATAGCCATTATGTTTAGAAAGACTAACTTGCAAGGTGTGCGCAGTGTCTCTTAGGACAGTTATGAAACTAATGTGGGGAATACGTGTGTCTAGTGGATAAGTACATTTTTTTTTAGAATCCTTGGCCTGACGCCAGCATCACAAATGTGGTGATAGAGCCGCCGTCGCCTTCTTAGAAGCCACGGGACTGAATATACGTCTGTAGAGTCACCACAGCCTAAAAACACCATCTTCTCATCTCCCTACCTTACTATCGCCATTCATCACTTATTCACCACCAGTCACCCTTCCCTGTGTAGAGAAGCAAGGCAGAGCTAAACTGTTGCTCAGGTGCACCTCTCTACTTTTCCGTAAATAAATGATCACGCTTTCTTGTTCTTAAAAACCAGCAAAGACGCTTAGCTCAAACGACAAAGCACAAGTATTTAATATTTAGTGCCCCCGTTGTAAGCGCTGGTTCTCTTCTTTAAAATCAAAAGAAGGTACCCTTCTTTTGATTTTCTTCCACGAAAAATCAAGTAACGGAATGAAAGGCGAACAATGGCGCATGTCAAATAGCTTGACGACACTGGTGAGAGGAACACTCTAACGCGTGTGCATGTTTTTTAGTTGTTACGGAATTGTTAATGTCGATGGTGACTGATCGCGGAATTGTATTCTTTGAGATCCATTACTTCCGGAGGAGGGGAATACTTTTCGACTACTTTGTAGAGAAAGAAGTATATGACCGACAATGAGCAAAGTTTTAAAAGGTGGAAGTTAATTACACGACAGCTTGAATTGAAGGCTATTACTCTCCTTTTGTGATCTCACAAAGAGCAGGGACTTCTAACAAATAGATGACATCTGCTTTAAGATATTGATTCTCTAATAGTAAACAAAGAAACAAACAAATAAAAGAACGAGGGAATAAACAAACAAGCAAACAGATGAACAATGAATAAAAACAAACAAACAAACCAAATAACAATCATCATCATTATCATCATCATCAACAACCCCTACTGATTGTTTGTTCAGTGCAGGATGAAGGCCTCTCTCAATAATATTCACAATTCTGTGAGCGAGCTCATTCTCTTCAATTATCGCCAGTTTCTCGACTTTGACACAACACTTGACTCACTAAAATGACGATAAGAGGCAAGAAATAAAGAATTTTTAGTGAGAAAGAAAATACCTGCCCTCAGGTGAGTAACCAGAAGGTGAACTGGGTTCTTGTTAATGATTCATTTCGGTGTAGCCTTAGGTGCTGCAAATATTTTAGGCCTTTACAGTTTCTGCATAAATACGACAGGTGGCAGCAACAGCTGACTGGGATGTAGCGTTTTTAAAACAAAATGTTTTTACCTAATAGTAAAAAAGTGCTAGATAAGGGTATTGGTGAGAAGACCGTTTGCCGTGCTATAAATTATCGCGATTCAACGCCACCAAAGTTGCCATTGGGTGGACTAGAAAAGGAACGGAAACTCAAGCTGAACGTTACCAAAGTAGCCAAGCCGTGCAATTGCATCACTCAGTTTGTACTTAAATGGTCCAAAAGCGGCCTGATGAAAAGAGTTAGTGGTATTGAACTATCAATGATTACATTTTCAAACAGCAATAAAATAGAAACTCGACCATAGTTATTTCTCCACTACCTCTATCTTCAAACCAAGAGGAAATTGCATATAAATAAACAAAGCATAAGTTCAGGGCACCCGGATATCGCTCATGTAGTAACTGCCAGAGACAGAGAAAAACAACCAGGCCTGTGCGGAACGCGCAGCACAGTCACAGCGAAAGCTGGACGAGCTTGCTTTCAGAGCCTCTCTAAGGGCGAAGCTTCCAAAGCCGTGTGCCTGTACATGCTTGTCTCGAGTGTCGCTAGTTTTCGATGTTTCAGGGGGTTTTAGGTCAAAGGTCGTCGCAGCACCGCACCGCGATCGTGAGGTAGCCTTTGCGCCCTCCTTAACTAGGACACTAAAAGACCCCCCCCCCCCCCCCCCCCCCGGTGCCCGTGCACGTCCCTTGCGCACGACTACGGCCATTACCCTCGATATAGACGCCTCCGTTTGTTTGGGCAGTGCTTCTGTGCTAGAAAAAATGCAAAACTTCTCTGCGGAAGGCAAAGAATAATACAGGCTAAAAAGTCTGACAAGCTAAGCGTTCACCTTCACGGCAAGTCCCCGATTCGCCTTCGCAAAACCTATCATGCCAGTTCGCGTTCTCGTTTATCTTCTGCTTCGCCACCCAAACACGTGACCCTTGCGTGCGCTCACCTGATGTGCGTGCCGATTTGTCCGGCGTGAGATGCAGCAACACGGAGTTTCGATATAACCAGCAAAGAGCGGAAAGACTTAGAAACATAGACACATAGATTGTATATGAAGACAGAGAAAAAGGAGAAAGATCTGCAAAAAAATACGCGAAGAAATATATAGAGAAAAACAGACAGAGTATAGAGTCAGAAAGAAAGGCAGAGAAAAACAAAGAAACTGAAATAACGAATAGAAAAAAAAAGAGTTAAAGATATATAGAGATAGGGAGCATGAAAGAAATGGGCAGAAAGAGAGACAAAGAGGGAACTGAAAAAAAAGGGAGCGATAGGGAAAATAAAGAGGATCAAGGAAGGCCGTCCAGCTTCACAGTTGGTTCAGGCCTTCTGCCACTAATGCAAGCAGCGCCAACTTTTTGTTTGTACAGCACTCGCCAACGAATTCCAGGGTTTGTGAAATGCTATTTTACAGTCACGCCTCTGCTTGTGAATAGAGCGAAAATAATTCCCTTTGCTTGAAAATGCAGGGAAAGTAATTTTCATGCTTCCTAAACATGCGCGTCCCGTACACACTACCACGTGAAATACTGCATTAGTAATGCGCGGTACAAGCAAGCGCACATTGCCATCGGGCATAACAACACGCAATTAACAATAACGAATTCATGATTTAAAGCCGGTAGCCCTCTACATAAGGTACATACTTCACTGCGTTTATTACCTTATGGCCACGTATGGGGATGGGGGGGGGGGGGCGTAGCAAGTTAAAATATATTTCAGTACTTGAAGTACGCACTACAGAAAGATATCGCTAATTTTAAAGCAATGCATGCATGCATATAGATTTAGTTTTCTTCAGGGTGGGCGTGCGCACGCCCTACTCTAGCTACCGTGAGGCCTGCACTGTGCATATACACCAGGTGCTTTCATTGGCCTTCCTCTTTTTCTTGATCGCTACATCGCTTTCACGAGCACGCATGTCATATGCGCGTGGTGGCTCGTTTTGCAAGGCATCCCATTCCACGTAATCAGGATACACCAACCTATGTTTATGCTGACGATATCGCATTTTTTGCAATGGCAGATGACATTCACACCTTCTATGAACGGCCGTAGACTTACCTTTATATATTGGAGAGCTGGCTTAATGGCAACTGCTTTCTACTTAATCCGAGTAAATGTGCCCTCCTTTGTTTCCGACTGCAATACCCTGTGATCATCTCTCTGTCTTACCATCATGAGGATATACCACAGGTGGAATCTGTTAGATACCTTGGAGTAATTTATCACACATCGCTAAACTGGTGACCACATATCGCATATATATCCGAAAAACGTGTGCTGGCCATTGGAATATTACGTAGGCTAAGCAACTACCGCATAGGTATGAGAAGAGACACATTGGTAATAATATATGGCATCTACGTTCGTCCTATTTTTGAATTTAGTTGTGTACTTTTCTATGGAGTTCCAGCTTACAAGTTTTATCCTCTAATTCTTCTGGAAAGAGAAACTTTGCGCTTATGCCTTGGTCTTCTTATAACAGTTGCCAACAATGTGTTGTATCTCGAATTGAGGGTCCCTCCGCTTTCTTGTAGAATTCTCCTTCTGACTGTTTAGACACTCTTGAGAATTTATGAATCACCATTACGACATTCAGAAACAGCCTTTATTTCCAATCCGGAATCGCTTTTTGCTGCTAGATGGCCGTGATTTCACACCCCACAAATTATATTTATGCAAAATTTACTGGAGCCTCTAAACGTGCTTACATGCGACATCTTGCCGAGTCGTGATAATTCAGCCCCGGTGGAAATTCAATTCGACGACATTTTTCCTAATAATGCCAAATTACTTCCCTATAATATTTTGGATGGTTCACTACAAGATCACATGCGCCGTATTACAACGAACGTTATTATTGCTACAGACGCATCGCAGTATGATGAAAAGTCAGGGGTTGGTATTTTCAGCCTAATTTTAAATTGGATTTATTCCCTTCGACTACGGGATTTTATACCCGTATTTGTGGCTGAGTTTCTGGCAGTAATGCTCGCCTTGCGAATGTTAGATACAGCGATTACATCAGCTGTAATAATAACAGATTTCCTATTTCTCTGTGCGGCACTTTCTGTTGGTGCTGATAATCACGTAACAAAGGCGTTCCGTGCACTTGTACCTGCGCATTTGAGAAAAAAATGATTAGTTTGGGTGCCTGGACATAAAGGTTTGTTTCTAAATGAAATAGCCGATTCCTTATCTAAGTCGTCAATCAGCGAACCAATTCTACCGCTCTGTCCATCATCCGCTTATGTGACGGCTGCTCGATTCCGCAGACGTACGTTTATGGAAGTCTTTAAAGGTTCAGCACTAACAAACTATACAGAACATCGCCAATTATTATATCCCTGGCGAAGAGACTTTTGCCGCACTCGAAAACAAGAAGTGACTATCACAAGGCTGCGCTGCCGGGTACCAAATCTAAATTTCTATAAACACAGGTCGGCTCAGGCACCTTCGCCACTGTGCGCATTCTGTGATGAACTGGAAACAATAAATAATTTCTCTTGACCTGCCGGCGGTTTAACAAATTGCGAAAAATCCTTTTAGAAATTCCTTTACGTGGTATTTCTATGGACTTATCTGTGCCTTTCATTTTGCCTTTTAGAGCTTCCATTTCAGGTTTCTCTAATGCGGCAGTATGCGCGGCCGTCCGCGACTATATTGATAAAATAATAGGTTGAATAATTAACCGGTTTCTATAACCTAACATGTCCACATAGTTATATACGTATAAAATCAGATTATTGCTCTATTCTAAGAATAAATTCGTTTATGTAAATATTTGTATGCATTACATTAAGCACCACGCTTTCCTAGGCTATCGGTAATCTTTCTGTTATACCTCCATTATTCCAAATATGAACAGTAATCTTTAAAACCACTCGATTCTTGGCCAATCTTCAGAGTGGGTATGCGCCAATAACAATAGCTGAACAACAACAACAACATCATTCCACGTTAGCCCACTCGTCATCATGTTGAAGCCTCTGCAGCAATTCTTCGACCTGCTGTTCTCAGCAAATGCTTGTCGCGTCTTTCGCCAGCTCACCACGAGTGCGACCGAGGCCTTCTTGGCTCTCTTGTTTGGCGTAAAGCGTCTTGAAAACAGAAGACTACGCAAGTATTTACCTCGGGAGACCGCCCATGGACACTGCGCTTACATCGGACAGCGTGACTGTGGCATCGCCCCCTCGGAGCGCAGAGCACAGGGGGACGGCGAAGACCTGGTGTTTGTGTTTGAGAAGCGCTGTTTCGGGCTTGCGGGCTTCCTGAGAACTGCATGCGACATCGTCATGCACGGCCGCGAGCATATTCGAAAAGCGCTTCCGCTCGGCACCTGTGCCTTCTTCGCGAAACGCCTTCCGGTCATGTCCTGCTGTCACCTTTGGCTGTTGTGCAAGGGCTACGCTGGGGGCGTCAGCGAGGCAAATGTTTTGTGCTCCTTTTAGGCTGGTACATGCGCGAGCTTCAAGTCCTCAGCCTGAGCTACGCCACCCATCCGCGGGCACTCAGAAAGCACTTCAACGGCCAGCCTCGTGCAATGATGCGCAGTTTCTTGCCGGGTGACATATTGCCACACTTCTCCCCAGCACTACGCGTGGCTGGCTTGGTACTAAAAAGCGAATCGAGAATCACCTTTCCTGCTTCTGGAAGAGTCCCACGAGATCCTGGACGGCCCTCTGGAAAAGGCACGGTCTTCAGGGTCACCGTGAGTGATTTGTTTCTTCCTGATGGCTTCCTGCGTATAGCAGATGTGTATAGAAGATGTGTATAGCCAACGTGTGCAGCAGCCGCTCAAGAAACTCGCAGCACGGACTCACCAAGTCCTTGGTTACATTGAACGTTATACACATATGACAAACATGAGTGTGAGTTATGATCCGTTGTACAGTAGCAGGTACTGCTTCCGAGAAGGGGTCTATTTTTTGTCACATTGGATATATAAATAAACGATAATATTGCATTCGCACCTGATCGCTTGTGACGTTAAGCTTGGTTATAGTGCATACTGGGTCCCCAAACAGAGAAAATGTTTTTGTTCGAAGCATCTTTCATCTCTCCCTCATCTGCCACGCTTCAAATATATTGGGAAGTAGGGCTGGCACCAAGATTTTCATATTTTTGCTATGAATATCGACAATCAGAGTGATCAGCTCTACGGAGGCATGGGCGGTCGTGATATAAAAAGGTGGGTTTCTATGTATAGTGCACCGAAAAAAAGCATTGATGTGCAAGAAAGTCACCGTTACCATTTATGTGACTACAGCGCATCAGTGTAACAGTGACATCACCATTAAAGTATCCATATTTTAATATGAATATTTAATATAGTCATTCTGTTTGGAAAGACTAACTTTTAAGGTAAGTGCAGAATCTCATAGGTCAGCGATGAAGGCAATGTAGACAATACATTTGTGTAGTGGGTAAGTACATTGTTTATAGAATCTTTGGCCCGTGACCAGAAGCATATGTTAAAAAATGTGTTGCTAGGAGCCATGGTTGTGTTCTCAGAAGCCACTGGACAGGATGGATGCACATATGTAAAGTAGCCCAGCATACCATCGTCATTCAGAACTCTTTCAATCTCCACTCCCCTTTCTAGAGTACTCAAGCCACAGACTAACATTTCTATTGAACCATCGCACGTTCTGCTATGAACACACAGCCACGCACCCACATGCAAGTGAGCACACAAACACACACACACACACACGCAGACACACACACACACAAGTGCGACAGAATATTCGGCTCATCCGCCGAACTTTGCTTGTATGCTGGCTTGTATTCTTGTATGAGATATAATTACATGTCTTTACTATGCCCTAAGGGCTAAAGGCACACTGAAGTGTTGTCTATTGACGAAGTTACAACACACCCAAATGTGGTGGCCAATCACAGCCTTACAAAGGCCTACTAAAATACTCATCATATTACTTAGCCAGATAAATAAAATATGGTGGTTTAAACGTAAAGAATCGTCCTGAAAAATGTAGTAGGGGAAGCTGTAGTGCGCACACGTTTTATTGTTCAGCGGTGTGGCAAACAGCACAAGAATAAAGAGCATAACGCTAACAAAAATGCGACAATTTAACTATCTATCTATTAGTTTGCGTCCTCTTCGTCCGTTTACGTTGACAGGACTATAAAAAGGTACGCCTCAGAGATTCTTAAAATTAACTAGCGGAGACTCTGGCGCTGCGATCGTTTAGCGATCGTGGGGTTGGTGGGTAGTACACATATTTCCCAAGAATTCGTTCTCCCGGGTCTCAAATCGCACTTGTGGCTTCGTTTACTGCCGCGTTTGGGTTTCGCTTCGAAGAAAAGAACAGAAGCTTTTGAGCTTTGTCACCCGATTAGAAAAGGCAAGCCTAAAATAATGAGCTGGTGAAGTGCAACTGCGGAACATTTCCTCATTTTTCTTAGGAAACTGTTCCAAGCCCCAAAAACAGACACAGAGCCAGAAGTACGAAGATTTCTTAAATTTGTGTACTACCCATCATTGCCATGCTCGCTGAAGCTCCGTGCGTAGTAGCTCTCATAGACGCTTGCGCTAGAGTTTGCTCTATACAGTATATATTTAGGAACCTCTTTGGGGTACACCGAGTGATTTCTGCAACTAGCGACATAACGCACAACAAGAAATGCACACAATAAAGAAATATAGCTGAACATATCATGTGAAATGAAGAACGATCCACATAGTAACCATAAGTTTTTTTACAAGAAATGAAACCATATCTGTGCAAGCAATGTGCTGCAGACACTTGGCATAGCAGAATACTGTTGATCACCTTTTTCAATAGACACAAAGGTTATCCTGCGCATTACGTGTCATAATATATGCCGCATATGTTGCCAGACATTAGCGCGATTTGGTACATGCAAACTTGTGTTGTTGCATTGCTGTTCACACCTTTCATATCCACGAACCACCTCTGCAAGTGAAACTTATCACCGAAAAGCAACGAGTAGGCAACGGTAGAGAACGAAAGCACTCTTCCATTGTGTGAGATTGATTTTCAGCAATATATCTCAATCAGTTGAACTTGAGTACTTACAGCTGGACGAAAAGTAGCGCGTGCTGATTTTACCAAAGCCGTCTTTTTTACTACCCGCCATGGTGGTCCAACGGTTGTGGTTGTCCATTGCTGACTGAAATTCTTGTGGTATTTTGATGTAGGCAGGAATCCCTGCACTTTGATACAGGTGCATGCTAGAGACACAAAGTGGTAAAATTTATGGAGCGCCCCACTACGGCGTCTCTTTTAATGATATTGTGGTTTTCGGTTGTTTAGCCTCATCCAATTGATCATTAACAACTATGTTTTTAAGGCTGTTTGGAAAATTTCGATCCCAGAACAACGTGAGTTACCTTTTCTCCTTGAGTTTGAGCAGGCACCTATGGTTGATACTACACATTCAGCTGAAGACGCGTCTACGTTCCCGGTAAAGAACAGAGAAAATAGGCAGTTATGGTTTACCATTAGCGTGATAGCGAATGTTAAGAAAGTGACGTTTTCATGCAGCAATCTTTCGTTGCGGGCAGCGTCTTATAATTAAAAGGGATAGCGTTTACGTGGTGTACGTGCCCTAGCTGAGAATTAAGAAAGTTAGCTGAGAATTTAGAAGAGAATTAAGAAAGAAAGTTGCTGAGAATTAAGAAAGTTGGAAAGGAAAAGAAACCGTGATTGTCGGGTTGTGTTTTGGCACCAAGCATTTTGGGAAGCTTATTTCAGTAATACTGAGAATAAATAAATATGAACCATGCACCCAATCGAAAAAAAGCTGTTGCCAATTTCTTTACATCGATCTTGTAGTTAGGCCTATACGATTTTGAATTAGGAATCTATCTTGAAAACAACACTAACTTATTCGTAATACTCAGTCATCGAAGCTAATGGAAGGCAAGCGAAACCACTTTAAACAGTCGTTTGCTGCGAGCAAAGTGAATCTTTCTACAACTACACGCCAACTTACTTCCAAGCGGGCGTCCGAGAGCGTCGCGTTGTTTTACGTACACTACGTATACCAACGCTAACATGGTAAGGTTGAAGCTGAAAAGCAGCTAGCGCGCATGCTAATCGGTACGGGCAACGTATGTATCTGCACATGTACACTTCGAAGTCGCTATAACGGTTCGCCCGGTATACCGGTAAGCCCGCTGTAGTATCACTGTCTTATTTTTTCCGGGCGGACTTGTATTTCACGGTGAATGTTCAAAAGAGCGATGCCAACCAATCTTTCATTTGTTGTTGTAGCTCTCAGGTCTAATTTTTGGTGGTATCAGCAATGAAAAAGGGCGTTTCGCTTCTGCTATGTTGATGGGCAGGGTCCCCAGAATCTTTAGCAGATGGTGCAGGTTTGGGAACAATATCTTTTGGCGATTTTCAACTGTATGCATCGCAGACATGTTAAGGTTTTTCACTTCTTTTTCGCAGCCCGTATGCTACCAAGTCGCTTTACAAACCCAAAGTTTAGATTTTATTCGACTAGACGTCAGAAAACTCCTCGGCATTGGCAAGAGTTGCAGATTTGAAAGTAGGGAAAAAAAAGGAAAAGAATGGGGAAAAAAGGAAAAGGACAGAAGGGAAAAAGCACCTACAAGAGGTGCCGATGCATTGTAAAGCGCTCACAGAACTGACCTAGCAATGCAATTACAGCGACTGGCACCAGAATGCAAGAAACATACAACCGACAGGCAAAGATGGTGCACATTACCGCGTAATTAATTAAGCAAGTTGCAAGCGCTGGCAGTTGTTCTGAGAATTCGATTATGAGAATTTGATGAGAACGCGTTCTGAGAATTCGATTATGGTGCACTATGCTCTAAACGAAACGGGTGTTCATTCCTTCGTCACTATTGAACCGATAACTGATTTATATGTTGGGTTTAACGTCCCAAAACCACTATATGATCATGAGAGACGCCGTAGTGGAGACTCCAGAAATTTCGACCACCTGAGGTTCTTTAGCGTGCACCCAACTCTGAGCACATGGGCCTACAACATGCCCGCCTCCGTCGGAAATGCAGCCGCTGCAGCCGGCATTCGATCCCGCCACCTGCGGGTCAGCAGCGGAGTACCTTAGTTACTAGATCACCGCGGCGGGGCAGTGAACCGATCACTCAAGGTTTTGTGGGGCGCGAAGCTGCCTTTCTTCACGCCAGCGCAAGTGCGGTAAACATGAATACGCGTACCAGTTAAAACTGTGTATACATGGCATATCTATACTGCCAGCGATATGCATATATGTACAGCTTTGATTATGTTGACGTAAAAAAAATGAAGGCTGCATGCTTGCTAAAAACAGAAGACTCTTTGCCGCAACGCTGTAGTGTACTGGAGCAGAGCGACGGGAACAACGAAAAAAACAAAAACAGATCACCATGCGTTTTTGCGCGTAGATAAGGTTACTAGCGGGAACACGCAGTGAACAAACTATTTCTAGGTGAGTATATAGTCTAATCCCAGGTGCATTTTAGTTTGAGTGTAAGTAAACATTTCTCAAGAGTGATTACCTTGCCCTGGCAGGTTGCGCGACATTACCTGTACGATCGTAGTGCTTCATTGCTATCAACAGTCACAGGGAAACCTAATGTGAAGAAACTTGCGAGAAATTCTACCCGAAAAATAACGCGCGCGAAATCAAGTTCGGAACGCGCGGCATAACTTACAAAAATGAACTCTTATTGCAGCAAGCAAGCATGGTTGGACGCACGCAGTAAAGTAAGAAATGTCGAATAAGAGGTTCCAATGCATCAGGACTGCTTGGCATACTTAAAACAAAAACTATTCCAATAAGCATGAAGTCACAAAGATCGACCGTAAAAAATCGCTCAGGAAATAAGCGAAAGCGAAAAGCAGCTAATAATGTGCAAAAACCTGCTGCGTTTGCATCTCATTCCACATAGAGAGGAGTCATCATCGACTTGAAAGAATGGTCGAGTACACGTCACAATGATTCGTTTTGGAAGTGTAGTTCAATAAATAGTTGTATTTACCGGTCGTTTACTGCGTTTTAGAGCGATTATTTACTTTTAATATTTACTTACTCCTTCTCTCTTCACAGGCATATACGCATGAGGCGGGATGTCTCGTGACTTTGATATACATGTACACACTCTGCCCAAACAACCGGTGATAGTCATGTCAAAGAGACCCGGAGTGCAGGAGAGAGGAGGTTCAGACTTCACCGTGCTCCACCCTCCTCTCACCAGTCGGGTCGGTGTGACCACATCCCGCAAAAATAATTTCTGGCTACGCAACTGGTTTATTAGTGGTTTGCCAACTTTTTTTAAGCTCCAAAAAAGTCTCCATGAGCCCTAGCAGTTCATGATGCCCTTGTAGTCGCATTGTGACATTTTCCTCATCGTTGGGTTGTTTGGCAGTATATGACCATGCAAGTCTTGCAGTCTCTCGAGCAGCGCTGCGTACAGCTGAGGTACATCAATGCTTGAGCCTGCGAAAATTAGAGAGAAGGTTACACTTTCGTACTTGTCATAATGTTCTACTAAGTGCTTAATCACAGCCATCGGCAGGTCCTGCGGGTACAACGAGTTGCCGAGAAGGCAAGCCTCGAGTGCGTCGCAAATCGCAACCTTGAAGGTCTGGGAGCACAGTTTCGCCTTGCAACCGATCGTCTTTTCAAGCCAAGTTTTGAACTCCCGTTCCATCGATGAGCAACGACTGGATCAAAACCACCAGCGTTTTCAGGGTCGTCTCGGGGTTCCACGAAGGTCCGTCAAACGTGCCCGGAATGCTGAGCGAGACGAGCCCACTCCTGTACAGTTTCCGGTTGAAGCGCACCCTTCCGCCGTCTGTCGCCATGAAGCGTACCTGCGGTGGACAGGCTGGGTTGTCAAGGGGGAACATGAGCACTAAATGGAACAAGCCTCCCTAGCACGGCGTGTTGTCGGGTCCCACGATGACGGCGTGGACGTAGGTGACGTTGCCTTTTTCGGGCTCGACGAAGATTCCTGGCACAGGGTTGTCAATGATGTTCTTGGGGTCATGGTTGAGTCTCAGCAGACACTGCCCCGACAGCTGCTTGGGCTGGGCCAACGCGGTCTCCAATTGGCACGTAGCTGCAGTTATCTGAGGTTTGTCCGTGGCGGAATAAGGGGCGGCGATGGCTGTGAGCGGACGTCGCTGCATTCTGGTGGCCGTTTGCGCAGATGATGGTACTATACAATGGCTGCCACCCACTAGCAGGGATTGACCAAGAAAGGAGTTATTCATAATTAAAATCATCACTTACTATTTGTATGACTCATTATACTCAATAGTTAGAATAAATAATGATCGTAATCGATATGAAAGCCACCCTGATTCATTTAAATATTTCTGTGCCGCAGAACGGAGATTGACAAGGACCTAATGCTCCCAAGAATTGAATATTCGAAACTTTACTTCCATTAAAAAGCAATTGAACGCCGTTTTGAAAATTTTCTCATCAAAAAATAAAGCAGTTGCATGATAAGAAATTGTGCTGGATTCTTCTCCCATCGTAGTAAAACAAGTAACGTGGGAACGGAGCCAGACCACTTCTGGGCATATAATACTTTAATTTTTGAAAGCGACGGGGAGATTTTGGAAAAAAGGAAAGGGACCGAAGAGAAAAAGCATCTTATAGGGGTGGCGATGCATTGTAAAGCGCTCACAGAACTGACCTAGCAATAAACTTACAGTGACTCGCATCAGAATGCAAGAAACAGACAACTGAGAGGCAGAGATGGTGCACATTAGCGCGTAATTCAGTTAACAATTTGCATGCGCTAGCAGTTGTTGTGAAATTGTCGTCAGAGTTCACGCGTTCTGAGAATTTGATTATGGTGCACTATGCTCTAAACGAAACCGGAGTTCATTCCTTCGTCACTAGTGAACCGAGCACTCAAGAGTTTGCGTGGAACGAGGCTGCCTTTGTTCACGCCAGCGTAAGTGCGGCAAACATGAATGCGCGTACTAGTTAAAACAGTGTATACATGGCCGTTCTATACTGCACGGCGATATGCATATATGTACAGCTTTGAACATGTTGACTTGAAGAAAAATGAAGGCTGCACGCTTTCTAAGAACAGAAGACTCCTTGCCGCAACGCTGGCGTTTTGAAGAGCAGAGTGACGGGAGTTACGAAAAACAAAACAAAAAAGAGATCACCATACGTTTTTGCGCGTATATAAGTTTACTGGTGGGTACACGCAGGTAACGAGCTATTTCTAGGTGAGTATATAGTATAGTCCCAGTTGCATTTTCGTTGGAGCCTAGTTTAATATTTCTCAACAGTGATTAGCTTGCACTAACAGAGTGCACGACATCACCTCTACAATTGGAGTGCTTCATTGCTATCGAAAGTCACAGGGAACCCTAATGTCAAGCAAAGGTGCGAAAAATTCTACCCGAAAAATAACGCGTGCGAAATCAAGTTGGGAACGTGTGGCATAACTTACAAAAACGAATTCTTATTGCGTATTGCAAGCATGCTTGGACGCACGCAGTAAAGTAAGAAATGTCGACCTAGAGCTTCGAATGCGTCAGGGCTGCTTGGCATATAGAGCTTAAAAAAACTATTTCTATAAGCATGCAGTCACAATCATCGACCGTAAAAAAATCGCTCAGGAAATAAGCGAAAGCGAAAAGCAGTTATTAATGTGCAAAAACCTTCTGCGTTTGCATCTCAATACACATAAAGAGGAGTTATCATCGACTTGAAAGAATGGTCGAGTACACGTCACAATGATTCGTTTTCGAAGTCTAGTTCATTTAATGGTGGCCATGTACCTGCCGTTTACTGCAGTTTATAGTGACTACTTTACTTTTATATTTACTTACTCCTCCTCTCTTCACAGCCTTATACGCATGAGGCGGGATGTCTCGTGACTTTGATATACATGCACACATTCTGCCCAAACAACCGGTGATAGTCACGTCAAAGAGACCCGGAGTGCAGGAGAGAGGAGGTTCAGACTTCACCGTGCTCCACCCTCCTCTCACCAGTCGGGTCGGTGTGACCACATCCCACATAAATAATTTCTGGCTACGCCACTGGTTTATTAACGGTTTGCCAACTTTTTTTAAGCTCCAAAAAGTATTCTTGAGCCCTAGCAGTTCCTGATGCCCTTGTAGTCGCATTGTAACATTTTCCTCATCGTTGGATTCTTTTGCAGTATATGACCATGCAATTCTTGCTGATTGATTGAGTTCTAGGGTTTAACGTCCCAAAACCACCATTTGATTATGAGAGACGCCGTAGTGGAGGACTCCGGAAATTTTGACCACCTGGGGTTCTTCAACGTGCACCCAAATCTGAGTACACGGGCCTACAACACTTTCGCCTCCATCGGAAATGCAGCCGCCACAGCCGGGAATCAAACCCGTGACCTGCGGGTTAGCAGGCGAGTACCTTAGCCACTAGACTTCCGCTGCGGGGCCATGCAATTCTTGCTGTCTCTCGAGTAGCGCTGCGTACTGCTGAGATTCCTCCGCGCTGGAGTGTTCACCAAGTAGGGACAAGGCTACACTTTCGTACTTGTCATATTGTTCTACGAAGTGCTTAATCACAGCCATTGGCAGGTCCTGCGGGTACAACGAGTTGCCGAGAAGGCAAGCCTCGAGTGCGTCGCAAATCGCAACCATGAAGGTCTGGGAGCACAGTTTGGCGTTGCAACCGATCGTCTTTTCAAGCCTAGTTTCGAACTCCCGTCCCAGTGCACGTTCGTTGGCCAACGGCTGCTCGATGAGGAACGACTGGATCGAAACCACCACCGTCTTCAGGGTCATCTCCGGGTTCCACGAGGGTCCGTGAAACGTGCACGGAATGCTGAGCGAGATGAGCCCACTGCTGTACAGTTTCCGATTGAAGTGCACCTTCCACCGTCTGTCGTCATGAAGCGTACCTGCGGTGGACAGGCTGGGTTGTCGAGAGGGAACTTGAGCACGAAATGTAACAAGCCTCCCTGGCACGGCGTGTTGTCGGGTCCCACGATGACGGCGTGGACGTAAGTGACGTTGCCTTTTTTGGGCTCGACGAAGATTCCTGGCACAGGGTTGCCAACGATGTTATTGAAGTCATGGTTGAGTCTCAGCAGACACTGCCCCGACGGCTGCTTAGGCTGGGCCAACGCGGTCTCCAAATTGCACGTAGCTGCACTTCGCCGAGGTTCGTCCATGGCGGAATAAGGGGCGGCGGCAGCTGTGAGTGGACGTCGCTGCATTCTGGTGGCCGCTTGCGCAGAATGATACTATACAATGGCTCCCACCCACTATGAGGTATTCACCAAGGAAAGAGTTATTCATAATTAAAGTGATCACATAATATTTGTATGAATAATTATACACAATACTTAGAATAAATAATAATGCTAATCACGATAAAAGCCACCCTGATTCAATTAAATATTTCTGTACCGCAGAACGGAGATCTACAAGAACCTAATGCTCCCAAGGATTGAATATTCGAAACTTTACTTCCAATATAATGCAATTGAACACCGTTTTGGAAAGTTTTCTCATAAAAAAAAGAAGCAGTTGCATGATAAGAAATTGTGCTGGATTCTTTTCCCATCGTAGTAAAGCGAGCAACGTGGGGACGGAGCCAGACCACCTCTGGGCATATAATACTTTAATTTTTTGAAAGCGACAGTGAGGTCTCGTAAAAATATCCGCCTTTTGTCATGTTGAACACAAACTCCTTGCCAAGGAAACATGAGGTGTTGATACTCGTTTATATGAGCGATTGATGTTTTTTGAGTGTCTTGCGTTTTGGCACGCCTTCTTAATCTATCACGATTTATGAGAGTTGTCCGTATAATTGAGAATTACGGAACACAGAGAGCAGCTTTCGCCAGAGCATGTGCGATTTCATTTGTTTTTCTCCCTTTGTGTCCTGGTACCCAGATTAACCTGGTTACAGTTACGTGGATAGGGACTAGAAAATGAAAACTACGTAATAAATGACAGTCGCGTTTTGAGGGCTATGCTGAGCACAAAAAGAAAGAATAAGTAACTATGTATGGCCATAATATATGTCGATGGGGAGCTTTCTTATTTCTATTACAACCGCCAGATTTTCCGCCAGAAATCTTGATAAGAATTTGAGAAGTGCTGTAATGAAAATGACTAATTGAGGGTCTCAAAGATAATACCAAAGCTGGATTTTCTCTCAAATGTGAGATACCTGATAATGTTTGTTCCATATATCCCCTATCGGAGACTGGTAAAAGCCCATTTTATCCCTGGTAATCAAGGAACGAAGGAAAATAACTTTATTTTTATTCTGTACAACGCGACAGGGTCCCGCATCTGGCTGAGCCCCACGTAGACACCGGTAAGGCAACTTTATGGAGTGATTGGGATATATATAGTCAAAATGACTCAGAGGTACTGTCTTTCATGACCAATGAAAGGAACTTCATTCACTTTAGCATCGACTGGTTCAACATGTGCTTTTAGATAGTTTAGCTGAGTTGTATGAAACCGAGGCGAATAAGAAAAATAAGCATCGCTGATACATAAAAGTTGCTTTTATTTTTATGGTATATTGATAATTTTAGGAATGTTTGTACCGTAGCATCCTCAACCAGCCCAGATAGGGCGACTGTGGTTCTAAATAGAGAACATTATTGCCTAAATGAATATCGGTAATCCAAGCCTCAGGGCCGCTCTTTCTAAAAGTATACAAGAGGCGCAGTTTATAAGATGCTGCTTCAGTATATAAACACATGCGACTCCTAATACTGGGCGTAAATACGTTTTGTAAACCAAAGTTAGTGTACCTATCTTGCATCGCCGATCGACCTTTGCAAAGCCTTTCGAACGGCTCTAAGCGCCCGTACTTGTATGTATGTATGTATGTATGTATGTATGTATGTATGTATGTATGTATGTATGTATGTATGTATGTATGTATGTATGTATGTATGTATGTATGTATGTATGTATGTATGTATGTATGTATGTATGTATGTATGTATGTATGTGGGTATGCATGTATATATGTATGTATGTATGTATGTATGTATGTATGTATGTATGTATGTATGTATGTATGTATGTATGTGGGTATGTATGTATGAATGGATGTATGAGGGTATGCATGCATGTATGTATGTATGTGTGTATGTATGTATGTATGTATGTATGTATGTATGTATGTATGTATGTATGTATGTATGTATGTATGTATGTATGTGCAAGCTATCTATCTATAGTTGTGTATTCAACGTGGGCATGTTAAGGGGGATGGTTATTATAAATTTTTCTCAAATTTTTGCGAAGTTCAAACGTGGCGTGTTCTGCAGGTTGCAAGTTATTTTAATAGTACCTGGTTTACCCAAAGGAAACCCCATAACTGCGTTTCTTTTAAACATTACGGTGTAAATAGATATTCTGTAACCAGTTTTGAACGACGCACATATACGCTTGTAAGCGAATATGATATTGAATATGTATCCTTGTCTGAATCAAACATGATTTATAATCTGCATATACATATGCGTATACATCATCATGAGTAGGAATAGTGCTTAGCAATATATTAAAAAGGAGAAGCGACGTGACTGCTCGCTGAGGAACGCCTCGTAACTAGAAGTGTACAATTAAAAAATTACCTTTGAGTGGAAAAATTCCTTCAATTTGAAAACTCGCTAAACCACCTTACTATGGAATTAGGGATGTCATGAAGTTTTAATTATTCCAATAATATTTTATGTTATACACTATCGTAAGCTTTTAATATATCCAAAGTTACCAGGGCTGCTGTTTGTCAATGACAGTGCGCCAATTAAATTCGGCTCTGCTAGTCTACTTGGGCATGCCAGATATATTATAGAGTTCTAGAACCAATTTTGAAAAGACTGAGAACTTCTCAAATGTTCACCAACTTAATAAGACTTACATAAAAGAATATTCATCTTGATTTAAACACATTAGAAGCTAACGCTGTTGATCACATAATTGGGATGACTGCCCTTTGGGCGTGTTAGCAAAGGTTCATGATGAAACAGACGCTGAAATATACACACACTTAGAGAGAACACAGATGAGCACTTGCGAGCTACTGAAAATATAATTTAAAAGCGAAGAGTAATATATGCATAGCACTTATGTACGTCATTCCGAGCCTCCCCCTGACATCATCAACAACGTGATATATCAAACAACCACTTCCATTATCGATGGCACACAACCGGAAACAAAAACGTGTAAATACTTGTTACGGCTTTTACTTCCTCTAAATGATCAAGTTTGTCATCTTTCCAATAGACCGACCCAACGAAAAGGCCGCACCAGACATCGGTCCGAAGAGCTCACTAAAATAATAAATCCACAGTAGTGACGGGCGGTGTGTACAAAGGGCAGGGACGTAATCAATGCGAGCTTATGACTCGTGCTTACAGGGAATTCCTCGTTCAAAGGGAAGAATTGCAAGCCTCTATCCTAATGACAAAAGAAGTTCCACAGGTTACTCTGTCTTTTCAAAGAGGGATAAAGACACGCTGCTCTCTTCAGTGTAGCGTGCGTGAGACCCCGGACAACAAAGGGCATCACAGACCTGTTATTGCTCTGTTTCGTGCGGCTATAGGAGTCGTTGTCCCTCTAAAAAAGCAGTAAGGTGCTGGGAACCCTGCACCTATTTAATAAGTTTGGAAAGAGGTACATGCGTGTTATGGATAGATTAGTGTCCGCTTATAAATAAAATTTTCAGATGCTAGTAAGAGCTCGTCTGTGTCCTCTCTTAGTATGTGCATATTTTGGCACTCGTTTCATCATAAGTCTAATATTGTCCAAGGTGTATCACGCACAATTGTTTATTGGAACTGGAGCTATTTTAGCAATTTTCTAGTATGATGAATCCACGAGCACTTGATATAATGGTTGCCTATACCTAGCGAAATATCAGGGGCCTCCATAAAAAAAAAATTGGGAGATGCCACTTACCTGGGAATCGACGTTATGCGAAGCATGCGGAGGGAAGGTGACCTAAATGCAGTTTCGTTTTATTGAGCGATGTGTCATAAAATGGCGCTAAGTATTTTTACAACTGTTGCACGCACAGGCATATGTTGAATAATTGCAGATGTTCATGGAACCTGTAGTTTGCACTTGCGGAACGATGCCAACTGGAACATGCGTATTAGCAACACCGGAAGCTGATATGAACCGCTGAAGCTCGCGAAAATGCTGGCCTTGGACACTGCTATATAAATCAACTTCAGCGCAAGGCACCTAACCACAATTGACCTTAACTCGACGTGACGGCTGTATCAGAGGAGTTCATATGTGTTTTTTATAAGATTAGGTAGGCAGCACTGCAACCAGTATTGACGTTTCACGAAAATTAGCGTTGATTTAAAAAAAAAAGTTCCGAGGCCTGGCGTAGCTCTTTGAGAGAATACTTGACTGCCACGCCGAATGCTCAGGTTTGACTCCTGCTGGGACCCTGAAATTCATTGTTTGCATTGATCGGAAGGTCAAAGCTGTCTCTTTCAGGTTTTTCTCAACACTGACATTTATTCTATGCCATCGTTGGGTCGACGCTATCGATGTCGGTTATTTCCTAACGCTTACGCATTTTAATTGCCCATGTGTGTTCTCATCGTTTCTGGGTAGATAGTAAGTGTCAATCACCTGTGGCACATAGGCGCATACCAGCGGCACATACCCGCCCGTGGGTATGTGCCGATGTCTGACAGGAAGTGTTTGACGACGTACGCGACTGGATTGTGAGATTATTCATGTTTTGACCAGCGCGTCTTGTTCGTCAAACCATCTTACCCTCTAATGTTAATTTTGATTCACGCCAAGTTAAGGGGGTGACCACGAGAGCACCTAAACGTAAGCAGTTAGGTAGATAGATAGATAGATAGATAGATAGATAGATAGATAGATAGATAGATAGATAGATAGATAGATAGATAGATAGATAGATAGATAGATAGATAGATAGATAGATAGATAGATAGATACGCTAAATGTTGCCGAAGTTCGCAAAGAAATGCTACTACCGTCACCAACTGCAGCGTAATTTGCATGTCGATCCTCACATAACGTTGGCATGTTCAATTATTGATACTTCAATTGAATGCATCACTCAGTATTTCAGAATACGAGAGAAGGAAATTTGCTTTTACACCACTCGCTATATTTTTTACTTTTCGTTTTATTTCTTCGTCCACTAGAAGTCCATGTTATACGCTCATTATAAAATTTAAAGCCTGTCAAGACGGCTAGTACACTGAACATCGTAAAGAAATAATTTTTGATTTTTGACTGGTAAACACCCCGTAAGCACTAGCTTGCGGTTATAAATTCAAAGCCTCGATTTATAACTTGGATAATAATTTTCGCCTTACGGCATATTTTACCCGAAATGAAAAAGACTAGACCTCGGCCTCCAGTAGGACAGTCTAATTGAAAACACCCGTAAGACTTTAAATGAAAACACTGAAGCACTTTCAACGACCCTATGATAAAAAAAAGTGCGGAAGTCGAAATAGACTCTCTAGTATAGAATACAGTTTGAGTGACCTTTTTTTGATTTAGGATAGAAGTGAGGAAAACAGGACGAGTTCGCGCTGACAGACGACATTGCTCTCTTTCAAACCTTAGTAATATGTTCTGAATCTGTCGTTTTCTTATGGCGATGCGCTGGTTTTGAAAAAAAAAGGAGTAGAGAAAAGCTCGTTTGATTCAAAATCACACCCAGAGGTAGGCTTCCATTTGATTTCGTCACTTGCAAGCCGTATATGTTTTGTTTTCAAGCAAGTTGCAACCATTCAACAGCAGATCGGATGGCGCGTATAATTTTTTTTTTCGAAAATAGCCTGTGAAATATTGTCTCCCAGGTTCCCCTACAGCTGGTTCTTTGCCTTCGTTTCTTCATGCTTTTTTCCCAGCTGCCTCAATATTTGCAGTGAACTATTGTTTCGCCTCATAAATTAGCCATATTTTATTGATTCGGCAAGCACCAGCGGCCACTTTTCAGACATTGCAAACTGGCTACGGACTACTCCCAGCAAGGACTTAAGTCGCCTGATTGACTCGACTGCCTAAATTTCACTGGATAAGGAGTTATTTATATTTTAATGTATAATTATTGCCGTAAATAATGCTTGTCCGCATCCGTAGATACCTTCTACCACACCAAAGGGAACGCCGCTGGTAGCTCGCAGGTACCTTTCCTTCTGTATTTTTTTTTCAATATTACTGGACACATTCGTATATGTGCACAAAATCACATGCCAAATCACAAATCAAGCAAAGTCAGAACACAATAAAAAGTTGTTTGTCTTAGACCCGGAACAGGCACACTAATGGTTGAAAACCCTCTTATGTGTAATCAGGTATACACCAACCTATTTATCTTATCGCTTTTTATTGGCTTGATTACGAGCACATAGCCACAAGCTCCTTATATAAGCCACAGGTTCCCAGAAGAATGGGTTTTGTGTGTTGAAGAAAAAAAGAATATATCAAATTATATGGGAGGTTTAGGAGGAAGTGGAGGAGGAAGGGAAAAAATGAAAGGCAGGAAGGTCAACCAGATGCACGTCCGGTTTGCTACCCTGCACTGGGGAAAGGGGTGAGGGGATTGAAGGAGAAGAGAGAGATAAGTGAAGGGCAACGTGTGTGTAGATGTGACCTTGTTCATTGCACGCTTATTAGCGGTCGCTTAACTTCCCCAAACCACCATTGATTATGAGAGACGCCATGGTGGAGGGCTAGAGAAATTTATACCACCTGGGGTTTTTTAACATGCAGCGAAATTTCAGCATATGGTGCTACAACATTTTCGCCTCCGTTGGAAACGCAGCCGCAGAAGCTGGGATTCGAACGTGCGACCTGTAGGTCGACAACCGAGTGCCTTAGCACTTAGACCTCTCCGGCGGGGCGAAGAAAAGAATCAACCATCACCTAGTCAAAGGAGTACGCGGCCAATAGCACTTTGACTTAGGCGAGTTGGTACATAATTAGCTAGGCTTCAGCACGATTTAGACGAAGACTATGTGCGACACCAGAACACAAACGAGCGCAGACTAGCGTTCCCCCCTTCCCTCTTTGAATATCTGGCCTCATGGCTGGTACCAGGGGGAAAAGGCGAAGAAGGGAGCGTTGTAAGAGTGTGGGGGCAAGCCCCCACTGGTTTAGAACAAGTAGGAGCGAACATTCCAGAAACGGGGCAGGGGGTTGGGGGCATTAGAGCCTCGTCCGTATCCTCAGGAAGTTCCCGCAAGCATGTGGGGCGTAGTCGACTCAGCGCCTCCTCCCAAGTGGCACCCGGAATACTTGCACCCCTGTCTCCCCCTCTTCTCGTTACGCCACTTGGTCGAATATGTTTTGAGAGCACACTATTGTAACATGAAAAACTATCACGCTGCTTCGCGTTCTCCTTCATCTTCTCCTTCGCCACCCAAACACGTGCAACTGGCGTGCACTCACCCTATGCGTGCCGACATGTCCGACGTGAGAGGCAGAAACCGTTGTTCGAAATAACCAGCACAGAGCGGGAGAAAAACTAATATGAACATAAACACATAGATTGAAAAAGGAAGAAAAAAAAGAGACAAATGGGTACAAAATTAGGCAAAAGAAGTATATAGAAATAAAACTTATTATAAAGTCTGAAAGGCAGGGAGAGAGAAACACAGGAAGTGGAAGCACGCTTTCACTTCCTGTGGAAGAAATACCCAGAAACAGAGACAAGGTATAAAGAGGAAAAAACAGAGCGAAAGACAAAAATACCGAGGGTCATGAAACGCCACCCAGCTGCACAGGTAGTTTAAGCCTTCCGCCATTAATTAAAATGTCGCCAATAGTGATTTGTTCAGCACTCGCCAGGAAATTCTGGGTTTTGTGTAATTCTACCACACAGCCACGCCTCTGCTTGTGAATACAGCGAAAACAACTTCCTATGCTTGGAAATGCAGTGAAAGAATTTTCATGCTTTACAAACACACGCGTCCTTTATAAAAGCTTAATACAACGTGAAATTTTGCAGTTTTAATGCCTGGTACAAGCGTATACATTGCCGACAGGCGTCGGAGCATGCGAATAAAAATAACAACTTCATGGTTTAAAGCCAGTCGCCCACAAAGGCACACACTTCTCTGCGTCTATTACATTGTGTCCACGCAGTGGGGGTAGAGCAAGTTCGAGTATATTTCAGTGTTTGCAGTAAGCACTAGGGAAAGATATCGCTCATTTTTATCCAATGCATGCATATATATAGCTTAAGTTTTTGCTGCAGGACTGGCATTCGCACGCCTTATTCTAGCCACTGTGAGGCCTGCACTGCACGTAAACACCAGGTGCCTTCATTGGCCTTCCTTATTTTTTTTATTTCTACGTAGGTCTCGGCAAACGCTCGTTTCACATGTGCGTAGTGGCTTGTTCTGCAAGGCATTCTACGTTATTTAAATAATTATATTCATTAAATCAAGCACGACAATTTTCTTGGTCATCGGTAATCTTTCTACTATATCTCCAATATTCTAAATCTGAACAATAGTTTTTAATATCACTCTTTTCTCGGCATATCTTCCATATGGGACATGCACCATGCCTTGTAGCTCCCATAGACGCTAGCGCTAGAGTTCGCTCTATATAGTCTATAATTAAGAACCTCTTTGGGATACACTGAGCGATTTCTGCAACAGCGACATAACGTACAAGAAATGCACACAATATGGAAACATAGCTGAACATATTATCATGTGAAATGAAGAACGATACACATAGTAACCATAGGTTTTTTACAAGAAATAAATAATATCTGTGCAAGCAATGTGCTGCAGACACTTGGCATAGCAGAATATTGTTGATTACCTTTTTCAATTGACACAAAGGTTTTCCTGCGCATTACCTGTCATAATATATGCCGCATATGTTGGCAGACATTTGCGCGTTTTGTTACATGCAAACTTGGGTTGTTGCATTGCTGTTCACACCTTTCATATCCACGAACCAACTCTGCAAGTGAAAGCTATCACTGAAAAACAACGAGTAGGTGACGGTATAGAACGAAAGCACTCTGCCCTGGTGTGAGAGTGATTTTCAGCAATACATCTCCATCAGTTGAACTTGAGCACTTACAGCTGGACGAAAAGTAGCGCGTGCTGATTTTACCAAAGCAAAAACTACCCACCATGGTGGTCCAACGGTTGTAGTTCTCCATTGCTGACTCAAATTCTTGTCGTATTTCGGTGTAGGCGGGAATGCTCGAAGTCCCTGTACTTTGATACAGGTGCATGCTAAAGACCCAAAGTGGTAAAATTTATAGAACGCCAAACTACGGTATCTCTTATAATCATATTGTGGTTTTCAGATGTTTAACCTCGTCCAATTGATCATTAACAACTATGTTTTTAGAGCTGTTTGGAAAATTTCAATCCGAGAACAAGGTCAGTTAAATTTTTTCCTTGCGTTTGAGCAGGCACCAATGGTTGATACTACATTTTGAGCTGAAGACGCCTCTACGTTCCCGGTAAAGAACAGAGAGAATAGGGAGAATAGGCAGTTATGGTTTACCGTTAGCGTGATAGCGAATGTTAAGAGCATGACGTTACCGTGCAGCAAGTTTCGTTGCGGGCAGGGGCTTATAATTAAGCGGGATAGCGTTTACGTGGTGTACGTGCCCCAGCTATCGAATGGTTGACAATTAGGAAAGTTGAAAAGGAAAAGAAACCGTCATTGTCTGGTTGTGTTTTGGCACCAAGCATTTTGGGAAGCTTATTTCAGTAATACTGAGAATAAATAAATATGAACCATGCACCCAATCCAAAAAAGCTGTTGCCAATTTGTTTACATCGATCTTGTAGTTAGGCCTATACGATTTTGAAATAGGAATCTATCTTGAAAACTACACTAACTTATTCGTAATACTCAGTCATCGAAGCTAATTGAAGGCAAGCGAAACCACTTTAAACAGTCGTTTGCTGCGAGCAAAGTGACTCTTTCTACAAATACACGCCAACTTACTTCCAAGCGGGCGTCCGAGAGCGTCGCGTTGTTTTACGTACACTACGTATACCAACGCTAACATGGTAAGGTTGAAGCTGAAAAGCAGCTAGTGCGCATGCTAATTGGTACGGGCAACGTACGTATCTGCACATGTACACTTCAATCCCGCTATAACGGTTCGCCCGGTATCCCGGTAAGCCCGACGTACTATCACTGTCTTATTTTTTCCGGGCGGACTTGCATTTCACGGTGAATGTTCAAAAGAGCGATGCCAACCAATCTTTTATTTGTTGCTGTAGCTCTCAGGTCTAATTTTTAGTGGTATCAGGAATGAAAAACAGCGTTCCGCTTCAGCTATGCTGATGGGCAGGGTCGCTTGCCAGAATCTTTTGCAGATGGTGCACGTTTGGGAATAATATCTTTTGGCAATTGTCAACCTTATGCATCGCAGACTTGTTAAGGTTTCTCACTTCTCTCGCTTCTTTTTCGCAGCCCGTATGCTACCAAGTCGCCTTACAAATCCAAGGTTGAGATATTGTTCGACTAGACATCAGAAAACTCCTCGGCAGTGGGAAGAGTGTCAGATTCGAAAGTAGAGACAAAAGGAAAAGGACGTGGAAGAAAGGAAAAGGACAGAAGGGAAAAAGCATCTTCAAGGGGTGCCGATGCTTTGTAAAGCGCTCACAGAACTGACCTAGCAATGAAACTACAGCGACTCGCATCAGAATGCAAGAAACAGACAACCGACAGGCAGAGATGGTGCGCATTAACGCGTAATTAGGTAAACAAGTTGCAGGCGCTGGTAGTTCTCGTGAAATTGTCGTCTGAGTTCACGCGTTCTGAGAATTTGATTATGGTGCACTGTGCTCTAAACGCAACCGGAGTTCATTCCTTATTCACTAGTGAACCGATCACTCAAGATTTTGTGTGGAACGAGGCTGCTTTTCTTCACGCCAGCGTAAGTGCGGCGAACATGATTGCGTGTACTAGTTAAAACAGTGTATACATGGCATATCTATACTGCACGGCGATATGCATATATGTACAGCATTGAACATGTTGACCTAAAGAAAATTGAAGGCTGCACGCTTGCTAAGAACAGAAGACTCTTTGCCGCAACGCTGGCGTTTTGAAGAGCAGAGCGACAGGAGTTACGGAAAACAAAACAAAAAAGAGATCACCATACATTTTTGCGCGTATATAAGTTTACTGGTGGGTACACGCAGATAAGGAGCTATTTCTAGGTGAGTATATAGTCTAGTCCCAGGTGCATTTTCGTTTGAGACTAAGTAAATATTTCTCAACAGTGATTACCTTGCCCTAACAGATTTCACGACATTACCTTTACAATTGTAGTGCTTCATTGCTATCAAAAGCCACAGGGAACCCTAATGTCAAGCAAAGTTGCGAGAAATTCTACCCGAAAAATAACGCGTGTGAAATCAAGTTGCCAAAGTGCTGCATAACTTACAGAAACGAATTCTTATTGCGTATTGCAAGCGTGCTTTGACGCACGCAGTAAAGTAAGAAATGTTGACTAAGAGCTTTCAATGCGTCAGGGCTGCTTGGCATATGGAGCTTAAAACAAAGACTTTTCTATAGGCATGCAGTCACAGACATCAACCGTAAAAAGTCGCTCGGGAAATAAGCGAAAGCAAAAAGCAGTTATTAATGTGCAAAAACCTTCTGCGTTTGCCTCTCATTGCACATAAAGCGGAGCCATCATCGACTTGAAAGAATGATAGAGTACACGTCACATTGATTCATTTTCGAAGTTCAGTTCATTAATTCCTGGCCATGTACCTGTCATTTACTGCATTTTATAGCGCTTACTTTACTTTTATTGTTTACTAACTCCTCCTCTCTTCACAGGTATATACGCACGAGGCGGGATGTCTCGTGACTTTGATATACATATACACATTCTGCCCAAACTACCGATGAAAATCACGTCACAGAGACCCGGAGTGTGGGAGGGAGGAGGTTCAGACTTCAGCGTGCTCCACCCTCCTCTCCCTGGTCGGGTCGGGGTGACCACATCTCACATAAATATTTTCTGGCTACGCCACTGGTTTATTAACGGCTTGCCAACTTTTTTTAAGCTCCAAAAAAGTTTCCATGAGCCCTAGCAGTTCATGATGCCCTTGTAGTCGCATTGTAACATTTTCCTCATCGTTGGGTTGTCTGGCAGTATATGACCATGCAAGTCTTGCAGTCTCTCGAGTAGCGCGGCGTACTGCTGAGGTACATCCATGCTTGAGTCTGCGCCAATTAGAGAGAAGGTTACACTTTGGATTTGTCATATTGTTCTACAAAGTGCTTAATCACAGCCATCTGCAGGTGCTGCGGGTACAACGAGTTGCCGAGGAGACAAGCCTCGAGTGCGTCGCAAATCGCAACTCTGAGGGTCTGGGAGCGCAGCTTGGCGTTTCAACCGATCGTCTTTTCAAGCCAAGTTTCGAACTCCCGTCCTATCGATGAGCAACGACTGCATCGAAACGACCACCGTCTTCAGGGACGTCTCCGGGTTCCACGAAGGTCCGTCAAACGTGCCCGGAATGATGAGCGAGACGAGCCCAATGCTGTACAGTTTCCGGTTGAAGCGCACCCTTCCGCCGTCTGTCGTCATGAAGCGTACTTGCGGTGGACAGGCTGGGTTGTCGAGGGGGAACTTGAGCACGAAATGGAACAAGCCTCCCTGGCACGGCGTGTTGTCGGGTCCCACGATGACGGCGTGGACGTAGGTGACGTTGCCTTTTTCGGGCTCGACGAAGATTCCTGGCACAGGGTTGTCAATGATGTTCTTGGGGTCATGGTTGAGTCTCAGCAGACACTGCCCCGACAGCTGCTTGGGCTGGGCCAACGCGGTCTCCAATTGGCACGTAGCTGCAGTTATCTGAGGTTTGTCCGTGGTGGAATAAGGGGCGGCGATGGCTGTGAGCGGACGTCGCTGCATTCTGGTGGCCGTTTGCGCAGATGGCGGTACTTACTATACAATGGCTCCCACCCACTAGGAGGGATTGACCAAGAAAGGAGTTATTCATATATAAAATCATCACATACTATTTGTATGACTAATTATACGCAATACTTAGAATAAATAATTATGCTGTTCAATATAAAAGCCACCCTGATACATTTAAATATTTCTGTACTGCAAAACAGAGATATACAAGGACCTAATGCTCCCAAGGATTGAATGTTTGAAACTTTACTTCCAATATAATGCAATCGAACACCGTTTTGAAAAATTTTCTCATCAAAAAAAAAAAGAGGCAGTTGCATGATAAGAAATTGTGCTGGATTATTTTCCCATCGTAGTAAAACGAGCAACGGGGGACGGCGCCAGACTACCCCTGGGCATATAATACTTTTTGAAAGTTTGAAAATGACAGTGAGATATGGTAAAGGTAACTGCCTTTTGTCGTGCTAAACGGAAACTCCTACGCCAAGAAAACATGAGGTGTTGATACTCGTTTATTTGAGCGATTGATATTTTTTGAGTGTCTTGCATTTTGGCACGCCTTCTAAATCTGTCACGATTTATGATAGTTGTTGTCGGTGTAATTGAGAATTTCGGAACAAAGGGAGTAGCTTTTGCCAGAGCATGCGCGATTTTATTCGTTTTTATCCATTTGTGGCCTGGTACCCAGAATAATTTTGTTACAGTTACGTGGATAGGAACCAGAAAATGAAAACTACGTGATAAATGAGAGTCGCTTTTTGGAGACTACGCTGAGCACAAAAATAAAGACTCTGTAATTATGTATGGCCATACTTGATTTGGATAGGGAGCTTTCTTATGTCTATTACAACCGCCAGATTTTCCGCCAAAAATCTAGATAAGAAATTGGGAAGTGCTGTAATGAAAATGACTAGTTGAAGGTCACAAAGATTATGCCAATGCTGGACTTTCCCTCAAAAGTTAGAAACCTGATATTGTTTTGTTCCATAGATCCGCTATAAATGAATATATAAAAGCCCCTTTTATCCCTCGTAATCAAGGAACGAAGGAAAATAACTTCATTTTTATTCTGTAGAACTTGACAGGGTCCCGCATCTGGCTGAGCCCCACGAAGACACCGGTAAGGCAACTTTATCGAGTGATTTTGATATATATAGTCAAAATGACTAGGATGTATTGTCTTTCATGAACATTGAAAGGAACTTCATTCGCTTTAACATCGACTGATTCAACAAGTGTTTAGGTAGTTCAGCTTAGTTGTATGAAACCGAGGCCAATAAAAAAAATAAGGCTCGCTGATACAAAAAAATAGTTTTTAGTTTTATCGTATATTGATAATTTTTAGGAGTGTTTGTACTGTTAGTATCCTCAACCAGCCAAGAGAGGGCGACTGTGGTTCTAAATAGAGGACATTATTGCCTAGATGAATATCGGTAATCCAAGCCGTAAGGCCTCTCTTTCTAAAAGTGTACAAGAGACGCAGTTTATAAGACGATGCTTCAGTATATAAACACAAGCAAATCTTAATACTGGGCGTAAATACGTTTTGTAAACCAAAGTTGGTGTAGCTGTCTCGCATCCCCGATCGACCTTTGCAAAGCCTTTCCTAGGACTCTATGTGCCCGTACTTGTATGTATGTATGTATGTATGTATGTATGTATGTATGTATGTATGTATGTATGTATGTATGTATGTATGTATGTATGTATGTATGTATGTATGTATGTATGTATGTATGTATGTATGTATGTACGTACGTACGTACGTATGTATGTATGTATGTATGTATGTATGTATGTATGTATGTATGTATGTATGTATGTATGTATGTATGTATGTATGTATGTATGTATGTATGTATGTATGTACATATGTATGTATGTATGTATGTATGTATGTATGTATGTATGTATGTATGTATGTATGTATGTATGTATGTATGTATGTATGTATGTATGTATGTACGTATTATGAAGTCTTGGTCTGGATTACCTTTTATTAGGCCCGAGGAACCGGCAGCCGACAGCTACGATGAAAGAGCCAAGATGATGATGCTACGCGACAACGATGAGGATGCATGAGCCACACATGATAATGATGATAATGTACCGGTGAAGAGGATGCGTATACTAAATGCCTACATCAATTCCCCCCACGTGAAAGCGGCCAGCCTGGCCGCGGCAAGTCAAGGGGACAAAGAACGTCGCATGAAGGGCTTCATACGGGAGACATGGACGACCTCTGTAGTTCGATAACGGCGATCTGCTGGGGCTACAATTGGTGTCACGCGATAATTCACTGGTGAAGTCTCTTCAAGAACGGTGTACGGCCCAATAAACCGAGGCTGAAATTTGTCGCACAAACCAGGTGTGCGAACAGGCGTCAAAAGGAGCACTTCGTCTCCAGGTTGGAAGGATACATCACGATGCGATTCATCATAAAGTAGCTTTCTGTCTTGCTGGCGGGCTTCAGTGTTTATACGAGCTCGTTGGCGGCACTGTGCGAGTCGTGAAACGTATTCCTCTGAAGAGGATGGAGATGAATTCGCTTGGCAGGTAAAGAAGGAGACGTCCAGGAAAGAAGTAGGGGAGCGTCCATAAACTAGGTAAAATGGCGAGTAGCCGGTTGTTCGCTGAATGGCCGTATTGTAGGCGAAAGTGACGAATGGTAGAACAACGTCCCAGTTTTTGTGGTCTGGTTGAATATAGGCGGCGATCATGTCAGCAAGAGTGCGGTGGAATCACTCAGTGAGGCCGTTAGTCTGGGGATGATAACTAGAGGCAGTCTTGTGAGTTGTGCCGGAGGCCTGAAGAAGTTCGTTCACTAGTTGTGAAAGAAAGGCCCTTCCACGGTCACTGAGCAACACACGTGGAGCACCATGACGCAGTATAATGGCTCGGAGGATGAAATCGGCAATCTCAGAAGCTGAACCTGTAGTAACGGATGCCGTCTCGGCGTAGCGCGTCAAATGGTCAATGGCTGTTACTATCCACCGGTTTCCAGCAGCACTGACTGGGAGGGGGCCATAAAGATCGACGCCTACAACTTCGAATGGTGTGGCTGGGCACGGAAGAGGCTGTAGTTTACCGGCGGGAGCAGATGTTGGTAGTTTTCTACATTGGCAGGTAGTGCAGGACCCGACGTACCGAGCTACACTAGTGGTAATGCCTGGCCAAGAAAACCGACTTCGAAGGCGATCGTAGGTTTTATGGTAACCAAGGTGACCAGCAGTTGGATGGTCATGAAGTGCCCTGAGGACTTCGGACCGAAGTGATCGGGGTAGAACGGGAACCCAGCGCTGACCGTCAGGATGGTAAATTTTGCGGTACAGCACCGAGTTGTCCAGTTTAAATTGCGAGAGTTGGCGACGGAGCCTTGCATTAGGTGGACGGGAACTGCCAGTGAGGTAGTCTATAATACGTCGAAAGTATGGGTCAGCCAACTGTCGAGAAGGAAAATCTTGCGGGTCGTCCGAAGGCAGCTGGTTCATAGAGGCGAGAGAGGAAACCGCCGTAGACGTGGACTCCGAAGGCGTGTTGTGCAAATCGATGGCGGAAACCCCGAGTGGAGTCGCTGGTAGTGATCAGCGAGAAAGAGCGTCGGCGTCACTATGCTTCCTGCCACACTTGTACACGATCTCAAAATCATATTCTTGGAGGCATAGAATCCAGCGTCCGAGGCGTCCCGACAAGTTCTTGAGTGTCGAAAGCCAACATAAAGCATGGTGGTCGGTCACAATGGTGAAATGGCGGCCATGCAGATATGGACGAAATTTCTGTACGGACCAAACGATGGCGAGGCACTCCTGCTCGGTTATCGTGTAGTTCCTCTCGGCTGCGGAGAGGACGCGGCTGGCGTATGCAACGACTCGCTCTCGCGAAGAGTTGTCGCGTTGCAGGAGCACGGCTCCTAAACCGTGGCCGCTAGCGTCTGTGTGCAGGAAGGTTGGTGCATCATTGTGAAAATGAGCAACTACAGGGTCGGTCGTGAGGGCACTCTTCAACCTGTCGAAAGCCGATTTACATTCCTGAGACCACTGAAAGGGCATACCGGAAGCAAGTAGCTTATGAAGTGGTGCGGCTATGGAGGCAAAGTTTTGTATGAATCGCCGAAAGTAAGAGGCGAGACCAAGGAAACTTCGCAAATCTTTTGGTTTGTCAGGGCGAGGGAAGCGAAGCACTGCAGCAGTTTTATCAGGGTCTGGGCGAATTCCGTCCTTGCTCACAATATGACCGAGTACCTTGATAGATCTGCTGGCGAAATGGCACTTTTTGGTGTTAATTTGAAGACCAGCGCCCGCAAGACAAGTCAGGACCTCGTCCAAGCGTTGCAGATGTTGAGGAAACGTCGATGAAAAGACAACAATGTCATCGAGGTAACATAGGCAAGTCTTCCATTTCAGGCCACGCAGCACGGTGTCAATCATGCGCTCAAAAGTTGCGGGCGCATTGCATAGACCGAACGGCATAACATTGAATTCGTATAGGCCGTCCGGGGTTGCAAACGCAGTTTTTTCTTTATCATCTTCGTGCATGGGGATTTGCCAATAGCCGGAACGCAAGTCGAGGCTTGAAAAGAATTCAGCACCTTGTAAAGAATCGAGGGCGTCGTCGATACGTGGCATGGGGTATACGTCCTTCCTAGTGATCTTATTGAGTGCTCGGTAATCGACGCAAAATCGTACGGAACCGTCTTTTTTACGCACCAGAACCACTAGAGACGACCAAGGACTGGTTGAGGGTCGGATTATCTCCCGTTGCAGCATATCGTCTACGTTTTCCTCAATGATTTTTCGTTCGGCTAGGGAGACGCGGTACGGAGGGCGGTGCACAATGGATGTTCCGTCGGTCTGAATACGATGTGCTGTAGCAGTTGTCTGGCCCAGGGTGGATGAATGAACGTCAAAGGAGTTTGCATGCTTTTCCAACAAATCAAGCAGCTGCTGCTTCTGTGAGTCATTCAAGTCTTTGTTGATGGCTGCTGTAAAGGCCGAGGGAGCAGCACGATCTGCAGGATGGCCTTTAGAGGAGACAGGGGTAAGAGGCACAACGCACACAGGCTGCAGATCGGCAACGCAGGCGACAGTAGTGCCCCGTGGTAGTAAAATTTTATCTTGTGTGGTGTTGGTAGCAGCGAGGACAGTTGATCCATTGTTGAAGCGAGCCACACCTGATGCCAGATCTATGCCTTTATTAAGGCAACACGGTGACGGAGTGACCAAAATGTCACCAGAGTCGACGTAGTTGGACAAAACTGTCACTAATTGATGTTCGTTTGGTGGTAACTCGATGTCTACTGCAGCGATGAGTCGAAGTGGCCTGTAGGTTTCGTCGTTGAGCAAGTGGTCCGTGTCAGTAAGATGGACGACACATTGTGCACAGCAAATAGCCGCAGAAGCAGAGGAAAGAAAGTCCCAGCCTAAAATGAGTTCATGGGAGCACGGGGATAGCACAGCAAATTCTATATGATGAAGAATTTCGTCAATTAGTACACGGGCAGTACAGAGAGCGGAAGGGCGAATCATTGTTTCCTGGGCTGTAACCAGTGTGGGTCCATCATAAGGCGTCGTGACTTTTCGAAGACGGGCACACAAAGCAGCACGAATAACAGAAAACGCAGCCCCAGTGTCCACCAAAGCATCAACGTCCACTCCCTCAACTGTGACCGCAATCATATTGTAGGGGCGCGCTGGAGGAATTGGAGTCCTGTGTTGGAATGCAGTTTGTCCTCCAAAAACTGCATCGCTTAGTTTTCCGGACGCCGATCAGAAGTAAGGGAAGCAGGCTGAAGAGGAGAAGAAGAGCGCCGGTAAGGCGACGGTGAACGGCGTCAGGTTGATCGATGACTACTGCGCAGTTCACCCGATGCTGGCGGAGATGGAGACCAACGCGGCGGTGACGAATAACGGCGACCCTGGTACAAGGCTCCTGCGGTATAGTCCCGTTCGCGTATGTCATACCCTCGGCGCTCGTCTTGCTGGCGCTTGCGGCAAAAGCGTGCAATGTGACCACGATAGCCGCAATAATAGCACGTAGGCCGAGTCGATCGATGAGGAGGGTAGTAGCTTGCGCTAACTGCACCAGGAGAGAGAGAAGTCAGAGGGACAGGTGACGGATCACGCGGTGGTGATGAAAAGCTCGTGGGAAAGCTTGTGGGAGGTGCGGCAGCAACCGACGCATACGTTTGTGGCGGGGACGTCGAGCTGATGGTGCCTGGTAGTGCGGCGGCGGTGTGCGGGAACGATGGTAGAGTACGAGAGACAATGGGCTGCAGGTTGGCCATGTGGGTCATGGACGTGAGCTCTTCCCTGATGACATCCCGCAATGACGTTGAAGAGGACTGAACGGGACACACTGAAGGTAGTGTGAATCCCATTGATTCTAATTCTTCACGTATAATCGCCCTTATCGTGTCTCGCAGGTTTGGATCAGTCGTAATACGGGCCGCGTCACTGTCTGATTGTAGGCGCATAGACTCAAGTTCTTCGAGGCGCTGACAGGTTGTAGCAACGTCAGCAACGGTAGCCGGATTTTGGATCGCTGGGGCCTTGAATGCGACGGGTGCAATCCCCTTAAGAAGCTGGCGCACCTTGTCTGATTCTGTCATTGGGATGTCAACCCGGCGGCAAAGTGAAAGAACATCCTCGATGTAGGATGTGTACGACTCCCCGATGTGCTGTTTCCGAGTCGCGAGAGCTTTCTTTGCGAGAGCCGAACGAACAGCCGGTGTGCCAAAGACATGGCGAAGCTGATCTTTGAAGGCTGACCAGTCGGGGATGTCGATGAAGTGGTTGAGGAACCACGTCTTCGCGACACCCGTGAGGTAAAATGACACGTGAGCGAGTTTGTAGGCGTTATCCCACCGGTTAGCAGCGCCGACACGTTCGAAATCATCCAGCCATTCTTCCACATCTTCCCCGCGCATACCAGCGAAGGGATGGGGCTCACGCTGGAGGCTGTTGATGACGTGAGAACGCGCGGCACGCAGTGGTTGAGTGGGAACGGCTGCAGCACCGGCCTCATCTTGGTGCGACATGTTTCCAGACACCTGGCCCAAGCGGTGACCTGAACGTAGCTCCAGGGGGTAGAGTGGTCGAGAGGTACTGGGATCGTTACCCAGCACCTCCACCACGTATGAAGTCTTGGTCTGGATTACCTTTTATTAGGCCCGAGGAACCGGCAGCTGACAGCTACGATGAATGAGCCAAGATGATGATGCTACGCGACAACGATGAGGATGCATGAGCCACACATGATAATGATGATAATGTACCGGTGAAGAGGATGCGTATACTAAATACCCACAGTATGTACGAATGTATGTGCAAGCTATGTATGTATAGTTGTGTATTCAACGTGGACATGTGAAAGGAGATGGTTATTATAAATTATAAATTTTTGTGATGCTTTACCTGTATGTTTATTTCATATTAGTTGTACATGATTGACTGCCATTCCTGCTGCTTTGTCAACTTGTGAACGGGGTCAGGACCTGTCAAGCTCTTCAGCTTTTAGTCCTGTACTCCACCTTATCTAAAGGAAATAAAATGATTGATTGATTGATTGGTATTTTACCAAGTCCAAACGTGGTGTGTTCTGGAGTTTGCAGGTTATTTTATAGTACCTGGTTTACCCAAAGGAAACACCATAACTGCGTTTCTTTTAAACATTACGGTGTAAATAGATATCCTGTAACCAGTTTTGAACGACGCACATTTACGCTTGTAAGCGAATATGATATTGAATGTGTATCCTTGTCTGAATCCAAAATGATTTATATTCTGCATATACATATGCGTACACATCTTCATGAATAGGAATAGTGCTTAGCAATATATTAAAAAGGAGAGGCGACGTGACTGCTCGCTGAGGAACTCCTCGTAACTAGAAGTGTACGTTTAAAGAATTACCCTTGCGTGAAAAAAATCCTTCAATTTGAAAACTCACTAAAGCACCTTACTATAAAGTTAGGAATTTAATGAAGTTTTAATTAATGAAATAATATTTTATGTTATACACTATCGTAAGCTTTTGATATATCCAAAGTTACCAGGGCTGCTGTTTGTCAATGACAGTGCGCCAATTAGATTCGGCTCTCCTAGTCTACATGGGCATGCCAGATAAAACATAGAGTTCTAGAAGCGACTTTGAAAAGACTGAGAACTTCTCAATTGTTGACCAACTTATTAAGACGAACATAAAAGATTTTTCATCTTGATTTAACCACATTAGAAGTTAACGCTGTTGGTCATATATTTGGGATGACTGCCACTTGGGCGTGTTAGTTAAAGTTCATGATGAAATAGACGCGAATACATACACACAGTTAGAGAGGACACAGACGAGAGCTTACTACGCACCGAAAGTTTAATTTGAAAGCGAACACTAATATAACAATAGCACGTATGTACGTCATTCCAGGCCTCCCCCTGTCATCATCAACAACGTGACATATCAAAAAAGCACTCGCGTAATTGATGGTACACAACCGGAAACAAACACGTGTAAATACTTGTTATGGCTTTGACTTCCTCTAAATGATCAAGTTTCGTTATCTTTCCAACAGACCAGCCCAACGAAAAGGCAGTTGCAGACTTCGGTCTGAAAACCTCACTAAAACAATAAATCCATAATAGTGACGGGTGGTGTGTACAAAGGGCAGGGACGTAATCAATGCGAGCTTATGACTCGTGCTTACCGTGAACTCCTCGTTCAAGGGGAAGAATTGCAAGCCCCTATCCCAATCACGAAAGAAGCTCCACAGCCTACTCTGTCTTTTCAAAGAGGGATAAAGACACGCTGCTCTTTTTACTGTACCGTTCGTGAGGCCCCGGACATCTAAGAGAATTGCAGACTTGTTATTGCTCTGTTTAGTACGGCTAGGAGTCGCTCGTCTCTGTAAGAAGGTTGTAAGGTGCTGGGAACCCTGAACCTATTTAAGAAATTCGAAATGAGGTACATGCGTGTTATGCATAAACTAGTGATCGCTTCGAAATAAAATTTTCAGTTGCTAGTAGGAGCTCGTCTGTGTCCTCTCCTACTGAGTGCATTTTTTAGCGTTTTTTTCATCATAAGTCTTATATTGTCCAAGGTGTATCCCGCACAATTGTTTATAGGAACTGGAGCTATTTTAGCAATTTCCAATATAATTAGTCAATAAGCACTTGATATAATGGTTGCCTATACCTAGCAAAATATCAGGGACCTCCATGAAAAAAAAAATCGGGAGATCCCACTTACCTGGGAATCGACGTCATGCGAAGCATGCGGAAGAAAGGTGACTTAAATGCAGTTTTGTTTTATTGAGCGATGCGTCATAAAATGGCGCTAAATATTTTTACAATTTCTGCACGCACAGACATATGTTGAAGAGTTGCAGAAGTTCATAGAACCTGTTGTTTTCACTTGCGGAACGATGCCAACTGGCATACATGCGTATTAGCAACACCGGAAGCTGATATGAACCGTTGAAGCTCGCTTAAATGCTGGCATTGGACACTGCTATATAAATTAACTTCAGCGCAAGGCACCTAACCACAATTTACCTTAACTCGACGTGACGGCTGTATCAGAGGAGTGCATATGTATTTGTTATAAAATTAGGTAGGCAGCACTGCAACAATATTTGACGTTTCACGAAGATTAGCGTTTATTTAAAAAAACGTTCCGAGGCCTGGCGTAACTCATTGAGAGAAAGCTTAACTGCCACGCAAAATGCTCATGTTCGATTCCTGCTGGGACCCTCAAACTCATTATTTGCATTCATCGGGGGATCAAAGCTGTCTATTTCAGGTTTTTCTCAGCATTGACATTTATTCTATGCCATCGTTGGATCGACGCTATTGATGTCGGGTATTTCTTAACGCTTACGCATTGCAATTGCCCATGAGTGTTATCATCGTTCCTCGGTAGATATTAAGTGTCAATCACCTGTGGTACATACGCGCATACCAGTGGAACATACCCGCCCTTGGGTATGTGCCGCTGTCTGACAGGAAGTGTTTGACGACGTACGCGACTGGATTGGGAGATTATTCATGTCTTGACCGGCGCGTCTTGTTCGTCAAACCATCTTACCCTCTAATGTTAATTTTGATTCACGCCAAGTTAAGGGGGTGACCACGAGAGCACCGAAACGTAAGCAGTTGAATAGATAGATAGATAGATAGATAGATAGACACTTGATAGATAGATAGATAGATAGATAGAAAGATATATAGATAGATAGATAGATGGATAATAGATAGATAGATAGATAGATAGATAGATAGATAGATAGATAGATAGATAGATAGAGAGATAGATAGATAGATAGATAGATAGATAGATAGATAGATAGATAGATAGATAGATACGCTAAAAGTTGCCAAAGTTCGCAAAGAAATGCTTCGCATTTCAAATTTTTTGTTGCTCTACCGTTACCAACTGGAGCGTAATTTGCAAGTCGATCCTCGCATAACGTTGTCATGTTCAGTTATTGATACCTCAATTGAAATCAGCACCCAGTATTTCAGAATACGAGAGAAGGAAATTTGCTTTACACCATTCGCTATATTTTTTAGCATTTGTTTTATTTCTTTGTCCCCCAGAAGTCCAGGTATCACGCCCATTATAAAATTTAAAGCCCTGTCAAGACGGCTAGTACACTGAACATCGTAAGGAAATAATTTTTTTTTATTTTTACCGGCAAACACCCCGTAAGGACTATCTCTGCGGTTATAATTTCACAGCCTCGATTTATAACTTAGAAATAATTTTCGTCTTACGACAAACTTTACCCGAAATGAAAGGGAGCAGACCTTGGCCTCCAGTAGGACAGTTGAATCCAAAGCACCTGTAAGACTTTAAATGAAAACACTGAAATACTTTCAACGACCCATATGGTGAAAAAACTGCAGAAGTCGAAATAGGCTCTCTAGTATAGAATAATTTTTGACTGACCTTTCTTTGATTTAGGATAGAAGTGAGGAAAACAGGACGAGTCTACGCTGACAGACGTCATAGCTCTCTTTCAAGCCTTAGTATTATGTTCTGAATCTGTCATTTCTATATAGCGAAGCACTGGTTTTGAAAAACAATGAGTAGAGATAAGCTCGTTTGATGCAAAATCACACTCAGAGGTAGGCTTCCATTTGATTTCGTCACTTACACGCCGTATAGGTTTTGTTTTTAAGCAAGTTGCAAACATTCAACAGCAGATCGGATGGCGCGTATAATTTTTTTCCAAAAGAGCCCGTGAAATGCTGTCTCCCAGGTTTTCCAACAGCTGGTTCATTGCCTTCGTTCGTCAGTGCCTTCTGCCCAGCCGCTTCCATATTTGCTCTGAAATATTGTTTCGCCTGATAAATTAGCCAGATTTCATTGATTCGTGGCAAGCACCAGCGGCCCCTTTTCAGACATTCCAAATCGGCTACGGAGTACTCCAAGCGAGTACTTAAATCGCCTGATTGACTCGGCTGCCTAAATCCACTGGATAAGGAGTTATTTATTTTTTATTGTATAATTACTGCCGTAAATATTGTTTGTACACATCCGAAAATACCTTCTACTACAGTAAAGGGAACGCCGCTGGTAGCTCGCATTTACCTTCTTTCTGCAGTTTTTTGTTATTACTGGACACATTTCTTGAAACACCCTGTATATGAGCATGCAAACACACGTCAAATCACAAATCAAGCAAAGTCAGAACACCATAAAAATGTGTTTGTCTAAGACCTGGAATAGGCCCATTCATGGCTAAAAACCTGCTTATGTGTAAACAGGCTTACACCGACCTATTTAACTTATCGCTTTTCATGGGCTTGTGTACGAGCGAATAGCCACAATGTTGTTCTAACAGCCACAGGTTTCCAGAAGCCACAGGCTTCCAGAAGATTGGGTTTCGTTTTTTGAAAAAAAGAAGAGAAAATCGAATAATATGTGAGGTTCAACATTCCAAAACCACTATCAAATATAAGAGACGCCGTGGTGGAGGGCTCCAAAAATTTAGACCACCTGGGGTTTTTTAACATGCCGTCAAATCTCAGCAAACGGGGCTACAACAATTTCGACTCCGTCGGAAATGCAGCCGCAGCAGGCGGGATTTGCACCCGTGACCTGCGGGTCAACAACCGAGTACCCTAACCTTAAAACCTCTTCGGCGATCTAAAGAAAAGAAGTACCATTTAACTAGTGAAAGGAGTACCTGGCCAATAGCACTTTGACTTGGTCGAGTTGGTACCTAATTGGATAGGCTTCAGCGTGATTTAGACGAAGACTTTAGGAGACACCACAACACAAACGAGTGGAGACATGCCCCCCCCCCCCCCCTCCTCCCCCAGAGTCTGGCCTCGCGGCTGGTACCAAGGAAAAAATGTCCGACGTGAGATGCAGCAAAACGGATGTTCGAAATAGCCAGCACAGAGCGAAAGAAAGACCCATAAAAACATAGAGACATATAATAAAAACGAAGAAAGAAAACAAGATATATAGATACAATACAATGCAAAACATCTATGAAGAAACAAACAAACAGATTTGTCAAAAAGTAAGAAAGGTAGGGAGAGAGAAACAAAGAAAGTGGAAGCAGGATTTATAGGGAAACGATAGAAAGAGTTCAAAGTATTAGGTATAGCGCGAATGACAGAAATAGACAGAAATGGAGACAAAGAACAAACAGAGAAAAACCAGTGTGAGAAAGAAAAATAAAAAGGATCAAGAAAGGCCGCCCAGCTTCGCAGGTGGTGCGTTGAATCTTCCCGCCACTAATTCAAGGTGCGCCAATCTTTATTGGTACAACACTCGCCCGGAAATTCCGGGATTTGTGAAATTCAACCACACAGCCACGCCTCTGCTTGCGAATACAGCGGAAACAAGTTCTTTTGTTTGGAAATGCAGCGAAATTAATTTTCATGCTTTAAAAACATACGCGTCCTGTATGCAAGCTTAACAATACAACGTGAAATTATGCAGTAATTATGCATGTAAAAGCGTATACATTGCCAACAGGTGTCGGAGCACGCGAATAAAATAACGACTTCATGGTTTAAAGCCAGTCGCCCACAAAGACACACCGTTCTCTGCATCTATTCCATTATGTCCACGCAGTGGGGCAGAGGAATTTCGAGTATATTTCAGTGTTTGCAGTACGCACTAGGGAAAGATATCGCTCATTTTTATCCAATGCATGCATACATATAGCTTGAGTTTTCGCTGCAGGAATGGCATTCGCACGCCTTACTCTAGCCACTGTGAGGCCTGCACTGCACGTATACACCAGGTGCATTCATTGGCCTTCCTCATTTTTTTTCTAGTTGCTACGTAGGTTTCGGCAAACGCTCGTGTCACATGTGCGTAGTGACTCGTTCTGCAAGGCATCCCACGTTATTTAAATAATTATACGCATTAGATCAAGCACCACAATTTCCTAAGTCATCGGTAATCTTTCCATTATTTCTCCATTATTTCTCCATTATTCTAAATCTGAACAATAAATTTTAAAGTAGCCACTCAATTCTTGACCAATCCCCCAAAATGGGCATGCGCCACGGACAATAGATGAACAAGAACAAGGTCAAGGTCGCTCGTTATCATGATGAAGCCTACCGCAGCAAGTATTCTGCTTGAATTGCTCAGCGTATGTTCCTCGCGAGTTTCCCCCACTGACCACACACACGACCGGACCTTCTTGGCTATTCCCCTTGGCGTAAAGCGTCGTGAAATCAGAAGACTACGCACGTCTTCACCTCGGGACAACGCCCAGCGACACCACGCTGGCATCGCTCAGCAAGACGGCAGCATCGCCCCTCGAAATGTAGAGCACAGGGGGACGGCGAAGACCTGCTGTTTGTGTTTGAGAAGCGCCGTTTCGGACTTGCGGGCTCCCTGCAAAACGCATGCGACATCATCATGCACGGCCGCGAGCTCATTCACAAAGTGCCTCTGTTCCGCACCTCCGCTTTCTTTGAAAAGCGTTTTCTGGTCGGGTCCTGCTGTCGCTTTCGGCCGTTGTGCAAGCGCTACGGTAGGGGCGTCGGCGAGCCAAGCGTTTTGTGCTCCTTCAAGGCTGCTACATGCAATCAGCTTGAAGTCACATTTTGACGGCTACTCAGGGTGGACTTCAACGGGCACCCTCGTGTTTAGATGCGCTGTATCTTGCCGGTCGACATGATGACGCAGAGGTCCGCCAGCACCACGTGCGGCTGGTTTGGTACTGCAACGCGAGTCGAGTATCACCTTTACTGTTCCTTAATTGAAGTGGTCCGCGAGATCCTGAACGGCCATCTTGAAAAAGCACGGGGTTCAGGGTCATCGTGAGTGACTTTTCGCTTCCTGATGGCCTTCTGCAGGATAACAATGCGCCTTTCCAGGATGTGCATTTCCAATGAGTGCAGCAGCTGCTCAGGAAATGTACGGCACAAATTCATTGTCTGCTCGGATATATTTACTGTTATCTACGTACGACCAACATGAGTGTGCGTGTTGATCCGCCATACAGTAGCAAGTACTGCTTCGGAGAATGCTGCTTCGGAGAATTGGTGTACATTTTGGTCTCACTGGATTTATAAATAACAATAATATTGCAATCTCGCCTGATCACTTGTGATGTTAAGACACGTTAGAGTATATATTGGTTTTTGAAAAGGCTGAAAAACTCTTATTTGTTCGAAGCATATTTCATCTCACGCGCTGCATTTATATCTGGCAGCAGGACTAACACCAGGAATTTCATAATGTTGCTATGAATATCGACAATGGTAGTAATCAGCTCTACGTAGGCAAGAACGGTCACGATATAAAAAGGTGACTTCTATGTCTAGTGTACCTGAAAAAGCATTGTTGTGCAGGAGAGCCATCGTTACTGTTTATGTGACTACAGCGCGTCAGGGTAACAGTGATATCACTTATCAAATAGCCATACTTTATTAAATTCTTAGGCGTTTTTATATAGCCATTATGTTTAAAAAGACTAACTTGCAAGGTGTGCGCAGTGTCTCTTAGGACAGTTATGAAACCAATGTGGGGAATACGTGTGTCTAGTGGATAAGTACATTTTTTTTAGAATCCTTGGCCTGACTCCAGCATCACAAGTGTGGTAATAGAGCCGCCGTCGCCTTCTTAGAAGCCACGGGACTGAATATACGTCTGTAGAGTCACCACAGCCTAAAAACACCATCTTCTCATCTCCCTACCTTACTATCGCCATTCATCACTTATTCACCACCAGTCACCCTTCCCTGTGTAGAGAAGCAAGGCAGAGCTAAACTGTTGCTCAGGTGCACCTCTCTACCTTTCCGTAAATAAATGATCACGCTTTCTTGTTCTTAAAAACCAGCAAAGACGCTTAGCTCAAACGACAAAGCTCAAGTATTTAATATTTAGTGCCCCCGTTGTAAGCGCTGGTTCTCTTCTTTAAAATCAAAAGAAGGTACCCTTCTTTTGATTTTCTTCCACGAAAAATCAAGTAATGGAATGAAAGGCGAACAATGGCGCATCTCAAATAGCTTGACGACACTGGTGAGAGGAACACTCTAACGCGTGTGCATGTTTTTTAGTTGTTACGGAATTGTTAATGTCGATGGTGTCTGATCGCGGAATTGTATTCTTTGAGATCCATTACTTCCGGAGGAGGGGAATACTTTTCGACTACTTTGTAGAGAAAGAAGTATATGACCGACAATGAGCAAAGTTTTAAAAGGTGGAAGTTAATTACACGACAGCTTGAATTGAAGGCTATTACTCTCCTTTTATGATCTCACAAAGAGCAGGGACTTCCAACAAATAGATGACATCTGCTTTAAGATATTGATTCTCTAATAGTAAACAAAGAAACAAACAAATAAAAGAACGAGGGAATAAACAAACAAGCAAACAGATGAACAATGAATAAAAACAAACAAACAAACCAAATAACAATCATCATCATTATCATCATCATCAACACCCCCTACTGATTCTTTGTTCAGTGCAGGATGAAGGCCTCTCTCAATAATATTCACAATTCTGTGAGCGAGCTCATTCTCTTCAATTATCGCCAGTTTCTCGACTTTGACACAACACTTGACTCACTAAAATGACGATAAGAGGCAAGAAATAAAAAATTTTTAGTGAGAAAGAAAATACCTGCCCTCAGGTGAGTAACCAGAAGGTGAACTGAGTTCTTGTTAATGATTCATTTCGGTGTAGCCTTAGGTGCTGCAAATATTTTAGGCCTTTACAGTTTCTGCATAAATACGACAGGTGGCAGCAACAGCTGACTGGGATGTAGCGTTTTTAAAACAAAATGTTTTTACCTAATAGTAAAAAAGTGCTAGATAAGGGTATTGGTGAGAAGACCGCTTGCCGTGCTATAAATTATCGCGATTCAACGCCACCAAAGTTGCCATTGGGTGGACTAGAAAAGGAACGGAAACTCAAGCTGAACGTTACCAAAGTAGCCAAGCCGTGCAATTGCATCACTCAGTTTGTACTTAAATGGTCCAAAAGCGGCCTGATGAAAAGAGTTAGTGGTATTGAACTATCAATGATTACATTTTCAAACAGCAATAAAATAGAAACTCGACCATAGTTATTTCTCCACTACCTCTATCTTCAAACCAAGAGGAAATTGCATATAAATAAACAAAGCATAAGTTCAGGGCACCCGGATATCGCTCATGTTGAAATATCATGATGGAGTAACTGCCAGAGACAGAGAAAAACAACCAGGCCTGTGCGGAACGCGCAGCACAGTCACAGCGAAAGCTGGACGAGCTTGCTTTCAGAGCCTCTCTAAGGGCGAAGCTTCCAAAGCCGTGTGCCTGTACATGCTTGTCTCGAGTGTCACTAGTTTTCGATGTTTCAGGGGGTTTTAGGTCAAAGGTCGTCGCAGCACCGCACCGCGATCGTGAGGTAGCCTTTGCGCCCTCCTTAACTAGGACACTAAAAGACCCCCCCCCCCCCCCCCGGTGCCCGTGCACGTCCCTTGCGCACGACTACGGCCATTACCCTCGATATAGACGCCTCCGTTTGTTTGGGCAGTGCTTTTGTGCTAGAAAAAATGCAAAACTTCTCTGCGGAAGGCAAAGAATAATACAGGCTAAAAAGTCTGACAAGCTAAGCGTTCACCTTCACGGCAAGTCCCCGATTCGCCTTCGCAAAACCTATCATGCCAGTTCGCGTTCTCGTTTATCTTCTGCTTCGCCACCCAAACACGTGACCCTTGCGTGCGCTCACCTGATGTGCGTGCCGATTTGTCCGGCGTGAGATGCAGCAACACGGAGTTTCGATATAACCAGCAAAGAGCGGAAAGACTTAGAAACATAGACACATAGATTGTATATGAAGACAGAGAAAAAGGAGAAAGATCTGCAAAAAAATACGCGAAGAAATATATAGAGAAAAACAGACAGAGTATAGAGTTAGAAAGAAAGGCAGAGAAAAACAAAGAAACTGAAATAACGAATAGAAAGAAAAACAAAAAAAGAGTTAAAGATATATAGAGATAGGGAGCATGAAAGAAATGGGCAGAAAGAGAGACAAAGAGGGAACTGAAAAAAAAGGGAGCGGTAGGGAAAATAAAGAGGATCAAGGAAGGCCGTCCAGCTTCACAGTTGGTTCAGGCCTTCTGCCACTAATGCAAGCAGCGCCAACTTTTTGTTTGTACAGCACTCGCCAACGAATTCCAGGGTTTGTGAAATGCTATTTTACAGTCACGCCTCTGCTTGTGAATAGAGCGAAAATAATTCCCTTTGCTTGAAAATGCTGTGAAAGTAATTTTCATGCTTCCTAAACATGCGCGTCCCGTACACACTACCACGTGAAATACTGCATTAGTAATGCGCGGTACAAGCAAGCGCACATTGCCATCGGGCATAACAACACGCAATTAACAATAACGAATTCATGATTTAAAGCCGGTAGCCCTCTACATAAGGTACATACTTCACTGCGTTTATTACCTTATGGCCACGTATGGGGATGGGGGGGGGGGCGTAGCAAGTTAAAATATATTTCAGTGCTTGAAGTACGCACTACAGAAAGATATCGCTAATTTTAAAGCAATGCATGCATGCATATAGATTTAGTTTTCTTCAGGGTGGGCGTGCGCACGCCCTACTCTAGCTACCGTGAGGCCTGCACTGTGCATATACACCAGGTGCTTTCATTGGCCTTCCTCTTTTTCTTGATCGCTACATCGCTTTCACGAGCACGCATGTCATATGCGCGTGGTGGCTCGTTTTGCAAGGCATCCCATTCCACGTAATCAGGATACACCAACCTATGTTTATGCTGACGATATCGCATTTTTTGCAATGGCAGATGACATTCACACCTTCTATGAACGGCCGTAGACTTACCTTTATATATTGGAGAGCTGGCTTAATGGCAACTGCTTTCTACTTAATTCGAGTAAATGTGCCCTCCTTTGTTTCCGACTGCAATACCCTGTGATCATCTCTCTGTCTTACCATCATGAGGATATACAACAGGTGGAATCTGTTAGATACCTTGGAGTAATTTATCACACATCGCTAAACTGGCGACCACATATTGAATATATTGCCGGAAAAGGTGTGCGGGCCATTGTCATATTACGTAGGCTAAGCAACTACCGCAAAGGTATGAGAAGAGACACATTGGTAATGATATATCATGTACGTTCGTCCTATTTTTGAATTTGGTTGTGTGCTCTTCTCTGGAGTTCCAGCTTACAAGTTGCGGCCCCTTATTCTTCTGGAAAGAGAAGCTTTGCGCTCATGCCTTGGCCTTCCCAAAACAGTTACCAACAATGTGTTGTATCTCGAATCGAGGGTCTCTCCGCTTTCTTGTAGAATTCGCCTTCTGACTGTTCAGACATTCTTAAGAATTTATGAATCACCATTGCGACATTCAAAAACAGCCTTTATTTTCACCCGGAATCATTTTTTGCTTCTAGATGGCCGTGATTTCACACCCCACAAATTATATTTGTGCAAAATTTACTGGAGCCTCTAAACGTATTTATATGCGACATCATGCCGAGTCTTGATAATTCAGCCCTGGTCGAAATTAAATTCGACGACATTTTTCTGAATAATGCCAGATTACTTCCCCATACTATTTTGGATGGTTTACTGCAAGATCACCTGCGTCGTATTAAACGGACGTTATTATTGCTATAGGCGCATCGCAATATGACGAAAAGTCAGGGGTTGGTATTTTCAGCCGGATTTTAAATTGGATTTATTTCCTTCGACTACAGGAGTTCATACCCGTTTTTGTGGCTGAGTTTCTGCAGTAGGGCTCGCCTTGCGCAAGTTAGTTACAGCAATTACATCAGCTTTCATAATAACAGATACCCTATCTTTCTGTGCGGCACTTTCTGTTGGTGCTGATAAGCACGTAACAAAGGTGTTCCGTGCACTTGTACCTGCGCATTTGAGAAAAGTATGATTAGTTTGTGTGCCTGGACATAAAGGTTTGTTTCTAAATGAAATAGCCGATTCCTTATCTAAGTCGTCAATCAGCGAACCAATTCTACCGCTCTGTCCATCATCCGCTTATGTGACGGCTGCTCGATTCCGCAGACGTACGTTTATGGAAGTCTTTAAAGGTTCAGCACTAACAAACTATACAGAACATCGCCAATTATTATATCCCTGGCGAGGAGACTTTTGCCGCACTCGAAAACAAGAAGTGACTATCACAAGGCTGCGCTGCCGGTGCACTATACATAGAAACCCACCTTTTTATATCACGACCGCCCATGCCTCCGTAGAGCTGATCACTCTGATTGTCGATATTCATAGCAAAAATATGAAAATCTTGGTGCCAGCCCTACTTCCCGATATATTTGAAGCGTGGCAGATGAGGGAGAGATGAAAGATGCTTCGAACAAAAACATTTTCTCTGTTTGGGGACCCAGTATGCACTATAACCAAGCTTAACGTCACAAGCGATCAGGTGCGAATGCAATATTATCGTTTATTTATATATCCAATGTGACAAAAAATAGACCCCTTCTCGGAAGCAGTACCTGCTACTGTACAACGGATCATAACTCACACTCATGTTTGTCATATGTGTATAACGTTCAATGTAACCAAGGACATGGTGAGTCCGTGCTGCGAGTTTCTTGAGCGGCTGCTGCACACGTTGGCTATACACATCTTCTATACACATCTGCTATACGCAGGAAGCCATCAGGAAGAAAAAAATCACTCACGGTGACCCTGAAGACCGTGCCTTTTCCAGAGGGCCGTCCAGGATCTCGTGGGACTCTTCCAGAAGCAGGAAAGGTGATTCTCGATTCGCTTTTTAGTACCAAGCCAGCCACGCGTAGTGCTGGGGAGAAGTGTGGCAATATGTCACCCGGCAAGAAACTGCGCATCATTGCACGAGGCTGGCCATTGAAGTGCTTTCTGAGTGCCCGCGGATGGGTGGCGTAGCTCAGGCTGAGGACTTGAAGCTCGCGCATGTACCAGCCTAAAAGGAGCACAAAACATTTGCCTCGCTGACGCCCCCAGCGTAGCCCTTGCACAACAGCCAAAGGTGACAGCAGGACATGACCGGAAGGCGTTTCGCGAAGAAGGCACAGGTGCCGAGCGGAAGCGCTTTTCGAATATGCTCGCGGCCGTGCATGACGATGTCGCATGCAGTTCTCAGGAAGCCCGCAAGCCCGAAACAGCGCTTCTCAAACACAAACACCAGGTCTTCGCCGTCCCCCTGTGCTCTGCGCTCCGAGGGGGCGATGCCACAGTCACGCTGTCCGATGTAAGCGCAGTGTCCATGGGCGGTGTCCCGAGGTAAATACTTGCGTAGTCTTCTGTTTTCAAGACGCTTTACGCCAAACAAGAGAGCCAAGAAGGCCTCGGTCGCACTCGTGGTGAGCTGGCGAAAGACGCGACAAGCATTTGCTGAGAACAGCAGGTCGAAGAATTGCTGCAGAGGCTTCAACATGATGACGAGTGGGCTAACGTGGAATGATGTTGTTGTTGTTGTTCACCTATTGTTATTGGCGCATACCCAATCTGAAGATTGGCCAAGAATCGAGTGGTTTTAAAGATTACTGTTCATATTTGGAATAATGGAGGTATAACAGAAAGATTACCGATAGCCTAGGAAAGCGTGGTGCTTAATGTAATGCATACAAATATTTACATAAACGAATTTATTCTTAGAATAGAGCAATAATCTGATTTTATACGTATATAACTATGTGGACATGTTAGGTTATAGAAACCGGTTAATTATTCAACCTATTATTTTATCAATATAGTCGCGGACGGCCGCGCATACTGCCGCATTAGAGAAACCTGAAATGGAAGCTCTAAAAGGCAAAATGAAAGGCACAGATAAGTCCATAGAAATACCACGTAAAGGAATTTCTAAAAGGATTTTTCGCAATTTGTTAAACCGCCTGCAGGTCAAGAGAAATTATTTATTGTTTCCAGTTTATCACAGAATGCGCACAGTGGCGAAGGTGCCTGAGCAGACTATATAGCAGAGTTTATAGAAATTTAGATTTCTAACATGGTAAGGTTGAAAAAGCAGCTAGCGCGCATGCTAATCGGTACGGGCAACGTATGTATCTGCACATGTACACTTCGAAGTCGCTATAACGGTTCGCCCGGTATACCGGTAAGCCCGCTGTAGTATCACTGTCTTATTTTTTCCGGGCGGACTTGTATTTCACGGTGAATGTTCAAAAGAGCGATGCCAACCAATCTTTCATTTGTTGTTGTAGCTCTCAGGTCTAATTTTTGGTGGTATCAGCAATGAAAAAGGGCGTTTCGCTTCTGCTATGTTGATGGGCAGGGTCCCCAGAATCTTTAGCAGATGGTGCAGGTTTGGGAACAATATCTTTTGGCAATTTTCAACTGTATGCATCGCAGACATGTTAAGGTTTTTCACTTCTTTTTCGCAGCCCGTATGCTACCAAATCGCCTTACAAACCCAAAGTTTAGATTTTATTCGACTAGACGTCAGAAAACTCCTCGGCATTGGCAAGAGTTGCAGATTTGAAAGTAGGGAAAAAAAGGAAAAGAATGGGAAAAAAAGGAAAAGGACAGAAGGGAAAAAGCACCTACAAGAGGTGCCGATGCATTGTAAAGCGCTCACAGAACTGACCTAGCAATGCAATTACAGCGACTGGCACCAGAATGCAAGAAACATACAACCGACAGGCAAAGATGGTGCACATTACCGCGTAATTAAGTAAGCAAGTTGCAAGCGCTGGCAGTTGTTCTGAGAATTCGATTATGAGAATTCGATGAGAACGCGTTCTGAGAATTCGATTATGGTGCACTATGCTCTAAACGAAACGGGTGTTCATTCCTTCGTCACTATTGAACCGATAACTGATTTATATGTTGGGTTTAACGTCCCAAAACCACTATATGATCATGAGAGACGCCGTAGTGGAGACTCCAGAAATTTCGACCACCTGAGGTTCTTTAGCGTGCACCCAACTCTGAGCACATGGGCCTACAACATGCCCGCCTCCGTCGGAAATGCAGCCGCTGCAGCCGGCATTCGATCCCGCCACCTACGGGTCAGCAGCGGAGTACCTTAGTTACTAGATCACCGCGGCGGGGCAGTGAACCGATCACTCAAGGTTTTGTGGGGCGCGAAGCTGCCTTTCTTCACGCCAGCGCAAGTGCGGCAAACATGAATACGCGTACCAGTTAAAACAGTGTATACATGGCATATCTATACTGCCAGCGATATGCATATATGTACAGCTTTGATTATGTTGACGTAAAAAAAATGAAGGCTGCATGCTTGCTAAAAACAGAAGACTCTTTGCCGCAACGCTGTAGTGTACTGGAGCAGAGCGACGGGAAGAACGAAAAAAAGAAAAACAGATCACCATGCGTTTTTGCGCGTAGATAAGGTTACTAGCGGGAACACGCAGTGAACAAACTATTTCTAGATGAGTATATAGTCTAATCCCAGGTGCATTTTAGTTTGAGTGTAAGTAAACATTTCTCAAGAGTGATTACCTTGCCCTGGCAGGTTGCGCGACATTACCTCTACGATCGTAGTGCTTCATTGCTATCAACAGTCACAGGGAAACCTAATGTGAAGAAACTTGCGAGAAATTCTACCCGAAAAATAACGCGCGCGAAATCAAGTTCGGAACGTGCGGCATAACTTACAAAAATGAACTCTTATTGCAGCAAGCAAGCATGGTTGGACGCACGCAGTAAAGTAAGAAATGTCGAATAAGAGGTTCCAATGCATCAGGACTGCTTGGCATACTTAAAACAAAAACTATTCCAATAAGCATGAAGTCACAAAGATCGACCGTAAAAAATCGCTCAGGAAATAAGCGAAAGCGAAAAGCAGCTAATAATGTGCAAAAACCTGCTGCGTTTGCATCTCATTCCACATAGAGAGGAGTCATCATCGACTTGAAAGAATGGTCGAGTACACGTCACAATGATTCGTTTTGGAAGTGTAGTTCAATAAATAGTTGTATTTACCGGTCGTTTACTGCGTTTTAGAGCGATTATTTACTTTTAATATTTACTTACTCCTTCTCTCTTCACAGGCATATACGCATGAGGCGGGATGTCTCGTGACTTTGATATACATGTACACACTCTGCCCAAACAACCGGTGATAGTCACGTCAAAGAGACCCGGAGTGCAGGAGAGAGGAGGTTCAGACTTCACCGTGCTCCACCCTCCTCTCACCAGTCGGGTCGGTGTGACCACATCCCGCATAAATAATTTCTGGCTACGCAACTGGTTTATTAGCGGTTTGCCAACTTTTTTTAAGCTCCAAAAAAGTCTCCATGAGCCCTAGCAGTTCATGATGCCCTTGTAGTCGCATTGTAACATTTTCCTCATCGTTGGGTTGTTTTGCAGTATTCGACCATGCAAGTCTTGCAGTCTCTCGAGTAGCGCTGCGTACTGCTGAGGTACATCAATGCTTGAGCCTGCGAAAATTAGAGAGAAGGTTACACTTTCGTACTTGTCATAATGTTCTACTAAGTGCTTAATCACAGCCATCGGCAGGTCCTGCGGGTACAACGAGTTGCCGAGAAGGCAAGCCTCGAGTGCGTCGCAAATCGCAACCTTGAAGGTCTGGGAGCACAGTTTCGCCTTGCAACCGATCGTCTTTTCAAGCCAAGTTTTGAACTCCCGTTCCATCGATCAGCAACGACTGGATCAAAACCACCAGCGTCTTCAGGGTCGTCTCGGGGTTCCACGAAGGTCCGTCAAACGTGCCCGGAATGCTGAGCGAGACGAGCCCACTGCTGTACAGTTTCCGGTTGAATCGCACCCTTCCGCCGTCTGTCGCCATGAAGCGTACCTGCGGTGGACAGGCTGGGTTGTCGAGGGGGAACTTGAGCACGGAATGAAACAAGCCTCCCTGGCACGGCGTGTTGTCGGGTCCCACGATGACGGCGTGGACGTAGGTGACGTTGCCTTTTTCGGGCTCGACGAAGATTCCTGGCACAGGGTTGTCAATGATGTTCTTGGGGTCATGGTTGAGTCTCAGCAGACACTGCCCCGACAGCTGCTTGGGCTGGGCCAACGCGGTCTCCAATTGGCACGTAGCTGCACTTATCTGAGGTTTGTCCGTGGCGGAATAAGGGGCGGCGATGGCTGTGAGCGGACGTCGCTGCATTCCGGTGGCCGTTTGCGCAGATGATGGTACTATACAATGGCTGCCACCCACTAGGAGGGATTGACCGAGAAAGGAGTTATTCATAATTAAAATCATCACTTACTATTTGTATGACTCATTATACTCAATACTTAGAATAAATAATGATCGTAATCGATATGAAAGCCACCCTGATTCATTTAAATATTTCTGTGCCGCAGAACGGAGATTTACAAGGACCTAATGCTCCCAAGAATTGAATATTCGAAACTTTACTTCCATTAAAAAGCAATTGAACGCCGTTTTGAAAATTTTCTCATCAAAAAATGAAGCAGTTGCATGATAAGAGATTGTGCTGGATTCTTCTCCCATCGTAGTAAAACAAGTAACGTGGGAACGGAGCCAGACCCCTTCTGGGCATATAATACTTTAATTTTTGAAAGCGACGGGGAGATTTTGGAGAAAAGGAAAGGGACCGAAGAGAAAAAGCATCTTATAGGGGTGGCGATGCATTGTAAAGCGCTCACAGAACTGACCTAGCAATAAAATTACAGTGACTCGCATCAGAATGCAAGAAACAGACAACTGAGAGGCAGAGATGGTGCACATTAGCGCGTAATTCAGTTAACAATTTGCATGCGCTTGCAGTTGTTGTGAAATTGTCGTCAGAGTTCACGCGTTCTGAGAATTTGATTATGGTGCACTATGCTCTAAACGAAACCGGAGTTCATTCCTTCGTCACTAGTGAACCGAGCACTCAAGAGTTTGCGTGGAACGAGGCTGCCTTTGTTCACGCCAGCGTAAGTGCGGCAAACATGAATGCGCGTACTAGTTAAAACAGTGTATACATGGCCTTTTTATACTGCATGGCGATATGCATATATGTACAGCTTTGAACATGTTGACTTGAAGAAAAATGAAGGCTGCACGCTTTCTAAGCACAGAAGACTCCTTGCCGCAACGCTGGCGTTTTGAAGAGCAGAGCGACGGGAGTTACGAAAAACAAAACAAAAAAGAGAACACCTTACGTTTTTGCGCGTATATAAGTTTACTGGTGGGTACACGCAGCGAAAGAGCTATTTCTTGGTGAGTATATAGTCTAGTCCCAGTTGCATTTTCGTTGGAGCCTAGTTTAATATTTCTCAACAGTGATTAGCTTGCACTAACAGAGTGCACGACATCACCTCTACAATTGGAGTGCTTCATTGCTATCGAAAGTCACAGGGAACCCTAATGTCAAGCAAAGGTGCGAAAAATTCTACCCGAAAAATAACGCGTGCGAAATCAAGTTGGGAACGTGTGGCATAACTTACAAAAACGAATTCTTATTGCGTATTGCAAGCATGCTTGGACGCACGCAGTAAAGTAAGAAATGTCGACCTAGAGCTTTGAATGCGTCAGGGCTGCTTGGCATATAGAGCTTAAAAAAACTATTTCTATAAGCATGCAGTCACAATCATCGACCGTAAAAAAATCGCTCAGGAAATAAGCGAAAGCGAAAAGCAGTTATTAATGTGCAAAAACCTTCTGCGTTTGCATCTCAATACACATAAAGAGGAGTCATCATCGACTTGAAAGAATGGTCGAGTACACGTCACAATGATTCGTTTTCGAAGTCTAGTTCATTTAATGGTGGCCATGTACCTGCCGTTTACTGCAGTTTATAGTGACTACTTTACTTTTATATTTACTTACTCCTCCTCTCTTCACAGCCATATACGCATGAGGCTGGATGTCTCGTGACTTTGATATACATGTACACATTCTGCCCAAACAACCGGTGATAGTCACGTCAAAGAGACCCGGAGTGCAGGAGAGAGGAGGTTCAGACTTCACCGTGCTCCACCCTCCTCTCACCAGTCGGGTCGGTGTGACCACATCCCACATAAATAATTTCTGGCTACGCCACTGGTTTATTAACGGTTAGCCAACTTTTTTTAAGCTCCAAAAAGTATTCATGAGCCCTAGCAGTTCCTGATGCCCTTGTAGTCGCATTGTAACATTTTCCTCATCGTTGGATTCTCTTGCAGTATATGACCATGCAATTCTTGCTGATTGATTGATTTCTAGGGTTTAACGTCCCAAAACCACCATTTGATTATGAGAGACGCCGTAGTGGAGGACTCCGGAAATTTTGACCACCTGGGGTTCTTCAACGTGCACCCAAATCTGAGTACACGGGCCTACAACACTTTCACCTCCATCGGAAATGCAGCCGCCACAGCCGGGAATCAAACCCGTGACCTGCGGGTTAGCAGGCGAGTACCTTAGCCACTAGACTTCCGCTGCGGGGCCATGCAATTCTTGCTGTCTCTCGAGTAGCGCTGCGTACTGCTGAGATTCCTCCGCGCTGGAGTGTTCACCAAGTAGGGACAAGGCTACACTTTCGTACTTGTCATATTGTTCTACGAAGTGCTTAATCACAGCCATTGGCAGGTCCTGCGGGTACAACGAGTTGCCGAGAAGGCAAGCCTCGAGTGCGTCGCAAATCGCAACCATGAAGGTCTGGGAGCACAGTTTGGCGTTGCAACCAATCGTCTTTTCAAGCCTAGTTTCGAACTCCCGTCCCAGTGCACGTTCGTTGGCCAACGGCTGCTCGATGAGGAACGACTGGATCGAAACCACCACCGTCTTCAGGATCATCTCCGGGTTCCACGAGGGTCCGTGAAACGTGCCCGGAATGCTGAGCGAGATGAGCCCACTGCTGTACAGTTTCCGATTGAAGTGCACCTTCCACCGTCTGTCGTCATGAAGCGTACCTGCGGTGGACAGGCTGGGTTGTCGAGAGGGAACTTGAGCACGAAATGGAACAAGCCTCCCTGGCACGGCGTGTTGTCGGGTCCCACGATGACGGCGTGGACGTAAGTGACGTTGCCTTTTTCGGGCTCGACGAAGATTCCTGGCACAGGGTTGCCAACGATGTTATTGAAGTCATGGTTGAGTCTCAGCAGACACTGCCCCGACGGCTGCTTAGGCTGGGCCAACGCGGTCTCCATATTGCACGTAGCTGCACTTCGCCGAGGTTCGTCCATGGCGGAATAAGGGGCGGCGGCAGCTGTGAGTGGACGTCGCTGCATTCTGGTGGCCGCTTGCGCAGAATGATACTATACAATGGCTCCCACCCACTATGAGGTATTCACCAAGGAAAGAGTTATTCATAATTAAAGTGATCACATAATATTTGTATGACTAATTATACACAATACTTAGAATAAATAATAATGCTAATCACGATAAAAGCCACCCTGATTCAAATAAATATTTCTGTACCGCAGAACGGAGATCTACAAGAACCTAATGCTCCCAAGGATTGAATATTTGAAACTTTACTTCCAATATAATGCAACACCGTTTTGGAAAGTTTTCTCATAAAAAAAAGAAGCAGTTGCATGATAAGAAAATGTGCTGGATTCTTTTCCCATCGTAGTAAAGCGAGCAACGTGGGGACGGAGCCAGACCACCTCTGGGCATATAATACTTTAATTTTTTGAAAGCGACAGTGAGGTCTTGTAAAAATATCCGCCTTTTGTCATGTTGAACACAAACTCCTTGCCAAGGAAACATGAGGTGTTGATACTCGTTTATATGAGCGATTGATGTTTTTTGAGTGTCTTGCGTTTTGGCACGCCTTCTTAATCTATCACGATTTATGAGAGTTGTCCGTATAATTGAGAATTACGGAACACAGAGAGCAGCTTTCGCCAGAGCATGTGCGATTTCATTTGTTTTTCTCCCTTTGTGTCCTGGTACCCAGATTAACCTGGTTACAGTTACGTGGATAGGGACTAGAAAATGAAAACTACGTAATAAATGACAGTCGCGTTTTGAGGGCTATGCTGAGCACAAAAAGAAAGAATAAGTAACTATGTATGGCCATAATATATGTCGATGGGGAGCTTTCTTATTTCTATTACAACCGCCAGATTTTCCGCCAGAAATCTTGATAAGAATTTGAGAAGTGCTGTAATGAAAATGACTAATTGAGGGTCTCAAAGATAATACCAAAGCTGGATTTTCTCTCAAATGTGAGATACCTGATAATGTTTGTTCCATATATCCCCTATCGGAGACTGGTAAAAGCCCATTTTATCCCTGGTAATCAAGGAACGAAGGAAAATAACTTTATTTTTATTCTGTACAACGCGACAGGGTCCCGCATCTGGCTGAGCCCCACGTAGACACCGGTAAGGCAACTTTATGGAGTGATTGGGATATATATAGTCAAAATGACTCAGAGGTACTGTCTTTCATGACCAATGAAAGGAACTTCATTCACTTTAGCATCGACTGGTTCAACATGTGCTTTTAGATAGTTTAGCTGAGTTGTATGAAACCGAGGCGAATAAGAAAAATAAGCATCGCTGATACATAAAAGTTGCTTTTATTTTTATGGTATATTGATAATTTTAGGAATGTTTGTACCGTAGCATCCTCAACCAGCCCAGATAGGGCGACTGTGGTTCTAAATAGAGAACATTATTGCCTAAATGAATATCGGTAATCCAAGCCTCAGGGCCTCTCTTTCTAAAAGTATACAAGAGGCGCAGTTTATAAGATGCTGCTTCAGTATATAAACACATGCGACTCCGAATACTGGGCGTAAATACGTTTTGTAAACCAAAGTTAGTGTACCTATCTTGCATCGCCGATCGACCTTTGCAAAGCCTTTCGAACGGCTCTAAGCGCCCGTACTTGTATGTATGTATGTATGTATGTATGTATGTATGTATGTATGTATGTATGTATGTATGTATGTATGTATGTATGTATGTATGTATGTATGTATGTATGTATGTATGTATGTATGTATGAATGAATGTATGTGGGTATGCATGTATATATGTATGTATGTATGTATGTATGTATGTATGTATGTATGTATGTATGTATGTATGTATGTATGTATGTATGTATGTATGTATGTATGTATGTATGTATGTATGTATGTATGTATGTATGTATGTATGAATGGATGTATGAGGGTATGCATGCATGTATGTATGTATGCATGTATGTATGTATGTATGTATGTATGTATGTATGTATGTATGTATGTACGTATGTATGTATGTATGTATGTATGTATGTATGTATGTATGTATGTATGTATGTATGTATGTATGTGCAAGCTATGTATGTATAGTTGTGTATTCAACGTGGGCATGTTAAAGGGGATGGTTATTATAAATTTTTCTCAAATTTTTGCGAAGTTCAAACGTGGCGTGTTCTGCAGGTTGCAAGTTATTTTAATAGTACCTGGTTTACCCAAAGGAAACACCATAACTGCGTTTCTTTTAAACATTACGGTGTAAATAGATATTCTGTAACCAGTTTTGAACGACGCACATATACGCTTGTAAGCGAATATGATATTGAATATGTATCCTTGTCTGAATCAAACATGATTTATAATCTGCATATACATATGCGTATACATCATCATGAGTAGGAATAGTGCTTAGCAATATATTAAAAAGGAGAAGCGACGTGACTGCTCGGTGAGGAACGCCTCGTAACTAGAAGTGTACAATTAAAAAATTACCTTTGAGTGGAAAAATTCCTTCAATTTGAAAACTCGCTAAACCACCTTACTATGGAATTAGGGATGTCATGAAGTTTTAATTATTCCAATAATATTTTATGTTATACACTATCGTAAGCTTTTAATATATCCAAAGTTACCAGGGCTGCTGTTTGTCAATGACAGTGCGCCAATTAAATTCGGCTCTGCTAGTCTACTTGGGCATGCCAGATATATTATAGAGTTCTAGAACCGATTTTGAAAAGACTGAGAACTTCTCAAATGTTCACCAACTTAATAAGACTTACATAAAAGAATATTCATCTTGATTTAAACACATTAGAAGCTAACGCTGTTGATCACATAATTGGGATGACTGCCCTTTGGGCGTGTTAGCAAAAGTTCATGATGAAACAGACGCTGAAATATACACACACTTAGAGAGAACACAGATGAGCACTTGCGAGCTACTGAAAATATAATTTAAAAGCGAAGAGTAATATATGCATAGCACTTATGTACGTCATTCCGGACCTCCCCCTGTCATCATCAACAACGTGATATATCAAACAACCACTTCCATTATCGATGGCACACAACCGGAAACAAAAACGTGTAAATACTTGTTACGGCTTTCACTTCCTCTAAATGATCAAGTTTGTCATCTTTCCAATAGACCGACCCAACGAAAAGGCCGCACCAGACATCGGTCCGAAGAGCTCACTAAAATAATAAATCCATAGTAGTGACGGGCGGTGTGTACAAAGGGCAGGGACGTAATCAATGCGAGCTTATGACTCGTGCTTACAGGGAATTCCTCGTTCAAAGGGAAGAATTGCAAGCCTCTATCCTAATGACAAAAGAAGTTCCACAGGTTACTCTGTCTTTTCAAAGAGGGATAAAGACACGCTGCTCTCTTCAGTGTAGCGTGCGTGAGGCCCCGGACATCTAAGAGAATTGCAGACTTGTTATTGCTCTGTTTAGAGCGGCTAGGAGCCGCTCGTCTCTGTAAGATGGTGGTAAGGTGCTGGGAACCCTGCACCTATTTAAGAAATTTGAAATGAGGTACATGCGTGTTATGCATAAATTAGTGTTCGCTTCGAAACAACATTTTCAGTTGCTAGTAGGAGCTCGTCTGTGTCCTCTCCTACTGTGTGCATTTTTGGCGCTTTTTTCATCATAAGTCTTATATTGTCCAAGGTGTATCACGCACAATTGTTTATAGGAACTGGAACTTTTTTAGCAATTTTCTAGTATGATGAATCCACGAGCACTTGATATAATGGTTGCCTATACCTAGCGAAATATCAGGGGCCTCCATAAAAAAAAAATTGGGAGATGCCACTTACCTGGGAATCGACGTTATGCGAAGCATGCGGAGGGAAGGTGACCTAAATGCAGTTTCGTTTTATTGAGCGATGTGTCATAAAATGGCGCTAAGTATATTTACAACTGTTGCACGCACAGGCATATGTTGAATAATTGCAGATGTTCATGGAACCTGTAGTTTGCACTTGCGGAACGATGCCAACTGGAACATGCGTATTAGCAACACCGGAAGCTGATATGAACCGCTGAAGCTCGCGAAAATGCTGGCCTTGGACACTGCTATATAAATCAACTTCAGCGCAAGGCACCTAACCACAATTGACCTTAACTCGACGTGACGGCTGTATCAGAGGAGTTCATATGTGTTTTTTATAAGATTAGGTAGGCAGCACTGCAACCCCTATTGACGTTTCACGAAGATTAGCGTCGATTTGAAAAAAAAAGTTCCGAGGCCTGGCGTAGCTCTTAGAGAGAATGCTTAACTGCCACGCAGAATGCTCAGGTTTGATTCCTGCTGGGACCCTGAAATTCATTGTTTGCATTGATCGGAAGGTCAAAGCTGTCTCTTTCAGGTTTTTCTCAACACTGACATTTATTCTATGCTATCGTTGGGTCGACGCTATCGATGTCGGTTATTTCCTAACGCTTACGCATTTTAATTGCCCATGTGTGTTCTCATCGTTTCTGGGTAGATAGTAAGTGTCAATCACCTGTGGCACATAGGCGCATACCAGTGGCACATACCCGCCTGTGGGTATGTGCCGATGTCTGACAGGAAGTGTTTGACGACGTACGCGACTGGATTGTGAGATTATTCATGTTTTGACCAGCGCGTCTTGTTCGTCAAACCATCTTACCCTCTAATGTTAATTTTGATTCACGCCAAGTTAAGGGGGTGACCACGAGAGCACCTGAACGTAAGCAGTTAGATAGATAGATGGATAGATAGATAGATAGATAGATAGATAGATAGATAGATAGATAGATAAATAGATAGATAGATAGATAGATAGATAGATAGATAGATAGATAGATACGCTAAGTGTTGCCGAAGTTCGCAAAGAAATGCTACTACCGTCACCAACTGCAGCGTAATTTGCAAGTCGATCCTCACATAACGTTCGCATGTTCAATTATTGATACTTCAATTAAATTCATCACTCAGTATTTCAGAATACGAGAGAAGGAAATTTGCTTTTACACCACTCGCTATATTTTTTACTTTTCGTTTTATTTCTTCGTCCGCTAGAAGTCCATGTTTTACGCTCATTATAAAATTTAAAGCCTGTCAAGACGGCTAGTACACTGAACATCGTAAAGAAATAATTTTTGATTTTTGACTGGTAAACACCCCGTAAGCACTAGCTTGCGGTTATAAATTCAAAGCCTCGATTTATAACTTGGATAATAATTTTCGCCTTACGGCATATTTTCCCGAAATGAAAAAGACTAGACCTCGGCCTCCAGTAGGACAGTCTAATTGAAAACACCCGTAAGACTTTAAATGAAAACACTGAAGCACTTTCAACGACCCTATGATAAAAAAAAAGTGCGGAAGTCGAAATAGACTCTCTAGTATAGAATACAGTTTGAGTGACCTTTTTTTGATTTAGGATAGAAGTGAGGAAAACAGGACGAGTTCGCGCTGACAGACGACATTGCTCTCTTTCAAACCTTAGTAATATGTTCTGAATCTGTCGTTTTCTTATGGCGATGCGCTGGTTTTGAAAAAAAAAAAGGAGTAGAGAAAAGCTCGTTTGATTCAAAATCACACCCAGAGGTAGGCTTCCATTTGATTTCGTCACTTGCAAGCCGTATATGTTTTGTTTTCAAGCAAGTTGCAACCATTCAACAGCAGATCGGATGGCGCGTATAATTTTTTTTTCGAAAATAGCCTGTGAAATATTGTCTCCCAGGTTCCCCTACAGCTGGTTCATTGCCTTCGTTTCTTCATGCTTTTTTCCCAGCTGCCTCAATATTTGCAGTGAACTATTGTTTCGCCTCATAAATTAGCCATATTTTATTGATTCGGCAAGCACCAGCGGCCACTTTTCAGACATTGCAAACTGGCTACGGACTACTCCCAGCAAGGACTTAAGTCGCCTGATTGACTCGACTGCCTAAATTTCACTGGATAAGGAGTTATTTATATTTTAATGTATAATTATTGCCGTAAATAATGTTTGTCCGCATCCGTAGATACCTTCTACCACACCAAAGGGAACGCCGCTGGTAGCTCGCAGGTACCTTTCCTTCTGTATTTTTTTTTCAATATTACTGGACACATTCGTATATGTGCACAAAATCACATGCCAAATCACAAATCAAGCAAAGTCAGAACACAATAAAAAGTTGTTTGTCTTAGACCCGGAACAGGCACACTAATGGTTGAAAACCCTCTTATGTGTAATCAGGTATACACCAACCTATTTATCTTATCGCTTTTTATTGGCTTGATTACGAGCACATAGCCACAAGCTCCTTATATAAGCCACAAGTTCCCAGAAGAATGGGTTTTGTGTGTTGAAGAAAAAAAGAATATATCAAATTATATGGGAGGTTTAGGAGGAAGTGGAGGAGGAAGGGAAAAAATGAAAGGCAGGGAGGTCAACCAGATGCACGTCCGGTTTGCTACCCTGCACTGGGGAAAGGGGTGAGGGGATTGAAGGAGAAGAGAGAGATAAGTGAAGGGCAATGTGTGTGTAGATGTGACCTTGTTCATTGCACGCTTATTAGCGGTCGCTTAACTTCCCCAAACCACCATTGATTATGAGAGACGCCATGGTGGAGGGCTAGAGAAATTTATACCACCTGGGGTTTTTTAACATGCAGCCAAATTTCAGCATATGGTGCTACAACATTTTCGCCTCCGTTGGAAACGCAGCCGCAGAAGCTGGGATTCGAACGTGCGACCTGTAGGTCGACAACCGAGTGCCTTAGCACTTAGACCTCTCCGGCGGGGCGAAGAAAAGAATCAACCTTTACCTAGTCAAAGGAGTACCCGGCCAATAGCACTTTGACTTGGGCGAGTTGGTACATAATTAGCTAGGCTTCAGCACGATTTAGACGAAGACTATGTGCGACACCAGAACACAAACGAGCGCAGACTAGCGTTCCCCCCTTCCCTCTTTGAATATCTGGCCTCATGGCTGGTACCAGGGGGAAAAGGCGAAGAAGGGAGCGTTGTAAGAGTGTGGGGGCAAGCCCCCACTGGTTTAGAACAAGTAGGAGCGAACATTCCAGAAACGGGGCAGGGGGTTGGGGGCATTAGAGCCTCGTCCGTATCCTCAGGAAGTTCCCGCAAGCATGTGGGGCGTAGTCGACTCAGCGCCTCCTCCCAAGTGGCACCCGGAATACTTGCACCCCTGTCTCCCCCTCTTCTCGTTACGCCACTTGGTCGAATATGTTTTGAGAGCACACTATTGTAACATGAAAAACTATCACGCTGCTTCGCGTTCTCCTTCATCTTCTCCTTCGCCACCCAAACACGTGCAACTGGCGTGCACTCACCCTATGCGTGCCGACATGTCCGACGTGAGAGGCAGAAACCGTTGTTCGAAATAACCAGCACAGAGCGGGAGAAAAACTAATATGAACATAAACACATAGATTGAAAAAGGAAGAAAAAAAAGAGACAAATGGGTACAAAATTAGGCAAAAGAAGTATATAGAAATAAAACTTATTATAAAGTCAGAAACGCCGGGAGAGAGAAACACAGGAAGTGGAAGCACGCTGTTTAGGGAAACGATAAAAATATCAAAAATGGATATAAAGAAAATAAAATAAATACACAAAAACAGAGACAAACAATAAAGAGGAAAAAACAGAGCGAAAGACAAAAATAACGAGGGTCAAGAAACACCGCCCAGCTACACAGGTAGTTGAAGCCTTCCGCCACTAATTAAAGGGTCGCTAAATTTGATTTGTTCAGCACTGGCCAGGAAATTCTGCGTTTTGTGAAATTATACCACACAACCACGCCTATTCGTGTGAATACAGCGAAAACAACTTCCTATGCTTGGAAATGCAGTGAAAGAGTTTTCATGCTTTACAAACATACGCGTGCTTTATTGAAGCTCAACAATACAACGTGAAATTTTGCAGTTATTATGCCTGGTACAAGCGTATACATTGCCATCAGGCATCAGAGCATGTGAATAAGATAACGATTTCAGGGATGAAAGATGGCCGCCCACTTAAGCACACATTTCACAGCGTCCATTCCATTATGGCCACGTAGTAGGGGCATATCAAGTTCGAATATATTTCAGTGCTTGAAGTACATACTAGGAAAAGATATCGCTAATTTTTACCCAATGCATGCATACATATATATTGAGCTTTTGATGCACGGCTGGCGTGCGCACGCCTTATTCTAGTTATCGTCAGGCCTGCCCTGCGCTAATACACCAGGTGCTTTCATTAACCTTCCTCAATTTTTTTAAATGCTACGTAGGTCTCGGCAAACGCTCGTGTCACATGTGCGTAGCGGCTCGTTCTGCAAGGCATTCCACGTTATTTAAATAATTATATCCATTAAATCAAGCACGACGATTTCCTAGATCATCGGTAATCTTTCTACTATATCTCAATACTCTAAATCTGAACAATAATTTTTAAAACCACTCTATTCTCGGCATATCCCCCATATTGGACATGCGCCACGGACAATAGGTGAACAAAAACAAGAACTAGCTCGCTCGTTATCTTGCTGAAGCCTCCACTGCAAGAGTTCTTGCATGTCTCAGCGTATGTTTCTCGCGAGTTTTGCCAGCTGACAACACGTACGACCGAGACCTTCTTGGCTCTCCCGTTTGACATGAAGCGTCGTGAAGACAGAAAACTACACGTCTACACCTCGGGACAATGCTCAGCGACACCGCGTTCGCATGGGAAAGCAGGAACGCAGTGCACAGGGGGAAGCTGAAGACCTTCTGTTTGTGTTTGAGTAGCGCCGTTTCGGACTTGCGGGCTTCCTGCGAAATGCAGGCGACATCGTCATGCACGGCCAAGAGCTCGTTCACAAAGCGCCTCGCACTGCACCTGTGCCTTCTTCGAAAAACGCCTTCCGGTCGGGTCCTGCTTTCACCTTCAGCCATTGTGCAAGCGCTACCATGGGCGCATCGGTGAAGCAAGCGTTTTGTCCTCCTTCAAGGCTGGTACATGCGTTCAGCTTCAAGTCCTACGCCACGCATTTATGGCTACTCAGAGATGACTTCAACGGGCAGCCTCGTGGTTTGATGCGCGGTTTCTTGCCGGTCGACATGATGACGCAGAGCTCCACTAGCACCATTCGCGGCGGACTTGGTAGTACAACGCGAGTCGAGTATCACCTTTCGTGTTGTTTGAAATGGTCCTGGAGATCCTGGACGGCCATCTTGAAATGCACGGGGTTCAGGGTTGCCGTGAGTGACTATTCGCTTTCTGATGGCTTGTTGCAGGAAAGCAATGCGCCTTTTCCAGAATGTGTATATACAATGAGTGCAGCAGCTGCTCGGGGAACTTACGGCACGGATTCGTAGTGCCCTTCGACATATTGACCGTTATATACGTATGGCAAACATTAGTGTGACTTAGGATTCGCCGAACAGTAGCAAGTACTGCTTCGGAGAAATGGTGTACCTTTTCGTAACATTGGATATCTAAATAAACGATAATATTGCAGTGTCGCCTGATCACTTCTGAAGTGAACCCTCGTTAGAATATATATATATTTCCCAAAAAGTCTGAAAGGTTCCTTATTGTTCGAGGCGTATTTCATATCCCATTCTTATCTCCCACGCTGCATTCATATCCGGCAGCAGGGCTGGTAGCAGGAGTTTTACATTGTTGATATGAATATCGAAAATGATAGTAATCAGCTCTACGGAAGCAAGGGTGGTCATAATATAAAAAGGAGAATTTTCTTGTATAGTGCATCAAAAAAAGCATTGTTTTGCAAGAAAGCCACCGTTACCATTCATGTGACTACAGCGCGTCAGGGTCACACTAACATCACAATTCAAATATTCATATTTTAATAAATTCTTGGGCATTTTTATATAGTGAATCGGTTTGGGAAGACTAAATTTTAAGGTATGTGCAGTGGCTCTAAGGTCAGATATGAAAGTAACATGGGGAATACTTGTGTCTAGTGGATATGTACATTGTTTTTAAAATACTTGGCCTGACGCTAGCATCACAAATGGTTTAACCACATAATCCAGGATCGGGTGAGACTTCGAATACAGTAACAGCAGCCGAACGTGAGTTCCGGTCTTTCATTCTTTCAAGCCCACTTGTCTCTGTTACAGCTGACGAGGTCTCTGCATACTTGTGGGACTTCTATAGCTTCGCTTTCATTAGAGTTTGAGTCGCACTGGCTATAGTAAGCAGCGTCGCTCATGCAGCGTCGCTCATACCGCTCATGTAGAAATATCTTGATGGAGTAACTGCCAGAGACAGAAAAAAACAACCAGGCCTGCGGAAGGTGCAGTACGGTTAGGAAGGCGCAGTACGGTTAGGGCGGTTAGGGATGGCACAGAACGGTTAGTGTACTAGCCACCCTAGTACGGCAACAGCTAAAGCTGGACGAGCTGCCTTTCAGACCCTCTTTCAGGGCGAAGCTCCAAAATCTGTGGGCCTTTACATGCTTGTCTCTTGAGTCACTAGTTTGCGATGCTCCAAGGGATATAGTTCAAAGGTCATCGCAGCACCGCCACCCCCTCATTATGTATATGTACTGCAGCCCTTGCGCCCTCAGTGACAAGGACACTAGTAGTTTCCCCGCGCCTTTATCCTGTGCCTGTCCCCGTCCCTTGCACACGCCTACGGCCGTTACCCTCGATATCGACGCCTCTTTAATTAACCATGAAACTGCTTAAACAATTGCCTTTGCTTCATTTGCTGAAAAAAAACTTCTCTGTGGAAGGCAAAGAATAATACAGGCTAAAAAGTCTGACAAGGTAAGCGTTCACCTCCTCGGAAAGTTCCCAATTCGCCTTCCGAAAAACTGTCAAGCCGGTTCGCGTTCTCCTTCATCTTCTTCTTTGCCTTCCGAACACGTGAACCTGGCGTGCACTCACCCGTTGTGTGTGCTGACTTGTCCGGCGTGAGATGCAGCAACAAGGATGTTTAATATAACCAGAACAGAGTGAAAAGACTTAGAAACATAGGCATATAGATTGAAAATGACGACAGAGAAAAAATAAAAAGATATAACAAAGGAACGCAAAAGATGTATAGAAAAAAAGCAGACATAGTAGAGTCAGAAAGGAAAGGCGTGAAAAACAACGAATGTGGAACAACGAATAAAGAGAAAAAACCATAAAAACATTTAAAGATATAGAGAAATAGGGAACATGAAAGTAATAGTGTCGCTCGTAGCATATGTTTTCACTTTCGAACCTTTAATCACGCATTTTGCCATCGCTCATGTCACGTCATACGATTTTATTGGTACTAGAAAAATTACTAAATATGGAAGCAGCAAAGTATAGGGTTAGGCTTTCGCGTTATGACTGCCTTCACAATCGCTCAAATGTACTGAAGACTTTATTCTGGAGTGGTTTGTGCAGCTGACTCTCAGTTTTTGTTAGGACGTAGCACCCGCTTTAAAGCAATATCTCCTAAATCGTTACTAAATAATGCGCAGTTGGTTGACGTTAAACTAAAAAGCTAAGCTTCGTTGTTGCGTAAACGTGCCTCACATTCACGTTCAGCTGTCAAGTGAGCATCACGATCGTTCCAAATGGCATGTTTTGTGATTGCTTCTTACGGCAAAATTCAAGACAGACAATTTTTTTCCGTGCGTAACTTCTCTTTTTTGACATCCCGTATAATAGGTCAGTGAAGCATGTATTTTACTCACCTTCCATTGAAATTGATCTGCCGCAGCACTATTCTTGTATCCTGCTGGTGTTCGCCAGTGGCGTCACCTGTTCCTGGCCAGAAGGTACAAGTGAAGTCTATACTGCAACCGTTGTAGGGGCTCCGCCCATGGCTGCCACTGTCCATAACGCACCCTCCGTTTCCAAGGCAACCCGAGTGGTTAGCTACCAGAGTGCTTACCCTGGTGCTCCTCACACCGTCGCCAAGGTGTCCTCCTATACACCTGCGGCCACGGCTGTCCACACTGTACACCCTTCTGTGCCTACTGCGGTTGTGCATCACACTCCAGCCTACGCCGTCCACGCCACAGAGCCAGCCATGGTAGCTGGCGTTGTTCACCACACTCCCGCCGTTTTCAAGGCAACCCGAGTGGCCAGCTACCAGAGCCTTTACCCTGGCGTGCCGCACACCACTGCCAAGGTGTCCTCCTACACACCCGCGGCCACGGCCGTCCACACTGTCCACGCTTCGGTGCCAACTGTGGTTGTGAATCACGCTCCAGCTTACGCGGTCCACGCCGGAGCGCGAGCCACGGTAGCTGGCGTTGTCCACCTCACTCCAAGCTACGCGTACGGCAGCAATCCGGTTAGCTACAGCTATGGCCACCAATACCAGTACCACTCAGTGCGTTACGTTCATGGTGACATGCACTAGGAGGATCTATGCAATATGCCTGTAGAATATTTCTTCGACGATGTCGGTGGTAGCAGGAAACGTAAGTGGTTGTTTTTATTGGAAACAGTTTTTAGTGGTAACGCAAAGATGTGCATGTTTTGTCTGTTCAAATATTTTAGCATATCATTGTCCTACTCTAGACTACAAAAATTTTTAAAGTGCATGGGGCGTCATTGTTTGTTTTCTTGTGTGTTGATAGTTATTGCGCTTCCGTATGATTTCTGATAACATAGAAAACTCTGTTGATACCCGCTGAGGTAACTTAGCACGAAAGACGGCACGCTGCTAAAATTCAAGGTGCGGCCCTGGCTGTGGTTGTCGCATTTGAATGATTGTCAAACTCAAAGTACACTCGTCTGTTTAGGTTTATGAAGATTAATCGACCATGGTTGGTCAAAATCATTTCGTTGTTGAAATTGTTTCGGAGTCGAAATCATGGGTTCGGCGTGTAAGACCTCCGGAATGTATATATTGAACCCGGTCTTGATGTTTCTTAGAAGCAATCGCAAAGGCAGTGATTGTATTTGACGTTCACGTGCTACACCTGTAAACAATTAGTGCAACGAGTGTTTTTTGGTTGCTTATGTCTTCGACGGAATAATTCATGCTAGCTGTTTTCCTTTACAGATACAGTTTGCACTACAGCGCGAGCCAAGTGTTCCCCCTGGTGCAGATGACAAATGAAGAACAGTGAGTCCGCATAGTACCTGACGTGTACTTTATCTGTTTTCATTTAAACTGCCACAAGATCAGCCAGACTTACCTGAAGAATAAAAGAAACTTTGGTGTCCGAATTTCACCTGTCATACTTTGTTACCGGTGGCTTGCGTTCAATTGCACAAGTAGTGGAGAATAGTCACTGACTCTAAATACCCGCTGAAATGGAATTTCACCCAAGACTAGGTACGAATGGCTGGTCGTGAACCGAGAACATAAGCGAAAACAATGGCCCAACGCGTGCTCATATTGCCTCATTGTTCTGCATATTGCGTTGACCAGTGGCATGCCTGATGATAATATTGTGGCTGTGGCGTGTATACTACATATATTTTAAACTTACACTGCTACAGAATCAATGCATTGCTCATGCGAAGTAATACGCTCAATGCATATGCAGGTTTCCGCCCAACAAGCTGAACACGATGAAACATATTAGGTGCAAGTTTTCCTGGACACGAACAGCTCACATTGGTTCTCGCGCCTCCACAAATAAAGGTTTGGCAGATCCCACTTACGTCGTGAATTGATGATGTTCGTAGCATTCGGATGGAAGGTGACGGTGTTGTAATTTTTTATTCAGAGAAATGGTACGAAACGGCGTTAAATATATATACAAATGCACAAATAGGCACGTGCTAAACAGCCGCGTATGTTTTATATAACCAGTCGTTTACAGTTGTGTAATGATTCTGACACTAACATTGATAATAATATTTAGGGGCATAAAACAGACAAAACACAAGAGAAGGACTGCACTAATGAGCGCTCTTTGTTTTCTCTCAAACTAAATTTTATTGACAGAAAATGACCAGGTTTTATCTCGCGCTGGTACTAGCCAATGTTACACCGATGCAGCACCAGAAGAGGTTAGCTGATATGAAACGCCGCGGCTCGTGAGGATGCTAGCCCCAGACACTGCTACAAAAATAAACATCAGCGGCCCCTTCTTTCGAGTGTACGAATGAGGCAACCCCCACGACTTTCTCCGGTCATTTCTCCAGTCATTTTAGGTTACGTTGAAGGCTTAGCGGCGCCCAACTTTTCATTTTGTTGTTTTGTGATCCTGCGAGTTTCAGCCCGATTGCTAGAGCGCCTAGTACGTAGTGATATATACACTTCTCACTTTAATGACAGCCGCAGGATATGCACCGAACCGCATTCTTAATCTTGGGTGAATTTCCTTTTTGTGGTCAGGCTCTTAGTACTTGCCGGAGATATGCATGTTTTTGTATATACTCTTGTAGCGTAGCGCTAGTGGTGGCCAGCCTGCTGAAGAAAAAGACGAGCAGCGCCGGTGGCTCGCGGCGCGTGGTGCCTATACAGCGTTAGGGTGCTTCTGGCTGGCTTGACGCCACGGCCGCTACTCTACTTCGGCAGTTTGCTTCCGGTGCGTTTCGTCCTCTTCATAAACCAGCGACTATGGCACGTCTACGTCAAATACCGTCACGTCGCTACACACTAAATGTTTGGTCCGTCTCTCTATGCTGATGAAAGCGTGTTCTCCTATACCCGCTGCATCCTGCCTCGTAACCACGTGGGCTTTCGATCACAATCGGAAAGAAAGTTTGAGGGCGTGGTTTGAGGTTACGTGAATCCTAAATGAAAGTGTGAGCATTTCTTACCAGGCGTACAGATACGTAAACTCTTCCAGAATAGCCGCATGGTGGTGCGTTTACAGGTTATCATGTACAGTGCCATCCACTGTTAAAGGAAACACTCTAACGAGCACCTGTCATATTGAAGGTCCCATAACTGCTGTTAGACGTTGGAACATTGTTCGTGCACTGCACTGGTCTATCAAAAGAACTCATAGCAGTCAACCAGAAGTTGTCTCATGCAAATCTAAGCCACTATGCTTGTGCCAGAGAGCGAAATGCGGGAATCGTGCACATGAAAGTGCTCCCTTTAACAGTGAACCCCTCTATACGTTTGCAGGTTACCATCTTATTCGGTAGTGTTGTACACATGAGAGTAGCAAAAACAGCCAGGACGGTTATTGATGTAGGAGGAAGGGGGGGGGGCACTGTGATTAGGTTTCACTCATTCTACTCCCTGAATGCACATGAGTATAGCTTAACGAGATTTACAACCAGCGGCACTACAACTAAACGCTGGCAAAGAGTGATAGTAGATGCGGTAGCAACATGGCTTTCGCCATCTGACGTGTCATCGAACCTTCATATTTCCACCCTTTATGTTACGTCTCAAATATTTACACCCGGCAATTGTCAATCCAAACTTCCATAAGTGACAAATTTAGGTGAAGATGGCAGCGGTTCCGTATTTCGTGTGTGCACACCAATAAGCAGGAATGAGCACATAAATGAGGACAACGAAGGTGCGCTTGTCACCAGCGTATTTGTAAATGCTGTTCCTGAAGAAAAACACCAGGTCTGCCCGGAACGCGCAGCACAGTTACAGCAAAAGCAAGAAGAGCAGCCTTTCAGTGCCTTTTCTAAACACTCTTTGGGCAACTGCTACAAGCACACTGTTAGGTACCCACCACGCCTTAACTATTCATAATGTTTGTGCAGTAGGTCAGCATTCATTCTGATATCCTTCATAATTGTTTGGAGAAGTCTGGTAACCGCTACGCACTTTTTAGAAATTTTGTGCAGATTTTCATTGCAGTAACTGACGACAATGAAGAATGAAGCCCGAAGTGGCTATGCCCCACTCTTAATTTGTGATCAAGAACAAGGTTTCTAATGGGTTAGAGCATTGGACGACCCATTCGCTTCGCGAATCTTATTGTGTGACGCCTGGCCGTTCCTATGATGGTATAAAACGATTTACTACTCATATTAGGCGATTAATTTCCCAACAGTAAGCCTGCCTAAGGCCAGTTAAGAATCAAGATCCGAACACTGGCTTGGCTCAGTGGTAGAAAACTGGACTGACACGCAGCATACGCGAGTTTGAATCCCACTGTGTCGATGGTGTTTTTTATTCATTGAGTTTTTTCATTCGCAACCGGTTACGGACACCGGTGGTGGCGGTGGACAACTACGGTGTTGCGCGTGACCCATGTTCTGATCTTCTAACAGCTTTAGCTGTATAACTTACTACATGATGGCTTGTCCATAGTCAGACGTTTTTAGCATGGCAATCCGGTCCTTCATGAAAGTCGCTTGATATTTCACGGTACTCCATTTTAGGGCGGCGTTATCATTGCTTCAAGCATGATTGTCGTTGTTGAGTGAAGGAACAGATGTCTTGAGCTGCTAAGCACGAGGGTCCTAGACATGCGCAGGGTTTGCCTTCAGAGGTTTGTGGCAGCGGGGCCCTTCCCTAATAAGTCAATGTATGGAGCTTACTTCGCACCGCCCCTCAAGTCGCAGCGCCCCTTCCCTATTATGTTAATGTACAGGGTTGCTCCGTCTGTCCCTACCCACCCAGCGCATGCCTATGACAAGTGTGAAGGTCTCATTTTCGGCATAAGAAAAAAAAAGCGAGTTGGAGCATTGCCCAGTGCCATAGAACACAAGAAACAAGTAAAGATGGAAAATAGAAAGTAACAAAAACATTAGGTGAGGTACGTACTTGCCTAGCATCTCTTGACCCCATTTTCTCGGTAATGAAAGATCCAATTTTCCTTTCTGTGTGCTTCAGAAACCCGTTTTTATTGCAGTGAATACTAGACGAAGGGACTATCACACCATGCGGCAACGGCAGTGTGTTCATCCGATGACGCCATAAGGCGGGAAGCCATTGCCCAAGACAAAACGAGGACAGTTGAAACAAGGTACGTAGCCGAATCCGTAGCCTGGGACGTAGGGCACAGTTCTAACGGCATGCCCGAAGGGTAGCAAAGGCAGTGTCATGGGCACAAACGGGCCTGGAGCTCTAGGCCCAACGGCTTTCTTGTCGTCTACTTCCGCGGTGCAGTTTCCGGCTTCTTCGGGAGAAGCCGGTCTTGACTCCACAGCAGGATGTTCACCGCTTTTCGGCAAACCATGGTCGGAGATCGTGTCGTTGACGCTAACAGTGGGTACCACGTTCGTTTTGATGAGCTGGTGTACGAGCACGGGAGGCACGTGTGGTACCAGTTGCGGGAATCCTTGGGGGAATCTCTGTGGTAATACTGGCACGACCACTTGCGGAAAGACTGCGGTTGCTCGCAAGCCTTCTAGTGTCACTGCGAGGAATACCACTGCGAACTGCAAGAAAATATTTCTTTCTGAACACAGCAAATAAACATTTTAGTGTCCAAGGGGAGATGCTAAAATGCGAAAGATGATGGAATAAAACACGCGGCTTCGATTCTACTCTGCTCACGACCGAAAGAACTGTAACCAATTCACTCACTCTTTCACGAAAATTTTTACGCGCAACTAAAAGTACATGGAACCATTGAGTGACATGACTATGAAAAAAGTGCTTGTGCTTTCCGATAAAAGATATTGAATTAACACTAACGCTTCTTTGCACGTCTTCTGAATGAAGTCCCATAAAATGTATTTGCGTACACTCGTAATAAAAATGTGAAAAACAAGGATAAGCAAATAGAACAGACCGTTCACGATGCCTCCACATGCAACATGGGAAATAAGACACGAAATAAGGCTTGATATTGGAGACAAAATGCCATTTTGAAGTTTTCATCTCATTATTCTAGTGGTGTTGTGACATTTTGTCACCCATATACCTCTTTTGCAGGTGTGTGCAATTATTTTTACCTCTCCTCTAATCCGGTGGAAGAAAAATAGAATTGATAACACTATCCTGCATCCAGCAGCTAAATATTGCAACGGATACTTAGCAGTTACCGGGTGCCTGAGCGATAAGACATTCAAAAATAAATTATCAGGGACATTAAAAAAACATGGCGGTATTCAAGATGCTCTGTTCAAGACGTAGTTGAATGTAACGTATGGCTCAATATTTATGATCAAGAAATTTGACAAATAGATAGGGAAAACAAGTGATGACGTCGTACAATTGTTTAAAAATAGAGTTATTCATGTATGCATGAAAGTTCGACCGCAAATCAAAAGTGAAGTAAGCATTTTTGCTGACTTATGTGACGTAGCGGTCAACATAACGTGAGGCGGGCGAGCATACTTGAAAGGAAGAGAGTTTTTTTGGGCATTTTTTCTAAGATTTTACCATACAAGGGCTACTTTAGATTTTTAAGTAGGTTACCTAATCAAGGAGGGGCCCACATGCAGAAAAGCAATTAATATTTTATTATTCGTAATTGTTACAAACCAGAATCACAATCACTTAAATGTAAAATAGCAGCTGCTGAAGCAGACAAGCTGGTGTTAGTAAGCTTTGTTCATTAGCCGTTGGTTACATGTGGCCCCCTATGTATAATCTGCGAGAAGGGCCGGTGGCACGCTTAGTCTGGAATGCTCTCATGAATATATACCAACGAGCTAAAAAGCCTAAGGTGAATGCGGACATCATTTAGCAGTCTTGCTATTCGGTGAGTGGATACGTGTGCTAATACGAATTTGCTAACGGCGCATCACTTATGACGTGACTGCATTCAGGAACCCTTTAAATTCATGCAGACAGCTGTCTTCAAAGGGTTGTGCCATTAACCAAAAAAACAAGAATGCGGGCATGATGAATGAATACGGAGTACTTACCATGGAATTCATGGCTCCCACTGTGTACGACCAGCAGCGACGTGTAGTGCAGTAAAAACCAGAGGGCCTAAAAGTCCCGCAGTGGCCTCTTTCTACTTGCAAAGGGTGTACAGCTAGGCCCGGCAGGTGCCGTGTGCTTTCAGCTTGGACGGTGTGCTCGGTGTGGAGGTTGTATTCCTTCTTTGTCTTTTTTTTTCGGCGGCGACATCTCGTGGCAGCGACATCTCGGGGAAACGAAGGGTGCATCTATCGGTGGTTATGAACCCGGAGAACCCACGCAAGAAAGATTGACCTTGACGGCCACTCTTGGCCTCACGCCATGTGTAACCACCACGCCCACCTCGTATTTAACAGTAGCTCAGAAGGAAAACGGGGGTGGAGCGACGCAAGCGAACCCCTCGTAGGACATCTTTCGGGGTATGGGGTGGTTCTCAGTAATTTACTTCGCTGCTTTGTTTTCCCCGCGCGTCTCTACTGAAATACATGTTTTTCTATATCCTTTCACGTCCCCGTGTGTCCTGTAGAAAGAACGACCCCAAAGAAGGCGTGCTGGAATGATGAGTAGTCCCGATACGAGAGCTGATCGCGGGGATGCGCAGAAAAGAGAGAAGACAGCGCTGTCTGTTGTACGCTGGTGGTCGCCCAGTGTGATTGCCTTTACGTCATGGCCAGTGGTGTGTGCGGGGGCCAGGAATACGGATGAGCTTATAGGAGATCTGCGCGATCGTGTCGCGATACGCGTGTGACGGCAGTTCCAGATTTAACTATAGAAAGTATTTAGGCGTAATAGCGTACCGCTTAACCAAGAAATAGTCGTGACCAAGACATCCACATAACAGGAAGTTCTTGTGCTCTCGTATAAAGACTATACTACGTCACGCCACTGTACTTTCTATCTGGTAGAAAGACTGACTATTGGAAGCATAGGTGATCCTACTCATCTCGGGGTAACTACATATTGCAAGGATTAAGCTCCTGTGACATTATGCAGAATTCAGTTTGTTACTCCAGCTTGAAAAGTACTAGGCTACAAGACTGAAGAGAGAAGTAAATCGAGTACTTGAGAGCATGTCGTCTTCAGGAATAGTTGTCAACTATGTGGACAACAAGGAAAACTATTATATTAAACCCCACTACAGGAAATTCCAAGGTATGAAATGTATTTCTGCAGTAGGAGATATATCATGCTTAATTGTGTTGTTTTAGCTCTATCATACCTTAATATCTTCTCTTTCCGCAAGGTGCTGGAGACGCGTCTGCTGCGCGAGATTATTGAGAAATCGGCACCTTTGGTGAAAGCAAGTCCAGACATCGTTCATTGTGTAAATTTCTGCAAGTTACAACGCTGGATACGGCATGCATCATCCCAGCCTGCGTGTGCTACGTATACACTTTTCTTATTGCCCGTTTGTTCCACGAAAGTATCCGTATTTTAGTAGGCGCCAAGTAGCAAATTCTGCATTTACTATGTCATCGTCAAATGTGTGTCTAGTGGTACTACCGTTCAAGAAAGCACTCAAAATGACTTCGACGCAATTTAGAAGGCACTCATAAAAATTTTATACCAGACAAATGTTGGACGTGCGTTGAAATCATTAAGATAAAAAAGTGCCAGCAGGGTCATCGACGCTGTAATATTAGGTGTGCCTATTACTGTCGGCACCGTTCCAAGACCGTCAAGTTGATCGTTATCGCGCTAAAGTATCGATTCTCGGAATCGCTGATACATATCTATAGGCATACGCACTGCGTGCGCTAGGCCGTCCCTGCGCGTCACGGCTATCTTTAAAGCGTAATTTTTCTCGAAGAGTATTAGATGGCAACTCGTTCACCATCCACCCCCCCTCCCCGCCCAGCCTCTTTATTTTTTTAACGAGATGGCTTCTCTGTAATGTCGACCCTAATTTAAAGAACACAAACGCGGTTGATACAGAATGCTTATTCTCAAGCAGTGGTGCGCACGAACGTAAAAGATTGTAGTACAGTTTTGTGATGTTATACTTTTATACTTGTATGCTTATTTCCTAAATTCGACTAGGAGATATATCTTCCTCGTCGCCACTCTGACATTTATCGTCCAAACTGTTATCGCAGTGTTAGACTTCAGGTTTCTTTTTTTCTGGGGATTTAGCATAGACTAAACACGACGAGCTTCTTTAATGAGGAACCCATGACCTTCATGTCTTATCTTTATATACGTGAGCCAATTCAAATACACTGCATTTCTGCCTACAAGGTATATAGCTGTTTATAAGCAAAGCACTAGAAGTACCGTTATCAATGAGCATTAATATAAAATAGCCAGAATTTTAACGTATTTCTTCGAGACTGATGGGATTTCTTTTCGCCTCTCTGCGGAAGACCGCAAAGTTCAAAAAATGCTTTTGTAATGAATTTTAACTTTTTCTCTACTAGTCAACTCGTTTAACTTGACATGTTGATTATAAAAAACACCCGAAGTGTTCCAGAGTTCTAAAGCAGCGTTGAGTCATTGTTCAGTCACCGGCCATGGTTAAAAACTTCGATGAGTCGCGCTTGCCACTTCAATAAATGATTGTGCACATGCAGGCGTTTTGAATGTACTACGTACCGAATGAATACCGCGCTTTGAAGCACAATGGCCAAGTTACAGCTGAGGTGGGCTACAAAGCACTGCGTAAAATAAGAAGTGGGGTTATTACTTGCTGTGAAATTGCCATTCTTTTGTTGACCAAACAGTTATACTTTGTACTTTTCGAGCGTAACCTGTTTTAATGTATGAGAAATTTGGCCAAATATTTGAATTATAAAACATTTTTCTTCCTTATCGGTGTCATAAGGGGGATGAGACATTCCTATCCATTTACTTATCATCTTGCACTGAAACGTACTCGTGTCACATTATTATAGGAAAAACAAAGTTTTGCATCCGGAATAGACGACATAAAAGCAGTTTTAGTCATAGTTATTGCTGATTTTATCACCATTTCATTATGTCATACCTTCAACAGAGTTTTATCTAACAGAATATTTCCTGATACTGTGAAAATTTCTAAAATGATTCTACTGCATAAAGCGGCCTCCGCCAAAGGTACAAATAACCACCTACCGAAACCGGTACTTATTCCTCTTTTAAAAAAAAAGTGCTGAAACATCTACTGATATGCCGACTAACTACATTCTTTGATGACACTCATGCTCTGTGGGTCCGCAGCTTGGCTCAGCTTCACTGTAACGCCGATTTTAAGAAATTCTGTCGCAATCTCGCCTAATAATATAAAAAGTCTCTCTTAAAAGTAGGGCACATATTGGCGGTCAACAGCACTTCACCCTTTCATATTGGATGAGTGATTCAGTAGATGGCGCTGCAAGCGAGCATGCAGTGGGTGTTATGGCGTTGCATTTCACTGGCGTGAACATTTCGGTATTTTAAGGGACAGATTCAAGCGTTCAGAAGTCGGCGATGTTTAAATTTTGAAGCTAATTTTGTAGGGAAGATTTGAGCTGATGCTCACAGAGGTTTCTGATTACTCGCATACCATCAGGTAAAAAAAAATTGCTAGTGTTACCGTGGTGATAAAAGAAGCAGTGACTTGCAGATACCATTCGCTTTATTTTGGTATCTTCAATGTATTTTGCGATAACTTACATTCCAATGATGGTCATGCCTTTCAAACGACGTTTCGGATTGGGTAAGTTCTTTCGTCCGGTATTTTCTGGTAAGACAAGAAATAAAGCATGGTAAATAGAATCTTCATTACCACACAAAAAAAAACAGTATCGCAATAACGGAGTGACAAAACCCAGCGCACACATTTGTGTCAAGTAGTGAAGAGACGAAAGACATATAAATGGCATGTCATGAAGCCTTGCTCGAACAGAATTCTTCAGAAAGCTAACTGATTTTGTGGAATTTATCCGCGTTAGATTCGCGTTTGCCTTGGTATTAGGCTTAAGCGACAGGCTCCAGGCAGCATGCCAGCTGCAGCGTCTGGCAATGTTTGAAGGCGTCCCGATGTCAACTAATATGGCAGGTCAAGATCTAAGGTGGGTTATTTTTTCAATTCATGGCCGTAATCATCATGTTGACTACACACCCAACCGGGCAAAAGAGTACCAATGTTTCTCCAGCTAACCCTGTCCGGTGAATGAATATGAGTAAAAAATGGTACGGGTACTGCCCCTCTACATACTGCTGTACAGCCTGTTGTTATGTGCTTACATTTCTTCATAAGAACGGTGGCGTAGTTGTTGGCGCTGAGGCCGTAACCATAGTTGAGGCCGTATGCCACAAGACCGTAGCCAAGTCCGTAGGCGTATAGGTGCCCAGTGGGTAGCCGAATCCGTAACCGAAGCTATATTCGGGGGTCGCGACGTGTTTCAGTGTGGTGGCCACGGTGAGAAGGATGTGCACAGACGCCACGGAGGGCCTTTAAGTGACCACCTCCGACACTTTTGCGGCGACAACGACCGGGACTGCGTGGTAGGTGTCCGTTTTGGCCACCTTGCTAATGACCGGAGTGTGGTGGGTTGCTGCTTGCGCCACCACGTGGCTGACGTGGTAAGGAGGAGCCACGCAATGAACGGGCACGTAGATGCTGAAGGTGGTCCCAGCCAGAACGAGAAAGATGCCGTACTGTCGGTGAAAATAGAAAGCATGTTAAAGTGGAAAATGCGTGGAAACGTCACATGACTGATTTAATTCCCTTCCTTGTAATAGAAACTTGCGTAAGCACAACTACTCTTGGTAGGCACTCTTGGTAGGTGATGTTGTTTCTACATGTTGGTTCTAAGGCTTCTAGAGGAAAGCAGGAGAATACACCTTCAATTGCACGTGAATAAGCCTTCGTACTTGTAGAAGAGGAAGTGCATGATAAATGATGTAATTTTCAATCAAGGCAAAAATTACCATTAGGTTTTTGTTTCTGTATACTTATTTGAAAAACAGTCTTAGGAAGAACTACACCGGTTAGTTCTAGATACAATATAAATGCCGCTCATGCAATCAGTTGTGCGGTGGGCGTAGTACAGAGCACAGTGGCCACGCATTTTCAAGAATAGTTTTACAACTCTGAGGGCTGTTACAACGCAAGAGTTATCGAGTGCACACGAAAGCAGTTTCAGAGTGAAGTAGACATGTCCTTGCACTTAGATGATAAAAGTGACATAATGTATTGTGGGAACTCTAAACGCAAATGAAAGTAAAAAATGAGGTGAATGATATTGCTGAGCTGAGTTAGTGTATGTGACTTTTGTAGGACTCTAAATGAGAAGGCAAAAATAAGAGAAGTGGTGTTTCAGGTGTTATATTCGTCGAAATTGAAACCCAGTGCAAACAACTATATCAGAACCTCTTTCACAAGATTCAATTCGTCACTGAGGGCCTCATAATGGTGAGAGGAGGGTTGAGTACTTTGAGTACCGCAGTAATTTATATACGACGAACATTCGATATTTATGCCTTAACTATTTGAATTAATTAAGACATAAATAAACTAATTGCAGGCAAAGGTACAGTCGGCCAATACTTAAGCTATTTGTGCAATGGAGTTACAATAAATCGCTTCGTGGACATGTGCTTTATGGCCATACACTTGTCCTAAACTGAAACTCAATTCAGTCGTGTGGCAAAGGTACACAGAAGGAAACTGCCCCTCATGCACGATAGCTAATGGTTTGGCCGACAAGAACTATGACTGTGGGGTTTGAAGAACGAAACATTATGTTGTTGAGATGGAAGTTATCCTTGAGGTCTTCTCTTAAGGAAATGAAGTATCTGAACGGCTCGTTCGGATCCCAATGGTATGAAAAAAAAAATACGTTAGAGGGCCCTACACTGTAAGCAAAAAACTATCCAAGTTTGGGGTTTTTGCGGCTCATGAACTCTGAAAACTCTCTCGGGTTTAAAATTACTACCTCGCGTAGGAGTAAAAGATGGTACATGACATAGTTTTACCACCACCTCTCAGGCAAGTAGTATAAGGATGTCAAAATCCAGTTTTACCACTTAGGGAGTTTTCTATCACGTGATTTTTAACCTGCGTTTCAGAGTTTATTACCACGTGACTGCAAGGTGCAGCTGCTTCGGCGGCTTTTGCCCCATACCCTCCTTGTGACGCTCTCAGTGAATACTGAAGGTACGCGAAGCCCACAGATGTTTTTTTTGTTTTTTTTTGCATCGCCGTGCCTCTGGACTGACCTCGAGTTTGCGCACTTTTACTGGAACGGGGGGCGGCATAAGCACAATAAGCGAGAACAGCATTCTTTGAACGAAAAAAAAAAAGACGGGGGGGGGGGGGGCTATCAAAAGAGAAAAAAAAAGAGAAAGAAAACCTGCTGTGGAAAGCTGTCCTGCATATTTTCGCAAAACGTTGCTTTTGCTCGGCGGTGGGCTTGGAGACAGACAGTGCAAGAAGCTCGGTATCTGTGTGTCTGGTTGGGTTGATGGATCTCACGTGTTTCCCACATCACCGAGCGACCGTGCTCTTCCGAGCGCCTCCGAACCTGCATGTCGCGGATATCTCAGTTCCGAGCCGAATCGTGAAGATCTGCCAGTGGTAACAAAATCAATCTGGTGTCATCGTCCGTGCTTGCCTGCTGGAGAAGCAATAAGCGAAATGCTTCACTCTGTCGTCGTCACCGAGCCGTGGCCACCAGTGACCAGTGAAAGTGTGTCGCCGGGGCAGGTGAAAGAAGCATCGCATATATTTTGTTCCACAGTAGGTGATGTCTGCATGAGTAAAGTGCTGCCCGAATTGCCCACCTCATGCCACAACTGTTCTCAAACATGTCGCGCGAAGCCGATACGAAAAGAACAAGAGGCTGCCCGTGAGCACGAAGAAAACCCGGATGGTGGTCTTTCGTTGGAAGTGTGCATACACCGCCCCGTCCCCGTAAGATAGCGGTGACGTGTTCATTTGCGTCTGAAATGACGACGAAATTCGCACATGATATGTGTTCTGTGATCGCCAGCTGTGTTTTATCGGATAGCCGTGCTCCTCAAAAAGGCCTAGAACGCCGTCGGTAAGAAGCTTGTATGCAGGCGTGGACCGCTCTTCTACGCCCTTTGTGATGAATACGTGCTGCTACCGTGTTTGTGCACCGTCGCTGAATGAAAATCATTGAGCTACCATGCTTTGTGCGTACTTAGGTATATTTTGTGGACTTGTGCATCAGCAGTGCTAACACGCGTGGGGCAAAGAGCCTGGTGTGCCAAGCAATTATTGAATAATCAAAAAGGTGAGATCGTGTAGATTTATAATAAAAGGTTGGTGTGACATTTAGTGCCCTGCAGCCCACCTGAAGCTTACACTTGCACCTTCAAGCGTTGTTGTTAATTGTTGCAAAAAAAGAGCTCTCCTACCGGTACTACATTGCCGGTCAAAAAGTCGTGCCTATATATATATACCGGATTGTCGAAGTGTAGTCGAGCAACGCGTGCAGTCTGTGCTATTAAGCTGATAAGAACAGACTTTTTTATTCAATATTACATACACAATAACATCATAATGGTTAGAAAAAACTCAATAGAAAACTTGATATAAGTGTAAAAGTTAAAATCCGGTAACGAAAGGGTTAAAAACTGTTAGTACACATAAGTTAAAAACGGTAAAACTGTAAAGGTGTATAAGTCTAAAAACATGGAAAAATCGCAACTCTAAAAACTTTGGCTATATACAATGTCACTGTACACCGATGTGGCGGCGGTAAATGTCCGTGGAAGCCGCGATCGTGTCACTGACGCATAAGCGTTTCATTGTTCGCAGATAGTTCTTGGAACACAGTCTGCGCGTGACACGATCGTTAGCCGGATCCCACGACCCCAGGCAGCCGACGACGATGGCTTCAACGGAGACGCGCTGGAACCGTCGGAGGAGATGTCGCTGTAAGGGGGCGTACTTCTCCTCCTTAAGCCTCCGGGCTTCCTGGAACGCCTGCAGTCTGTTGTCAAAAGGGCAGCAGACGTCCAGGATCAAGGCTTCCTCGCCTCGTGCCAGGACCAGGTCAGGTCGCAGGCCGGGAAGTCCGACCTGTTGGTTCTCCCCGATGACGGTGAACCTTCCCAGGGCAGCCTTCTTGATACGTGCGACGATGGCGTTGTGGCGCTCCGTCATTGCCCGGCTCTGCCGCATACTATGGCAGAGTACGTGCGGCAGCGTCTCCTCCCTGTACCCGCAGCGTCGGCACCGTTTATCTGCTGCAGGTACCCAGGTACGTGTGCCGTTGAGGGGGAGGAGATTAAGCCGGGCTCGATGAATGAAGCGCCACTCCTTGAACCTGTTGTAGCGGCTGGTCCGCATGAAGTGGGAGTTAGCGGGGTCCGCCGCTACACACGCCATCGCCTTGCCCTGGTTTGGCTTCGCCTCGAGGGAACGGTCCCAGTTCTGGCTGAGGATGGCCTGGAGAGTTCTCACCAGCTTGTTCCGGTTCCGCGCGGACACCGTGGCCTCCCCGCAGGTGATGCGGGCGCCCTGGTCTTGTAGCTCCCAGGCGACAGTTAGGCGACGGGAGGCTTTGCGGGCCTCCGTCCAGACAGACTGAAGTTGAGTGGGGGTCTGTCTGAAGTCGCCTTCAGTGTCGCCCGAGAGGTAGGCCTCGATGTCTTCGTCGTCAGCATCACGTCGGAGCCGCCTGGAGACCACCTGGTGCAGCGGCTCCCTTGCCCGCTCCCGAACCTCCGAGTCCGTCGACGTCAGGAGCTTGAAGGCCCCGTCCACCCGGCAGATGTCACTCAGCTCCGCCGCCAAAGGGATCCCTGCAGTGCCGGCCCGTGCGCTCCCGTACACGTAGTCGTTAGATGCCCTGGCCGGAACGTACAGGGTCTTCTTGATGAGGGGGCGGAGCTCGTCATCCAGACGCTGCCACTCTCCTTTGCTGGCGAGGCCCACCCGCATGGCGAAGTTCAGAGCTGGATATAAAAAAGTTTTAATTGCATCCAGCCTCTGCCACGGGGTGAGCATTGAGGAGAGTAGCTTCCTGCCCAGGTGGATGGCCTCGTCGACGGTCGTTTGGTCCGGGAGGACCCGAAAGCCCACAGGTCGCCCCAGGAAACGATGCCCCTCGTAGTCCGCCAGTGCCGGAACCGGGACGCCTCCAACGGTGAAAGTGGTGGGCCGTGTGCCCACTGGATAGCGCCCGGATAGGTGGAGGGTGCAGCACTTGGCGGGCTTGAGTCGCAGTCCCAGCCGGTCCGAGAGGGCTGTCACGACGTTGAGACGGCGCTGCAAGGTGGTGGGGTCCGCAGCGAGCAGAGTCAGATCATCGGCGTAAGCAAGGATGTTGTGCTGCTTATCGCCTCCCTGCACTGCCCTGATGACTGGATCCACCACCAAGTTGCATAGCAGGCCGCTCAGTGGACATCCCTGCCTCAGGCCAGCTCTGATGGGGATAGGCTCCGTGGTGCCAGCTGCTGCCACGACGCAGGTAGTGTTGGCGCGGTAGAGCTCCTCCACGATCTCCGCGAAGGTCTCTCCTGCGCCAGCGCCGCGGACAGCCTCAACGAGGGCCTGATGGGCGACCGAGCCAAAGGAATTGGCGTAGTCGAGGAAACCTACGCACAGCTCCCCACCTTTTGTCCTGGCGTCATCCAGGCGTCCCTGCAGCACGAAGTTGTGTTCAAACACCCCATCGTACGGCAGGAAGCCCTTCTGACACCTGGACAAGACCGCATGGTCGCCCAACCACCGCTGCAGCCGGGTCGTGAGACACCCGGCATACACTTTGATCTTAGCCAAAAGGCTAAGATTCTGGGATGTTCTCCAGAGGACTTTGAAAAAGGATCTGCCTCTCGATGCCTATGGCATCAGATTTCTACCAGTATCAAATAAAGAAGGAATACCTTTCGACCTAGTTATGTTACTGGGCCTGCACGTATATGGCAATCTAGAATGGCGGTGCGCCATGCTGATGTTAATGCACGTCCGGTCAGGCAATATTTCTTTCAATCTGTCTGTTCGTTCGTGGAAGCACAAAAAGTTCAATAAGAGGTGCCCGAATGGCTTCATCAAGTAGAAAGCCTTCTACAGATGAAGGAATTTTAAAAAGCCTGTTAAATATGATGCTTTTTACCTCTTTTTTGTTTCATGTTTCTACTTTGTTTGATGTATATATGTTTGTGAATGTTGTATGTAAACAGGCAATAAAGAAAGAAAAAAAATGCAGTCTGTGCTATTGGTGTATTATTCTGCATTTGTTGTGTGTGCGTGTTTGTCTGTATGTGAATGTATGTGTCACCAATTCTGCCGTTCAATAAATTCAATCAATTCTGCTATTCAATAAATTTGTTGACTCTGGGCGAATGCACGCGTCATTTTTATTTTTTACCACCAGAAATAACTCCCAGTAATCACTTCAAAAACCTTGTGAAGGTAGTAAAAATTTTCTCCCTCTATACTCGCTGAAAACCTCACTGGGGTAAATAATTACTACTCTCGCTACGTTCAAAAACTCAGTTAGCGCGAGAGTGAATTTTTACCTCGGTAGTAGGTGGCAAAAAAAACCCAGGAAAGGTAGTGCGCTAGAGGACAAATGGTTTAACCAGTTTTTGAGGTTATTTCAGGTCATTTTTGTTTAGTGTGTATATAACGTGGTTTTCAAACACCTCACTTGTGTTGATATCAACGGGATGGCTCGAGTTCTGTGAATGCATTTCTCAAGATCATTTGCCTTGAGCCATAAGTGGCAACCAATCATGTTATAATGTGAGATTTCGCACAATGACTATCTATCAAAATTAATTAGAGATACAGAAGCACTAAAAGAAGATACTTCATGTCCACTTACATGATATGTGCTGTCACAAAAAGAACTCGCAAATATGCGATCCGACCCACCCAAAGCATAATTTTGGATTGACATGTACCCAGCCGATTTGCAAGTACGCATAACTACCGTCATTTCACGTGGTCTATTCTTACAGAGGTGAAACCAGCTTGAGCCCGGCAGTTTCCTGAGCATTCTAGTCTAACAAACATTTCGACCCCCTTCTCACATTGTTATTCTCCGGGCCACATCATTGCTGTATACTGTCTTGTACTGCTGTCTTTCGTTATTTCGCATTACCTTTGAAATCGAACTGACATAAACACGAGGCAAAAGTGCCCATGCAAAAAACGGTGATAGGGTCTGGTGCCCCCGTTATACCCCTGTCACACGGGCACCCACGAACACCGTTTAGCTCCTTCGTCCTTACGACAAGGAAGATGCGGTCCGTGTCACACGGCAACCCTTCCGCAAACGAAGGTAAATGGAGCATTTTGCAAAGGACGTTCGACGATCTCCCTTTGCAGCGGAACGAGGTACTCTCGTTCCCAGTATCGGCAGGTCAGAAAAAAATTTCAAACCCTTAAATGCCGCAGTGACAACAATAAATATATTTTGGTAATATTAAACATTCTTTTGTTGCAGTACTCATTCATAACGTGTGCTTCTTTAGCGCGGCATGGAGGGCTTCGTCGATGCGTGTGGTTCTTGTCGTCGCCGTGTTTGCGTGTGCCCAGGAGAAGGATGACTGACAGCGCTGCACCATTGTCACCTGCTTCGAATACTGCAGGAATGGGTAATGGGATCAGACCTAATTCAAGGGTGACTTGGGATGCGCTTCCTAAGGAAGGAAACAAGTGCTTTGGTACACGAGCTACAAAACCAACTAGTCGCCGAGCACAGCGCAATTGTAAACAAACATAGTGTTCGGCACAAGGTGGCCAGCGGTGCTGCCAGCATTGCTACAACTAGCGAATGTGTTTTCATTTGAAATAATCTTTATTAAATGCGAAGCATTGCTTAGCGAACTTCGGCGACTTTGAGCGTATCTATTTATCTATCTAGCCGCCTACGACATTTAGCGCTCCTCGCTCTTTCGATAATAGTATCAGTACCTAATTTGGTATGGCATGACATGACTGTATGACGAGCATAGGTGAAAAGTCAAAACACGAAAATCATGATATCTATGTCGTGAATGTCATGAGTTATATTTTATGATCTTGTTGCTCTTGTGGTGATTTAGTTCACATGACATGTTGCAAAACTGGGATGGTATGAAATAATTGCATGGCGAACACAAGCGACAGACCCTAACATGTAAATCATGACATGCGTGTCATGTAACATGACCACATACCACGCTCATGATGCGCTCGCTACCGTTTCGATAGCTTCACTTATACCAAATTTGGTATTACGGGACGTGAATAAATGACGAATGTATGATACTGGTGCAAACATGATAAACATGAGATGCGTGCCATGTAACAACATGACTACATGCTACGCTCATGATGCGCTCGTGGCCGTTTGGCCGTTTCGCTAGCTTCACATGTACCAAACTCGGTGTTACGTAACGCGAACTGACGGCATGGTACATTCAAACATTATAATCACGACATGCATGTCATGTAACAAGATGACTACATGCCACACTCATGGTGCGCTCGCGTCCGTTTCGCTAGCTCCACATATGCGAAATTTGGCAATACGTGACGTCAATGGATGACAAAGGTATGTGGCTGGTGCAAACATGATAATCATGAGGGGCGTGTCATGTGAGAACATGACTGCATGACGCAGTCAAGGAGCCAATACATTTCCACGTGACGTGGTGCGCGTGCTCGTCGGCGTTCGTTTCATCACGTCACGCGGGTGTTGCCACGCCAAGCGCCGGTCCTGCTATATACTTGCATGCGCGTGCCGCGCTGTGTTGCTTTGACGCATGCGCGTTGCAGCGCGTCCGACATCCCTCCGTCACAAAAAAAGGCAGACGCAGTGCTGTCTGGGTAATGCATCGATGTGGAATGCAGCATGTCACTTAATTTTGCGCCGGTTGCCGTCGGGCCGTGCCGACGGACGCTGGTCGCGCCTGGCATCAGATTATAGAGCGTTCACGTTTTCCTAACGTAACGTCGCTGTGCCCAGTGTTCACGCATGTCAATGTTACGTTGTAGTATATTGGGTCCTTATGATACGCTCGCGGCCATTTCTCTAGCTTCACATACACCAAATTTGGTGTTACGTGACGTCAATAGACGACGAAGTAGCTACACATATACTAAATTTGGTGTCACGTGACGTGCATAGATGAAGGTAAACGACACATCAAAACATGATAATCATGACACGGAAGTCATGTAGGGCGCAATTTACTTCCACCTCGTAAAGTTGTGCTGATTTTAAAGGGACATATCAACCTTCCTCATTTGTGCTTCGCATATCATCGATTCCCACTATACGTGGGATCTGCCAATTTTTTTAATGATTTGTTCCCTTCAGACGTACTTAATATTTTGTTTTCGTTAAAACCGTATAACGAAGATTCACAAAAAAAAGCATTTAGAGATGAAATCGGGATACTTCAGTGAAACTCAAACGGTGCCGGCTGAGCCCCCTCGCGGCAACTATTGCAACCTTGTCATTGCCGTGTGACCCTGATACAACTCCATCTTCGTTGAACTACCTAGCGAAGCTTTACGTTGACGGATTTAAACAGAGTTTGTTGGTGTCCGTGTGACAAGGGTTACGAGTGCAGCTGTCTGCGTTACGAGGACAACAGACTAGATTTCAAGGTCGAAGAAAAACAAGCCTTTCACGGCCCGGATCGGTTCACGACGAGCTGGGAAGCAACCTTTTAGTGCAAAAGCTAAAAATCATGCTTTGTGTCGGAGGTCACGCAGCTCTCCACTTCCTGCTGACGCCACCATTGAAAGCGTTAACGTGTAAAACAATAACAGCGCGCTGCTACGACGACATGGCCCGACCGGCGAAAAGGCATTCTTAGGTTATGCGAGAACTCAGTGACCCTAAGCGCTGAGTGGAAGAACGGGTACCGCTCGTGTAATTCTAGCCACGTCTTCGTCGACAGATAAAACATAAAGTAAGAAATGGGCTTGGCAATAAGTGATTGCAGCTTCGCCGGACGGCGTTCTCGTTTTTATGACTTGCATTTTTAAGTAGGGCTTACATACACGTGGGGCTAAAATAAAGCAAAACAGAAAGGTGGATATGCGTTGGCATGTCGAAGAATGAGCTGCTGGGTATTGACTTCTTTAAAGGGCTTTTACGAAAAAGCAGTAAAAGGGTTATGAGGCACGTATGAAAGTGGGGCAGGTAAAAATATTAGTAGTGCGCCTCGAATGGCGTACGATTCGCAAGTGTGATGATAAGCAAATGTGGGGCGCAACAGCTTTGAGATGGTGTAATGGAGAAAGCGTCAGAATAGTAGGACCACTAGAAAATAAATAAAAATAACGGTAATGAAATAACTTTTTCATTACCTAGCCCATAACGACCCCATCACAATATTTAGTATTAATTGTGCGTATTTCAAAGTCGTTAACTACGGCGATTTTATTGTGTCTATTTCTACCAGAAAAAAAGTATTTCTAACTTTAGCGTGCAAACGTTGCAAGCAAAATATTACGTGCCCTAATGGTGCTCTTAGGGCAGTCATGCGATGGAGGTTCATTTCTTGGTGACAAGTGTTATGCCTAAATGTTAGTTGTACGAATATCTGAATATTTGTGGAAATGTTGGAAGGTGTGGCTTGTAGTCCCATTAAACTGGGGTAAATGCTGACGCTGAATTTCGAATGCATTGATGTTAGTGCGAAAAAATAAGAACCGAAACCATCGAAATATTAGGCGGAACATATTTCATAACAACATCACTTTTTGATCTCCATTTCTATATGTGTGCACTTTAACTGCTCATTGTGACGGTTAGCTGTTCTCTGATTTATATTGAAACGAAAATGTATTTATGCGTCTAACATTTTTCTACAAATGCCTGCTCTTGGGGAATGCTTTCATAATTGGCATTGTTTATAACAACGCCTTTCGCAGGACTGCTTTAACGAATGTTAATGAATCACTTCACAGAAATTGTTCTTCTTTATTATATGTGTTGGCCATTGGTTTCTTTTTACTTCACATGAACACGAGCGTATACTACAGAGAAAACTAGGGAAGTGCGGTTGATATGCGGAAGCCCTACAGAACAGTAGCGCTTTCAGCTATTTTGCCAATGCGTGGATAAGGAAGTAGGGAAGAATGTTAAGTTATGAAACAGTACACAGCGGGCCAAAGCGCAACAGTTGAGGTGCACTTGTTTATCAAGCATTCTTTATCATTCAATTTTTATTCAGCTCAGGAGCAGCGCACGAAGCGGCAATCACTTTCGTCACAACTAGACGCCGCGGGGATCTTCAGCTGCTCGTAAGCCGCTTGAAGTAATTATGCCGAAGCCCGCGTCTCATCTGATGCACCTAACATCATAAAACGACTAAGAGCTCCTCATTTATATACCGGCGTAATGTGGGTTCCTGAAAACGAGTGTATACAGGTGTATGAAGCGGGCCCATGCCACTGTCCGCGAGAACATCGGCCGGGCTGCACCTCTGCTCTTAGAATATCCGACCCTTGACTGTAGCGATGGAACCTGTACAAAACACATATTATTCAATATTCCAACAATATAGGCTGGAGCAATAGGCGCATCCTTCATTTCTTCCAAAATTGATAGAAGAAGGTAGCGGGATCACCCGACGCCTGTAAAGCAAGACGCAAATACCCTGAACATCATTGCAACAGTTCTGCCTAACAAAGCAGCGCTACATGTTAAGTTGGGCAAAGGTGTACCGCAAACCTCAGCATACTTGCTCCTGGAATGCCAGTACCTTCCAAACAGCGTCACGCAGCCGCAGAGAGACGTGAGCCAAGGGCCAAAAATGATTGACAACCACCTAATCGGAATTTGGGAGGCCAAACTCGTTCTCGAAGACATAAGAGACGAGCGAAAACTTGTCACCAGGGCCAAGAGTCGGAGCCAGAGGGTTCATGTACTAGGAAACCCTCCCGCCTTACGGTGATATCGGGTATCACTCGGTTTTGAAATAAGCTTTTATTTCTTTTTTCTCGCTAACTTTACCTTTCCATACAGTTTCACCTTCTTCGTATTACAACATAGTGTTACTGATACCTCCTTTTTTTGGAGTGCAGAGAAGCTCTACGTTAACTCTGAAAGAGGAATGATTGTGATTATCGAAAAAAAATATTTATCAGGCTTTTGCGAAAGTAACTACTATCACTGCTTCAAACGAATGATAGAATCAATACACTGGTCGAATAATAAGAACAGAATATAAAATATTGTCATACTTTATTTTCTAAAACTGAAAGAGAAATGGGCAGTTGGGAGTTTATCCTTGCGCAATGTCTTGAAAGTGGTACAACGATGGCAGTTTCTTCATGTGCTCCGTTCTCGGTCAACTCTGGAATATAATAAAAGTGAATGAGCTACGACATATTGTGCAGCTATTGATTTCGAAATAACGTACTACAATTTCTGCACAAATTCTGAAACGAGTGTTCCAGAGAGTTTCGTTCATTGATTAAAAAGTTCACAGAAAAGATCACTGCGCTGTCATACATTGATATGTAACTAATGCGTTGCTCTCTTACCTAGCCAAAAAGTAGACCTTGATTGAAGCCCAAAGAAAGCAGTTAGGCATAAAACGACTTGTACTCACACTTCTTGTGAATCTTTGCAGTGTAACCGAAGGCATCTAGTCCGTATCCGTAGTTGTGGCCGTACACGGGCAAGCCCTGAGTGTACCCCAGAGCTCCGACTCCGTATCCGTAGGCCGGAACATGCGCGACAGTCGAAACTGGAGAGTGAGCGACTGTGGAGACGAGTGGCCTAGTGTGGACGGTGTGCTGATCGATCACGTGGAACGGGTCGGCTTTGGTCACCCGCGTCACTCCAGTGGATGTGTGGTGCACGGCGGCGACAGAAGGAGCAGCGTGAACGGCGGTGACTGTGGCTGGAGCAGCAGCAGTCAATACTGGACTGCTGGCCCCATAGACACCGGTGACCACTGGTGATGACCTGTGCCCGGTAACCTTGGTCACTGCTGGAAATCCGTGAACCACAGCGGTAACAGCTGGTCCGGTGGTCAAGACTGGGGAGTTCTGGTACACTCCGGTGACGACTGGGGAGCTGCGGTATGTGGCCAAGGCAGGGGCATTGTGATATGTGACGCCTGTCACCTTAGTGAGGCCAGTGGCAGTTGGAACGGCACGAACAGTGGTAGCTACGGCTGGAGCAGTGTGGTAGACCTTGGTTGTGTATGGGGCTGTACCGTAAGTAGTAGCTACGTTGGGCAGACCAAGTACAGAAGACGTGTACACCGGGGAAGTTGAGTACTGGCGGGTGATGACTGGGGCCGAGTTGTAAGTGGCGAAAGCTGGACTGGCTACAACGGCTGGCGCAGTCTGGTATGTGTTGAATTTGGTGACTTTAGCGTAGGATGCCGGGACAGTGTGGACGGTGGTCGCCACGCTTGGTGCATGTGCCACAAGAGTGGCCGGCGCCGCCTGGTAGTAAGGTGCGACGACAGCGCCACTGCGGTAAGAGGTTGAGTACGAAGGAACCGTTGCAAGGGCAGCCTTTACTGGAGTAGAATGGTAAGTCGAGGTGACGTGGGTGATTGGAGAGGATATGACGGCTGGGGCAGAGCGTATCGGGTACGCTCCATACGGTGTGTCATACTTGTAGCCCAGACGGACAACCCTGTACGGTGCATTGCCGGCAATCGCACTGGCAGCTAGAGTCAGAAGGAGGGCGACTTGAATCTGCAAGGAGGAAGTGAAATAGAATTATCAGACTCGGATATCAATTCAAAAGGGAGTATAACAATTTTACAGTGGAAGTAATCATCATTTAAAAATAAGTGGATCGATAAGGGACATAAATGCCTCGTTTTTCTAATTCTTTCTTGTTGAACGAAATACTCAGCTTCAAGTGAAATTTGTGGCCAATGCCATAGATGCGGCATATCAGTTAATATACGAATAATTATTTAGTGCTCAACCACCTAGCGTATTCTCGAAAATTTTACATTTCGAAAACATTCTGACGCATTATCCTGTTTGTTTTCTCGGCGTAAATTGCTATTTTAAAATAATGATATTAGGGCTCGTTTACACGTAGCGCCACGATTTTTTTCCACTAATTGATCTTTCATGTCATAAATTCATATTGGCCGAATGCTCCAACAGTAGAATACTTTTCGACAATTGTTACATTTTGATAGCGGTGAATGGGCGCATTAAGAACGTGCACCTTCAAGCAGGCTTTCGGCAAATGTAACAAAGGCTGCGTACGTTCTGCACTTCGCTGACTCCGCATCTTGACGGAGGTGGAATGGTGGAGGCCCGAGTACCGTGCAATGCCAGTGCACGTAAGGAACCACCAGACGGTATAAATTCCCGGGGCCCTCGACGACAGCGTCTCTCATAATAGTATCGTGGTTTCGGTACGTAAACACGAGATCACATTATTATATATGATAATAGGTAGCTTCAGAGTAGCACACGCAAAAAATAAAGTTCATTGCTCACGCTCGCTATTTCGGTAAGTTATCGGGAGATCGCAAGAAGATAGCGTAGGACGCATGCGAAGTGGCGACAAGTGCTACCACAACACTTCCCGCATCTTATTCTAAAACTCCCGCTCCTGAGGCCCATCCTGTCACTGCAGCCTATATTTAGAGATAGCCCTCTTTAGAAGAATGAATAGTTGATTAGAAGGGCACAGGTTATTTATGGACTGCAATTGAGAGGAAATGCTTGAGGCCAATTTACTTAAATTTAGGGGAATATGACAAAGATCCCAAGATGGTACAACTTGGTGGAGTCGTCCATTAAGACGGGCCTTATAAACATGTGTATCTGGCAGATAACAACCATATATATCAGCGCTGTTACAATAAAAATATTAAACTTTACCTATAACTTAAAATGTAAATGCCTGTACAGCTGTTATACCTGAAGTGTGCACGCTCACGTGCTTAAATCGAAGAAGCGGAATAGTTGGCTGGTGGGGCACAGCATTCAAATAAAAGTGCCAAACATAAATCTAATAAAAATGTGCCTAGAACTTTCTGAGCTTCTTGTGTTACATTTACATGTACCAGCTTTATTTATCCTTATAACTCATTGACGTTCTTACACGGCTAGCTGATATTAAGTATGTTTTTCACATAGAACAAGGTGAATCGCTGAAGGCATCGTGATACTTACGGCGGCCATGGCTGGTTGCGGTGGCTATTTAGTAGAACAGTGAGGCTGATACTGTTACTCGGACGACTTTGAGTCCTTTTTATAGCTCAGATGTTTTCACCGAATGTGCCCACACAAGGGGGAAGGGATGGGAGAGGGAAGATTTCTTCGATGCAAATAGTGGGCTAATGCGCGCATGAAAACAGAAAATTAGAAACTTACATGTTTACGACCGTTTTTTTTTACACTTCATTGGCTCCGCTATTGAAGTACTGGAAACGAGATCGATGGTAGAAAGATACCGCAAGAGCACGTCTTTGGTTACACATACTTTCTTTCTGACTGTCGAAAGCGATGAAGGAAAACAGCGCAGGGCTTCTTCGTGTTGAACAGAATTACGCAATGTAAAAGGAGACCCACCGGGAAACGCCAGACGAACATCTCTTGGTTGAATTTTCTTTTTTTCTTCATAAATGTTACCTTGAAATCTCTTGCAGTATAGAAAAAAAAAGAGAGTAAAATGCACAGGCTGAGAGACACGCCAAGAAGGAAGCGCGAACGCGGTTCCAAGTGAGTGGTAAAGACATAAAAATTCAAATCACATGTGCAAGCACTAAGGCCGAACTTGTTGACTTAATAATTGTGCTGAAAGGATTATATCGTCCAATAGAGTGGCTGCCTTTTCCAGAAGAAGCATTGTCTGATTTACAACCCTCGTTAGGTGTTGTATAGAAAGCTCGGTTGAACCACTCGCAACGTTATTTCAACATAGACAAAGCTAATGATATAAGAATGAGTTTTAATACGAATATGCCCGTCAGTATGGACCATCAGAGGTCATCGAATACTTAATTTTACTTAGCAAACTATCACTGCTGGGCTGAAACTTACCGTGCCGTAAGATGAACTACGCTGACGACGTCAATCAAAGTCTTCATGACAATACAAGTGTCTGAATGTCGTCAGAAAAATGGTTGAGGAATTTGCGAACAAACTCGTAACACTTGTACGTCATTAATAAAGTGAAGGTGCTTAAAGGACTACAGTATTTAAATACATTTTAAGAAAAAAACATTCTTAAAGATGGGGTGTGGCTGCCACGAATGTTTTGACAGGCGAACTTATTTGCCTCAAGGTGGCACCTGCTAGCTCCATCGATATTCCGTGCTGCAAAAATTATTCATCTCTTAAGGCTTTTATCTTAACCTTTGCCTACTAGGAATAAAAATAGTACAGCTAATGAATTACTATTCTTTGATGAGGGATTACTTGCCTCAGTATTAACAGTCTTTCAAAATACACTACTCTCTTTCTACGGTCACTATACTGCCTTGAGGGGGTTTTGAGTGTCGTGAGAGATTCACGTTAACACTCCAATAGAGACTTAGCTTGTAATGTTAAAGCATTTATGCATGTGACAAGTCGGCAATCAATAAAGCGAGTAGGAGGGCTCTTTTTTTTTTCCTAGGCACTGCAGTCAGCAGTCACTGACTGGGGCTCTGTTAGAACCTTCTAGAAATTAGATAACTCAGATAGATTTGCGTACCCTTTACTAAAACGGTTCGGTATATTGGGTAAAAAATAGCAATGTACTCTTCAGTCAGTGTTCTACGTTTGCAAAAGCACTCAGGTTGCTAAAGGGTGCTTGGTTATTTTATCCCATTCAAGTCGACGGGAACTTACCGAAACGAAACACCCCTTCATCCTTAGTAAATATCCAAGTACGTTTTCAATTAAATTTAACAAATTTATCTGCATAGACTCCTTGCGTGGCCACATTCATGGCAAAATATCGGGCAATTTGTGTATTCGAAAATAAGCTTGCATCACTGCCATCTAAAACGCACGTCCAATGCTGTCCCCAAAATGGAGTGCATTGAGGGGGTCAAGATTTTAATTACATACAACAAAGGTTATGTTGAACTACGCCAGGTGTAAGAAAGTATTTGAACTGGCAATGCTTTCACGAAGTAGTCATGTTGCATGAAGATAAAAAGAACATATTTTGAAATTGAATTAGTAGGTGTACTAAAAAAAACCATGCAGTGGCATTTTGGAGCTTCCCGACACAATTGGACGTGCGCCTGTGACTTCTCCTCGTTTCGAGTGTTTTCGCCTTCATTTTGTGTTTTGCTAACACAGGGCTTATCTTCATTCAAATGGCAATTGTGGATTGACAACGACGTTTGAGTTATGTACACTATAAAGGCACACATAAGCGTTCATTTGTTTGTCTTCGACGTCACCTAAGAGTTTGACAGCTCCAGCAGTTACGTCCTGTTTCGCTCGGAGTGGCACGCAATTCGTGCGAAACTCATACGGACCAATAACTAGCGTCACAGCTTTACTTATACACTATATCTTGGTGTTTCACTGTTTCTTGCCATTGTGTCGGCACGGATCGTGTACGTGGCGCGTTCTACACGAGGGAAAGGTGCTTGTAGATTCGTTGAACGAATTCTTTCGTGCATCTTCCATTCAAAGTAGTGCATGCTGCTTTATCAGCATCCTAAGCATCCATCCTCGAGTAACATGTAAAGTGAATTAGCGTCCGTATTTACGTAAATCACAATGAAAATGTAAAACAAAACGAAACAAAAAAAGATAGTTCGACACCCTACTGTTGCGCTCACAGGGTGAGCCGGGGGACGAAGGGGTAGAGGGAGTTTAGGGGTTAAACCTTCCACCCCGAAATGATTTAACTTTGTATGCGCATTTTTAGACACATGAACATATGAGAAATATTTCACCCCCCCCCGCCCCAGCCTACGAAAAATAATTCTACAGCTCTGGTCATGGAATTTATATTTGCAATGAAATATTTCCGTCCTTCTATAATACGTATTAAGGCTAATTGACTTTCTTGTAATGAATATTTACCCACATAAATGTTGTGAATAAGCGGCTATCCGGTTCATTGTTGCAACACTATATTCTTTTGCAGCAGCATGCTCTTATGAGCATTATAAATCAAAGAATCGAAAGACCGGCATGCAACTAGCTTGTTTAGTTTTTTTTTTGCACGCTACCTCTGTTACTGGTCACTGTGCATTGAGAAATCACCCTGTTCTGACAGATCACCTGTCTGAATCAGAATCGCGGGAGCTGTAGGGCTTTCATGTGTCAGCTTTGGTGTCTCAAGGATGTACACGGGTCGCCCTTTGGAATGATGGCGCTGTATACAGTAGTGAAACGATTGAACGGTCATCTATCTTTGTCTCGAGACTAATAAATACGCCAAGAGGAGGTCCGGCTTCCTTTGTGGTCGGATTCGAAGTAATGAAAAGCTGAACTGGTGGCTCGTGCTGCTAGTTTCACGCACCTTCTTTGCTATTCATCTGAAATATGATGGTTTTTTATAGGAAAGCATAATGATGTTTTAAAGGCCTAGTACCGCAATGAACAGCCAGCAACTATTAGGCCTACACATGGGGTAACGTTACGTAAACATTTTTGAGAAACATGACCACATAGGGATCATGTTTCTTGTGTAGTGTTCACGAGTATGCGGTGTGTCCAAGGGATGTACATTTTCAGAATGCCAGCTTAACAGATTTAGGGTCAAGAAAGTCTTGCGATTTACACATGAAAAAGCGCGATTGTTTTGCCATAATATATTCCTACTTATTTTCCACAGCCTCTTCAAAGAAAAAAACGTTAAGACAAATAGCAAGCTGTTCACAAAACACGTTTTATTGTGCAGATGAAAAAAGAATGTGTTGATTTGTGGCATCTATGCTGCTCGCCAACTGAACTCGTCTTGTTCAGACATAATCACAATAGCATCAAAACCCATTGAGAGCCAAGCGAAGGATTGTTATTGCGAAGTTTTTCGTAGTAATTTTGCTGCAAATGTGCAAAATTTGAAGTGAATGAAGCGGCAGCATTCCACTGACAGGGACCGAATCAACAGCGTTAGAATAACACTTCCGATGAAGTATTTGCAGGTTACAAGTTTGATCCCTGCAGACCGCAAGCTGTCTTTCCGTTCGGTTTAAATTTTGTACATTCACGTCGCAAATACTGCAAATAACGTCCCGTATACTTTTTGAATTATTTTCCGTGGGGTCTCATTAGCACCGTGTCTAATTAAGAAAATGAGCTCTTGAAACTCTTCTACATTTCTTCTTTGATAATGAAAGTATTGTTCTGACAAGCGTGACCCCTTCAAGTAGCATGCGATGTGTTGATCTTTAGATGCCAGCTCATAAACTTCATGCGCTACAGGATGCCAGCAGGTAAAAAAAAATGGCCGTGTATCTGCGTGTTACACTGTGAATGTCGTCGAAAGAGGATAGTCTTGCGTGTGGAGAGAGAGAACAAAACGTTTATTTGATGTTCTGCGCAAGAAAATCGGTGAATGGTATTCTGGAGGCGCTGCGTTAGAGTGCCTCGAGCATGCAGCGGAGGCGTACGAGCTCATCAAGTCACGTAACACGTGAGACATGACCACTATCTGGCAGTTAACTTGGAAAACGAAGCGCGCGGCATGCGCGCTCGTCTCGGAGCCGATAAGGTGTAGAACGCAAGGCGACGGATAGGTACCACCACCGTGTCGTCCTAGCAAAGCGTTAGAAACACTTGCGTTTTCGTGCAAACATTGCATCGTCAGCGTAGCGTGATAAGTGCTATGGTCCTTATAATTACTTATGTATGCCTTCTATAGTAAAAAGACACGCATACAGAATAATGACGTGTTGCTAAGGTGCCTCAGATATGTGCAATAATTGATTTTTAATTGACAACCGCGCAAGTATGAACGCTAAACGTTGAGCAATGTCGGTGGGCGCTGCGGATGGAGTTGGCCGTTTGGAGTATTGTTTGGTGCCGCTTTGAGTATCGTTAAGGGTGCATTCAGACGAAGATCCGAATACGGATTTGTCATGGACGTGGACGGCTATTCCGCGGATGATCCGCCTGCAGGCGCATCCACACGACGGACGGTGTCCTAGGAGAAAAGAGCGGGATTACCCTCGACAGCAGATTCGACGTTCACCTGCGCCCGCTGGCAGCAGACCGGTTTGAGAGTATTCAACATGGATACTTGGAAGAAGCGATGCTTGGCGGCGATGTCTGTCGCGTTGTGACAAATGAACGAGGAGTGTTAATCTTTCATAAGAAAAGGGAGTTGCTGGCAGAATGTTCTTTCAACTACATTGTTCTTCACTTGCAGTACTTCTGAACGCATCTATCATCCGTTTCTAGAAGCGGCACGCCACTGGTTGCAGAAGTTAGAATATTTCCCCACCATGACGGCTAAAAATCTCGCGTGTCAAAACAACGGCGGCGACATTTCCCGAACCACCAAAAGTTATTTCAGCGTATTTATTCACCTGAGAACAAAGCCCCCGGAAGCTAAGTAAACCATGCTCAGGCGTAGATGATGCCAAACAGTCAAGCAGCTGTCCGCGAGCCATGGAGGACATGCCGTGAGCAGACGAAAAATGTACTGGTTGCCAGAAACCCCGAGCTAATCCGCTGAAGTACCGCTTTCTCCTACCACAATCCCGATGTGAGAAACTTGTTGGGGTCATCCGTCCGCGAGCCGCGCGGATGAGTCGCGGACGAAGGGAATCGCTGATGTGAGGTCACGTGACGCGCCGTTTGTCCCGCCACATCCGGATTCGGCCCGTCATCTGAATGCACCACAAAGGTGGACGAACAGACAAATGTACAGACAGACAAACCAAAAGTTTTGCGACGGTATCCAAGAAGTACTATCGTATTCAAAATCACACTCGCCGTCGTGGCAACAGACAGCGCTCACTAAACGTTCATGGTTCAAACGCACAAATGTACGCCACCAGAAGGACATCCAAACCCCCTCCATTGGGTGGATCATGAAACCCATTGTTTGAAGGTGGCAGGGTTGGTCTCTGCCATCAAGATAATGTATTAATATTATAATCACTCATGTATTACTATCATATAATACTCAATAATCTATACTATAATAACTCATGTAACTTCTTCTGTACTTGTATTCATTTGATTGTATGTATACTCTTTTTATAGTTGGGTCTAATAGAGAAAAACGAGGCCTTCGATTCCTCTTAAATATAATGATACCACTAAATTATTAAATATGGCCAGGTTATTAAGCGGAATCAAAGGAATATATTGATAGATACGCTCAAAGACTTTTGAGATTGCAAAAATCGGCAATGAAAAATTCCTGAGCCAATACCGTGTTAGTGGAAATCGTCACCGTGTCCAATACCGTGCATGCTGAAACAAATGTTCACCATTTCTATTTTTCACACGCGAGGCGTCTTATAGTCGAGCTCAATCAGGTGTGCGGCGTGACCACCTTCAGTGCACCTGCGTATCCCCTCTCCTCTCTTTCCTCTCCTACGCTCGCCACCTCTTTCACTTCGGAAAGCCGACGCAGGCAGCGTCCGCCAGTGTACGCTTGCCACCCCTCTCACTCCGATAGGCATCCCTCACGTGGATTTTGCGTTCTAATTGGGCATGTGGGCACCCCTCTCTCGACTCGCAATGCCAATGCAGGCAGCGTCCGTTAGCGAGTTACTAGGAAGAAAAAAATTGGCAGCATATCCACGCAGTGAATGATGGAGAGTGGGGCGAAGCATTCGTCCGTCCATTCGTTCTTGCTTCCGTCCGTCCATGCGTCCATCTGTGTGACCGTCCATGCGTCCATCCACCCGTCCGTGCGTGCGTCTGTTCATGCGTGCGTCCCTGCGTTCGTCCATGCACCCCTGCGTCCGTTCATGCGTCCATCCATTGGATTGGATTGGATAAACTTTCATTTGGTCCTCCAAAACACAGATCACTGTGTTGCGGGCAGCTCCCACGTGGGGACTGAGATGCTAAGCTCCTCAGCTGCCTCGCGGGCTTGGTGGACAGCCCAGAGCTGATCTGCCAAGGACGAGCTGCGGATTGCCGCCTCCCATCTGGCAGAGGTGATGTGCGATAAATGAGCAAATTTATAGCACTGCTAGAGCATGTGTTCTAATGAAGCTATTTCCCCACAATGTGGACAAAGATTACTTGGGTATAGGTCAGGGTACATGATGTGTAACATTTTCAAAGAAGGCACATCCGCGTTTGCAAAAGCCTTAATGTAAGTGCTTTGGGCCGGGTTAGATTTTTGTGAGGTGGAGGGAAAATCCTTCTAGACAGGTAGAAATGTTTAGTGAGCTCGTTATATGTTGTAAGAATTTCCCGGTTATCCCCATGCGTCCATCCATGCATCTGTCTGTGTGTCCGTTCGTCCATCTATTCAACACTCCAAGTACCACCATCTCGCATCTTTTCATCATATATTTCCCATATAGAAGCTCCGCCATTCAGCGACACTCCAAGGGCTAAACGAGAGGTGGCACACGCACACTTTCTTACGGCTTGCACTTCGGGTCTACTTCCCACCTCTAACCACCTCGAGTTCATTGTATATACTAGTTCACAGTATTCATGGCACTTCGGCTCTATACTCGCTAAACCTTTCTAAGACCAAGCATGTTACGCCCAGCGAGTATAACGTAGCAACCTTTTCCTATCAGATAGTGCTCAATGTACATGCCAATGGCTGCTAATGGGAAATGAGAGACAGGAGAATTCGGCTTTGACTTTCTTACGGCTTGTGCTTCGTATCTACTTCCCACCTTTAGCCACCTCGAGTTTATTAAGTGTGAATACACTTTATAAGCGACCGCAAACCATCCACCGCCGTCGGCGGCGTCCGCAGTCTTCTCTGTATCTTTAAAAGAAAAAGGACTTGGCGGGCCGCAGCGCGACACTCTACCGAATAAGCCTCGGACGCGACGCTGATATCGGTGTCAGTAACGCACTTTATCTCCCCCCCCCCCTTCGCTCGCTTCTCCGCTCTCCTCGCTCGCTGCAGCTGCGCGCACACCCCTCTCTCTCGCGCGCCCGCCTTCTCTCTCAGTCTCCCGTTGAGAGTGAGTCGTGCGATGGATGTCCCGGAGGCAACGCTACCATCAACAACGAATGCAGTACAACCGAATGCCAGCACTGCACCCGTCGTTGGAGGCGACGGTACCGTGGTGGTTTCGCCGACGTTGGAAGACAAGGCGGCGCTGCGAAGGGCTCGCGAGACCGAACGTAAGCGGGTGAAGCGTGCAGCGGATGCCGAACTTCACGCTCGCGAGGCCGAGGACAAGCGGGCGAAGCGTGCAGCGGATGCCGAACTGCGCGCTCGCGAGGCCGAGATGAGGCGTCAGCATCGAGCCGCGAACGCGGCCCAAAAAGCGGAACGACAACGCAAGCGTCAGGCGGAGATGGGCGATGAAGGCCGGCGTCAAGACGCCGCTCGCAATCGTCAACGGCGAGTGGACGTTCCCGAAGCCGTTCGAGCCAGTGAACGTGCCGAGCGGGAGAGGGTGCGAGCCCTGGACTTTGCTCGTCCGGACGCGTCGTGAAGTAAAAATAAATAATACTTCGTATATATTGTATCTGTGTACAAATGCTTCATGACAAACAACACTTAAATTCATTAATTACACTTTAATCATCATCATCAGTAATAAAACTCCTAAGCATTTCCCCGAGGGTGAACATGGTTCAGTGCGAATGCACGGGGTGATGCTATGAGGGGGAGTAAAGTTAAAATCCGTTGGCATTCGCCAGTGAGTTAACGTAAACTCCCCCGTGTGATCAAATTGCGATTCCCAGAAACCATTACACCATAAAGGCACCATAGTGTGATTAATAAATATAATAGTGCGAATTAATAAATACCCCTCATAGCATCACCCCGTGCATTCGCAGTTAACCATGTTCACCCTCGGGGAAATGCTTGGCAATTTTTTTCATGGTATATACTAGTTCATTGTATTCATGGCACTGCGGCTCAACGCTCGCTAAACCTTTTTAAAACTGAGGAGGTTACACCCAGAGAGTATAGCCTAGCAACCCTTTCTTGTCAGATAGTGCTCAATGTACATGTCAATGGCTGCTAATGGAAATTGCAGTGTGAGCGTTAACTAAAAGCCAATTGCTCCTGTCCCTTATTCTCCATTAGCAGTCATTGGCATGTACAGTGAGTCTTATTTTATATTGTTCAACAACGCACAGAAGAAATCTCTCACCGGCACCCCCTTGGAGGCTAAAATGTTATCCTTGTTACATACTACAACGGTTACGGGGGACGAACGGGTGTTGCTATAAAGAGCTTCGCCCCTAAAAATTGGACTGCTCGTTCTGCACAACTGTCAACTGGTCACCCCGTGTATATAGGCACTGGATCTTGCCTCCAAGGTAGTGCCGGTGCTGGATTTCTCCTGTGCGTTGCTGAATAAAAATTCGCAGCGTGCATGCTAACTAAATGTGAACAGTGGGTCTCTGTGTCTAATCCGAGTTTTCTGTCTCTCGTTGCCCGTTAGCAGTGGCTCGCATGTTCCGAAGGAAACACTAGTCCATCACTTCGAGCTTCGCCTTCTGAGGTTTCTCTACTGCGCAACGCCGCGATGATCACCAGCGTCAACGCGCAGCAAGTGTGAGCGTTAACTCACACTGCTTCGTATCTACACGTGGTTACCTTCAGTAGGAGTTGGTGTAATTTTCGTGCTTCAGATGTTTGGACATCATTCACCTCACATTTCTTCGTTTTCGGTCTACACCAGGCTAGCTATTCGCTTTCAGGGTCGTTCGTGTCATTGCGCTGCGCTGTCAGTACTGAACTCTTATTGTACATACACGCAAAAAAAGTGCGAAAGAAAGTGCAGAAAGCAAAAGAGAAGAAACACCTTGTCGAAAGTTTATTACGTGCTGTAGAGCGAATGAAATAATGTTGCGGCAGGCAATCTGGTTCGAAAATTGGGCTTTTAGATCACGTTCTTCGTTCGATTCCACAGAACGTGCCTTTACGACCTGGATTCGCACAATTCGGCTGTTGCACTTCAAGCGAAAAAATGAAAAAAAATATATATATGGAAGAAGAAGCGCAAGCCAGAGGAGCAGCAGCACACGTGTATTTTTAATTCTTGATTCTAAGAGGTGGTAACTAGGATCAGCCAAAAGAAGCCAATGGTAGCGAATAATACTGTTGCACAAGCACATATGGTAGTCTTCTCAAATTTATAAACCCGTTTTCCCGTGTCTTGTTTGTAGAGTTGATAAAGTTTTTGTTGACGACGTTTCACTTATTTCATCAAATCGACAATTCGGAAAAATGAAAAAAGAAGATTTTGCAGTTCTTCGTAATCAAAACGTAGCGATTCGAATGAGCATGTAGCTGTATTGTTTTGCCGGTGACAAATGTGCGTGCATTTAAAAAGTCTGTGATTGTGGTCTGAAAGTGAACTGGACATGATGTACAACAGTGTTGCGGAATGGGCGCCTCTATTCTATTCCAATTGCATTCCGGTGAATTAGAACTCACCGCAATTCAATTTCTTTAAATTCCACAGAATGAAAAAAAAATACTGGACCCATTTCCTTTCTGGTAACAGCAGGGTGCTTCAATTTCATTCCTTTATTTCCTCGAAGTAGGAAAAGGATCAGAATAGTTTAATCGAGTTAAGAATTAGCGCTTTATAAATCTGATGTCTTCAAATTTGGTAAAAACTGCTCAAGTGCGCAAAACATATCACCAATGCTGAAGGATAGTGGCTTGGTGGCTTATCTCCTGCAGTACATCCACCCTACAAATTCCTATAATTCCTGCAACATTAGCATTTGCCTGGTGGGCGCGCTTGAACGAATAGTGATGTTTTACTATTGCTTAAGCTTAGAATTAGTAATGCCGAAATACCAATGGAGTGCATTTTTATGCTGACAAAAGTAGTGTTCAAAAAGACTGAGCAGTGTTGCCATCCGCCTAGAACAGTCGTGAATATAGAGAAAACGAAGACTTGATTATTGAGGAACATTGATAGATATGTAGGGTTTAACATCCCAAAACCACCATATGATTATGAGAGACGCCGTATTGTGGAGGGCTCCGGAATTTCGACCACCTGGGGTTCTTTAACATGCACTCAAATCTGAGCACAAGGGTCTACAATATTTTCACCTCCATCGATTAAAGAGGAAGAAAACCCTATAAATCGGCTGGTATTAGTCGGAACATTGCACCGCTCGGACACGTTGCGCCTTTGCATTGAACCAAAACTCTGAGGCACACTGTTCTTCAGCATTCACGCTTATCAAGTGCGCTTCGCAAGCATAAATAGGAAGACGAGAACTTTCTCTGTTCGCTTGTGCGCAGGTGTGCAGTGTTTTCCTTCTAGCAAAGATTATCTACGCGTATCAGGCACTGAACTGCTAGTGAGATAGACCAGGCTGTGCATAGAGTGTTCGCCACTTTCATGTAGGGGAATCAGTGGGAACCAACCTGCAGGGATAATTTGTTTTCCCCTTCAGTCTCAGCAGGAATAATATATTTTTGTACACTAAATAACACCTTGGTGTCTTTTTTACGAACTGGGAGAGAGTTCACACTTTTGCATCACCCCTACCTTTGGCTTTGTCTGGCCACCACCGTGCAAAGGTAAAGCCAGGGAGTGGCACGCTGAGACCATGCTCATAGTTTTTCACCATGACATATAGAGCGAAAAATCACTATTTCAAGAAGGTGCCCCCCTCGTTCCCCTCGTTGAAATCAAGTTGTTCCTTCCCCCGTAAAATACTTCTGACTACGCTCGTGTCACCGTGATCCTGGCTAACTAAAGGTGGACATAGAGAATGCCTTGCGGCCTTCAGCTTTGAAAAAAGATGTACTCAGGCGTAGACGACTAACTTGAGGCATGATATTAGAGTAGTAGCAATTAAATCTGTTGCAAAATAACCTTCTTCCCAGTGCCCCCTTTGCTTCACGATGCGATTATGGGTACGTGCCGAATCGTAGTGACTGAGCAAAGATGGTAAAAAAAGGATAAAGATAATAATGGAATGACCCCACTCCGAATTAGCGGGAGTGTGTGCGGACCAGCTCTCGCTCTGGACTTTCAAGCGCCTGATTTCCTAGGCTCGAACTACAGAAGTCTTTCGAAGCATTTTGATCGACTCAAAAGAACGTTTGTACAATGACACGCACGGCAATTTAACGAATTTTTCGGCAATCACTACGTCATAAAAAAAGTGCTTAGGTAGGTGTCCTCGAAAATTTTAAATGTGGCAATAAAGGTCGCAAATAGCGCAACGTGTTAAAAGAAGCTTTATTTTGGTTTTATTCGTCGAATTTATGAACCAAAATGCAATGAGCGAAATCATGCTTCGCCGTTTAGTTTTTTAATTCAGAAGCGTGAGTGACAGAAGCTTCAATGGCTGAATATTTGAAAAAAGAAAAAAAGGTGAAATAAAACAACTGCCATCTACCCCATGGGCCGCGTTTCACAAAGATGAGCTGTTATTATTCACGGTAACGAACAATAGAGACAAACTTGAGAGCATCACAGTCTGTACAAAGGCAGAATTGTAATTGGTGCATGGCTTTTAAATTTACCGTGCATTTAATAACTGCTTTATTGTTAAATTCGGGGCTTTTACAGTAATTTTTAGCCTCTGAAAAGGAGAGCGTATATAAAACGTGCTCTGTTTTCGCTAGAACACGTAATTATATACCAATTCAATCCCGGGGTCGCGAAAACGTGAAATATTTGCATAGTCATTCGAATTCCGAAGTGGCGACTCCGTAACACTGGTGTACATCACATCGGATGGATGCAAGTCAGGCAGGCACTCACGTGAAACGTTGATAGTCCTGAAACAATGTTTCAAACGTCAGGGGAATTTGTATTCAACGTTTTTTATCACTGACACACTTTTAAATGTACTCCTGAACGAGAATTCAGGACGAGACCCCCTGGGTGAACAGAGTGGCGTGGTGTATAAGGTCAGATGTATAAGCTCCTGACAGAAGGACGCGTGTTAGATTCCTATAATGCGATGACACTGGCACGGGAAGTACGCTGGGGTGCAAGTAGATTTGTAGAATCAGGGTTTATTCATCGTAGTCAAACCGATGCAATAGTAATCATGGTCATGGTTCCCAGCCTGATGTTTACTACAAGATATAAGTAAGGCGTATTCTTTCGTCGGATGTAATTTGCGTGCTGAAACAGGGGGCGAGACGTCTATCTTTTGTTATCTTTATTATTGCGTGAAGCCAGTGATCAAAAAGTTTTTAGTACTAATAATCCCATACTACGCAATGGCACGGAAAAGTGATCGGAGTGATAGCACCGACAGGCAAGTGAGGATGTTGCGAGTAGGCTATCAATATTATGTGCCCCAGAGACCAAGAAACAGCGAAAGTATCCACAGCGACGCACCATGGGGTACGTAAGAGCGTTATCGACCACCGTGTCAATGCCACCTATAATTTTAGGCCAGCTCACTGCATCTGCTGTGGGCTCTGACGTCACTTCATTAACACCAGTGTGTTTCGCTGCACCGAGGTGCCTACGCTTGCTCTCTTCGCTTGACAGACATGATTGCCAAAGCCGACGAATGTTTTCATGGCGTGCTGGTGTGCTTGTTGAAGACTCGAGAAGACCATCTTTTCCTGCGTATAGGAACTGCAGCATGTATATGTGTTGCGTTTTGTGCAATGGGTATTCGCAATATGCACGGCTGCAAATCAGAATGGTTAGGTGATGCAGCGTTGCGAAGCACTGCGGCAAAGGGAATGAAGTTGCGAGTGTTCTCGTTTCCTAAAAACAACCGAAGAACTTCGACAAACTGACGCCGACATCTGTTCTCTTCGTGACCCGAAGGTACGTGTGTGTGTACTTTACATACTTATAAGTCGTTTCAATAGCACCATATCTACCACGTTCTGTTCTTCCTTTGAAATAAACGTGTCATGTGAGCATCTGACTAGTTGGCGCCCAGCCGCGGTGGTCTAGTGGCTAAGGTACTCGGCTGCTGACCCGCAGGTCGCGGGTTCAAATACCCGCTGCGGCGGCTGCATTTCCGATGGAGGCGGAAATGTTGTAGGCCCGTGTGCTCAGATTTGGGTGCATGTTAAAGAACCCCAAGTGGTCAAAATTTCCGGAGTCCTCCACTACGGCATCCCTCATTATCATATAGTGGTTTTGGGACGTTAAACCCCACATATCCATCAATCTGACTAGTTGTCGTAAGCCCTGGAATTGAAATAATAAACGCGCATGGCAGCACGTTTTCCGAACAAGCGTTTTTTCTTCAGGGTCGGTAAACATTTTGCTATTGGCGATTAGCACCGGGCACTTGTTGTGTTACCTTTGTTTCACTTGGTTGAGCAAAATGGAAAGGATGCTGTTGCATTATTTCGTGCATCGGTTTTATGCATAGTATTTTCTTGCATGTGTTCTTACCTATTTAGGCCGGTATTATTGCGGTAGCAACCCTAGCGTAATAAGTTTCCTGGAAATTTAGACATGTGTAGAGACTTATGGTAGAGCGCTTTCTTCATTGGTTTTCAGGTGTGTGATTTCTACTTCAAGCCAGAATACTTAAGAACCGCTACTAAATATAGACCGATTCAAGAATTGGCAGTGCAGTAGAAGCGCCCATGGGGGCTACTCGGCTACCCAGTACTAAGATTTTGCACGGGCCCTAAGTTATATGACCGACTGCGCACCACTGCGACAGGGGCCAGAGCAAACGAGAAAATGCCTCTTCTTGTGTCGGTCACAAGTAATTTTTGTGAAACAAAAGATTTCGTTTTCTCCTGCAATGGTCCTCCCGCTGATATTGTGCTGAATAACATACTTGTGGTAGCAGCATACAGTGTCCTCAATATCTACGTGTCTATGAAGACAGATGTTGAAAACAGTACAAATAAAGCTGCAGTAATTTTTCAAATGAATAGTAACAGTTTCTCTGCATGCTCTAGACAGGGTGCGTGTGTGCGTGTGTGTGTGTGTGTGTGTGTGTGTGTGTTGAAATAAATGATGACTATCATGTGCCTTATTTTTTTGTCACTGTGTTGGTGCAACAAACATTGCTTTTATAAATCGAGCAAACTTTCTATTGAGCGTACACTCTGATTTGTTCATGAAAGAAATGGCTCACAAGTGAATCTCCAAACACTTTCAAGCGCAAGACATTACCTAAACATGTGCCTTTTTTTAGTCAAAAAGCAGAATAAGGCTGTTAAGCATGTAATACTAACGGGAGAAGACGGTGGCGATGGATTCATACCCACCCGTACGCCCGCTCGCTCAAGCAAAACGAATGACGTCACGGCGGCAGTGAGCAGGCCTTATAAAATTCTACTATAGGTGGCTTTGGCCGAGTATGTTTTTCTGTGCATGGACACGGCATTCAGAATGGTCAAAGTATTTAACGCTGTAATAAGGTGGGCACAAAGATTAAATACGATAGCGTTAAAGTACACGTGCGATAAAAAAGCCCGTCTGTATCTAAATTAGAAAGAAAATAATTTTTTTCCACTGAGTTACTTCAAGAAAAAAAACTTTGTGGTATCGCGTTTGGTTGCCATATTAATTTGGGAACCTCTTGGTCATTTGCCGGAAAATTAAAATATCTTTGTTAGATTTGGCACTTCGTAGAAGCAGGTTTGCTTAGATCGGGTTTCAAGTGTTCTTAGATCCTACAATTGCATCGCACGAGTATTTTGCCCTGCTTTTAGCTCGAAGAACGTTTGTTTTTGTTTCAGAGCTTTCCAAGAGGAGATGCTTACGATAGCAGAATTTACGTGCAATAGGCAGCTTCGCAATATCCGAACCTAATTAGCACTACAGTTGAGATAATTACGTGCATTATTTAAAGAAACACCAATACTAATGTGCCACTCTTCACGTGCGACTTTTTGCGGACGGGTGTACTTAATCTGCTCAATTTTTCTACTTCCTAATTTATTTTGTTTTGAATTCACTAAACATACTGTCGAATTCATTATGGACAGAACGCCCCGCCACGGTGGTCTAGTGGCTAAGGTACTCAGCTGCTGACCCGCAGATCGCGGGTTCAAATCCCGGCTGTGGCGGCTGCATTTCCAATGGAGGCGGAAATGTTGTAGGCCCGTGTACACAGATTTGGGTGCACGTTAAAGAACCCCAGGTGGTCAAAATTTCCGGAGCCCTCCACTACGGCGTCTCTCATAATCAAATGGTGGTTTTGGGACGTTAAACCCCACATATCATCATTATGGGCAGAAACAGAGCACAAACTCACGGGACGAAGATAAGAGACACAAACAAGCGCTGTTTGTGTCTCTTCTCTTCGTCCCGTGAGTTTGTGCGCGGTTTCTGCCCATAATGTATCACCAACTAGCCCAACTTTCAGTCTTGTTCAATTCATTGCCATATGCAAGGACGATTGTTTCAAGGGGACAAAATATTCTGTAAAAGCTAGAAAAAAACACCTTGTATTTGTAAATGCAGCATTCATCCTAACTTTACGATTATACGTAAGCACTTTGTACAGAGATCACGATGACTAATAGCCGTTGCCTCAGTGGCAAGACGATTTTAGTCTTTGTTCTTCTAAGTCTATAAAAGACTTTGAGAAAGGACTATAAAATGCACTATGGCTTTACGTGCAACCACAGGGATATAATAGGCAACCATGCCATAGGTTCGACACTCCAGATTGATGTTGTATTGCCTGTGCATGTGTAAGAAAAACCTAAAGCTAAGTGTATACAAAATATTTTCGGATTGCATACCTTCGTCTGAATTCGGTCCCCTCGTTAAGGAAGCAAACCCGCACGCTCGGGTTCATCAACACAACGCGATTGACGCCAATACCATCACTACTGCAACGTTAACCTTAGACAACTACGCACCTGCCTTATGGGGGTCATCGAAACAATTTGAAATTATATGCGGTGGCGATACAAGCTAACGTAGGAGCCACTGAGAGTGATATAACGCATGATAAATGCCCTGTGGGCTATTGCAAAGTAACTCTACACATTATAAAGTGCAAGGTTTTAGTGTAGGTAACGCTGGCTAATACCTAATTAGTCACTGCTTGTTATGGTAAGGGCCTGGTACTAAAACTGCATATATAGGTTTTTGTTCAGCGGACCAGCGCTATAATAGAGCGTTAGTGATCTGGAATGACGACGTGGACATTTTGAAATTGTAACTTGTGTTGCTCAAACTGGCAACGCGATGTGACCTGGCGTCTCGAAATCAGAATATTTTAAACTAGTTTGACGTAAACTTGTTTTTCGGTGCCTGCGTAAGCACAGGCACCACGAGCTTCATTTTTTATGCTACTTCTTCGTTTTTTAGTGCGCTCTACTGAGGGCACTGTCCGCTGGCTTGCGTAAGTTTCGCAGCCGGGGCTCTGGAATTCCGCTCTCGGCAGAGATCAAAACAACGCAGAAAAAAGGGAAAATTGCGTTCACCAGTTGGCTTGACAAGAGCGCTGTAATTTCACCAGACGATCACAAGGAATGCACAAATGCATAAGGACGCACTGAGTAGTAAAATATGGTAAATACTTCAGCGGTTCCATATGGTTTCTCGGTATGAGATGTGAAGTAAACAAATCTAAATGTTGTGATGGGTTTGATTCGCAGTGCACAAAGTATCTGAATAGTCAAAAAGAATTAAAGACACTGGGAAGAATGCCAAGCCGTCCGACTGTTTTTTGGTAGCCTCAAATATATATATATATATATATATATATATATATATATATATATATATATATATATATATATATATATATATATATATATATATATATATATATACATATACATATATTTATATATATATATATATAATATATATATATATATATATATATATATATAGTCAAGTAGATCCTCCGTGAGCAGTCACAACGTGGTTTATTTCGACGTGTCAGCCAGAGTCTGGCCTTCATCAGGATTGAGCGCACAGTTTGTTGGTGCTGAGCTTTATACAATCTTAAATCAGAGGGGGGAACATAGAGAAAGAGTAAAAAGAAGAAGTAAAAAAGAGAAAAAGAAAAAGAAGAGAATATAAGGTGGACTCCCCCGGGCGACCCCTTTCATTTCTTTTCCCCCATCCCCCTCACTCTCCCTTTTTTCATTTTTACCTTTAGGATGTCTGTGGTCTGTGCATCCTTACTTTCAATAACGCATTGTTTCCGACCAGACGCTGTCGCCTGGCTCTTGCGGTTCGGTAAAAGAGCTGTTTTAAAAAGTTTAAGCCTTTAAACTACTCAGCGCTTCGTCGACATCTCGTCGTTGAAAGAGGGGCGCTGCGTATTGCCACAGAGGCTGGCAAGAAAGTGCAATGTTCATTATTGCCCGCTTCTGAATTACGCGTGCAGTAGGGGCCTCCTGATTGTGCACAGGGTTGCTGTTGGGCTTGTCATTCTTGGCACAATTGATTGGATAATAAGATAAAAAGAGATACAGATGACAGCTGTACTTAGGAAGAGTAGTTACACTTCAAATATTTTGAGTTGTCCAGTGCACTTCACAGCTGCAGTGCCGTGAACTCAGTTATTGTATTAATTGTTGTCGTTATTGTTTTCTAATGATTTAATTGCTGCAAGTGGACCCGGATTCTCATTTATTTCTCTATCGAGGGTGTTAAACTGGTGGATAAGGTATGACTCTCGTTGTTCACGTTCTCGGTTCAATATAAATTTCGTTTCTAAGAGTGTTACTGGTAGTTTCGCGAATGCATGGCCGGTAACATTGAGATGTTTTGATTGAGGTAGACTTGGGGCCGATTTCGCATGTGTTATTTGATTATTGAAGCGAATGCTAAATGGTGTTTCTGTTTGTCCGATGTACTGCATACTGCACACGTTGCATTAGAGTAGGTATACCACATTAGAGGAATCGCATGTTACGTTTAGTCGTATGTTAATCGAAAACTTGGATTGTATGCTGCTTGCTTCGTGTGTTTCTCGCATCGGTTTACATACAAGACATGGTGACTTTAAACAAGGTCGGCATGACTTATTAGAGGGTGAGGTATTGATTTGAGAGTGGACAAGTTTGTCTTTGAGGTTGCGTGGCCGTCGGTAATCGACGCCAGGAGCGGATGGGAATGCGCGTTTCAGACGTTCGCTTTGTTCCAGAATGTTGTGATGTCGTTCAAGGATTTTGCTTACATTGGGGTAATTTGGGCTGTAAGTTAAGCATAGGTTTGTTCGTTGTGCGTCTTCTTGCGGTGGTCTCTTCATAAGTAAGTCATCACGCTTCAGTTTTCTCGCTTTTTGAACGGCGTCATCTATTACATGGGGGGAGGGGGGGGAGGGTGTATTGTTGTTTATCGAGCATAAGTTTTAGCCTTTGTGAGCTCGTGTCAAAATCTGCATCTCTGGAGCAGATTCACTTAATCCGGTGAGCCTGACTGTAGGAAATACTGTTTTTGCAGTGGCGCGGGTGATCGCTGTGGTAATGGATGTATTGTTGTCGATCCGTTGCTTTGCGATATAGGGTTTTAGAAAGCTTGTAGAATGGTGGTAGATGGCATAGCTGAATTACGAAACATGTAAACAAACCATAGACAATATAACACCCCAGATTTCTCTGACATCGCAACTTTGACACGGATGGTCCTCGAAATAAATTCATTCGAATTTAACCAAGAGTATTTTCGACAAATCTGCGGGATCGCTATGGGCACCAAAATGGCACCCAATTATGACAACATATTTATGGGAAAGCTAGAATTGGAATTTCTCGCACAAAGTTCCTTAGAACCACTGTTATACAGAAGATACATAGACGACATCTTTCTTATTTGGACCCACAGCGAGGATGAACTTCTCAGCTTTATCGACACTTACAACGCTGTATATCCGAACATACACTTCGCACACACCTACTCGCAAGCAACCGTAAATTTTCTTGAGGTTACCATAACGATAGAAGAAGACAAGCTTTCTACAACCCTGTATCGCAAACCAACAGATCAACAACAATACATCATTCATCTCCAAAGCGATAACCCGCGCCACTGTAAAAACACTACTCCATACAGCCAGGCTCACCGGTTTAAGTGAATCTGCTCCAGAGATGCAGATTTTGACAGAAGCTCACAAAGGCTAAAACTTATGCTCGATAAACAAAAATACACCCTCCCCCCCCCCCCCCCACATGTAATTGATGACGCCGTTCAAAAAGCGAGAAAACTGAAGCGTGATGACTTACTTATGAAGCGACCACCGCAAGAAGACCCACAACGAACAAACCTCTGCTTAACTTACAGCCCAAATTACCCCAATGTAAACAAAATCCTTAAACGACAACAACATTCTGGAACAAAGCAAACGTCTGAAACGCGCATTCCCATCCGCTCCTGGCGTCGTTTACCGACGGCCACGCAACCTCAAAGACACACTTGTCCACTTTCAAATCAATACCTCACCCTCTAATAATTCATGCCGACCTTGTTTAAAGTCACGATGTCTTGTATGTAAAGCAATGCGAGAAACACACAAAGAACCAGCACACAATCCAAGTTTTTGATCAACATATGATGAAACCTAACATGCGATTCCTCTAATGTGGTATACCAACTCTAATGCATCGTGTGCAGTAGGCAGTATATCGGAAAAACAGAATCACCATTTAGGATTCGCTTCAATCATCACATAACATATGCGAAATCAGCTCCAAGTCTACCTCTATCAAATCATCTCAATCATACCAACCATGCATTCGACAAACTACGAGTAACACTCTTAGAAACGAAATTCATATCGAACCGAGAACGTGAACAACGAGAGTCATACCTTATCCACCAATTTAACACCCTCAATAGAGTAATAAATGAGAATCCGGGTACACTTGCAGCAATTAAATCATTAAAAAACAATAACGACAAGAATGTAAATAATAACTGAGTTCACGGCACTGCAGCTGCGAAGGGCACTGGACAACTCAAAATATTTGAAGTGTAACTACTCTTCCTCAGTACAGCTGTTTCTATTTTTACCTTACTATCCGATCAATTGTGCCAAGCATGACATGCCCAACAGCAACCTTGTGCACAATCAGGAGGCCCCTACTGCACGCGTAATCCAGAAGCGGGCAATAATTAACATTGCACTCTCTTGCCGGCCTCTGTGGCAATACGCAGCGCCCCTCTTTCAACGACGAGATGTCGACGAAGCGCTGAGTAGTTTAAAGGCTTAAACTTTTTAAAACAGCTCTTTTACCGAACCGCAAGAGCGAGACGGCACTGCCTGGTCGGGAACAATGCGTTACTGGAAGAAAGGATACAGGGACCGCAGACATCCTAAAGGTGAAAAGGAGAAAGGGAGGGAGAGGGGGAGGGAAAGGAATAGTGAAAGGTGGCGACAATATATTGACAACGTTTGCGAAAACCGCAATTTTCACCTATACGGTGTGTTCCATCTTAAATATGTCGTGTTACAAATAAAATCAGAAATAGTAAACTAAACGACGCCTTCCAATCCGTCTCGTCTGCATCGGAAATACTGGCGGTAAACTTAACCGTGAATGTTTTCGTATTGACTATCCCATTCATTAAGACTTATGGGCGGTAGAAATATGTATATGAGAGCTTTTGGTGTATGATGTATCAGTGTAAACTAATCTATTCTTTCACATTATTGTCTCTTAGAGCGAGAAAAGTAACAGCGGCGAACGCGACCACAATACCTGTGGACTACCGCCACGTCGACTTTGCGGTTATGCAGCTCATAATGCTCGGGCGTCGACTGCGTTGCATGAAGCTTTTCAAGGCGCAGCTCTTAGGCGGGCGTTGCTTTATTAATCGGCATCGCCGTTGTTGGCTGGTCAGTCAGCGCATCGTGTTGAGCTAATGAGATCGAAATAGAATGACTGTGAAGTTAGTTTGTCATTGGCACGATCCCCTAGCCTCTGGCCTCGCTTTCTTTCTCTGTCATGTGCGCTAGCCGCTCGATAGGAATGACACGTGCTTTGCGGCTGACTTAGCTTGTCGTAACGGGGCTGTCAGCACTTCGATGGATTCGCTACGTCGGCAATTCATCACAGTTTTGTACGTAACACTCGAGTGCTGGTAGTTTCTGTGGTAGTATGTAATGAACGCTACATTGATACAATAGCGGAGAGTCAGAACTTTAAAGTTCACTTGCTCCAACTCAAAGCGGCGCTCAGAGTGCGCATTAGTCAGTGTCGCAATCGCGAGTGAATTGTTTTTTCTCAATCGTATTTATCAGATCGACTTTCCGCGGATGCGCACCGTACTAAAGAGGCCGTTCGAGTTGCCCTACTCTCACTGCAATGCCAAGCCAGTTATGCAAGCTGACTGGGTGAGCATTCAAATGCAGGTTGCTGGAGATATAGATAGCTATTGTAACGATGCTGAAGGACTCGGGGTGTAATAAAACATATTTATTAAAGGGCGAACCTGTGCCCACAACTCAAAGGGACTATGGTCGTAGCACGTTACAGCAGAACACCAAAGATGTCTCCTTCTTCTACTTCTTCAAGAAGAGTCCCACGCGTGTGGCGCACATCAGCATGGGCCAGCAGGGTTCTCGTGCTATCATCATCGTCTCTACGCAACACCAGACGGCACGCATGTATGTCCCTGTGCGCGCGGTGATGGGCGCGTTGCTTGAATGCATTGAATGCAGGAACTATGTCGCGGCAATATATATATATATATATATATATATATATATATATATATATATATATATATATATATATATTGTAACGCGGACTGAAAGAGCGAGGAAGAAGAAGAGATCGGACGCGCTCGAGCGATGGTGATTCAGCAGTGACGGTAGAGCGCTGACATTTTTTCATTGTAAATAAACCCATCACATCCGTAACAGCTTTGGTGGAGGTGCTGGGTAACTTGCCATCCTGGACCCCGCAGCAGAAGTTCTTCGAAGAAGCAGACGCTTAGCTGGCCTACCTCCGGATAACATCAGCATGAACGACGACACGGCAATCCCATCGACGTCCTACGCTGCTGCATCCACCAGTGCCACCGACACGGCACAAGGTGGCCGTCGACCTCGACAACCAGACTACTGGGCACCTGAGCCACGAATTTTCTCAGGTAAAACTGACGAAGACGTGGACGCTTGGCTAAAACACTTCGAGAGAGTGAGCCGCTACTACGAATGGGGCGCACCGGCGAAGCTCGTGAACGTAGTATTCTTCCTTGCCGGGACAGCCTTGCTTTGGTTTGAGAACCATGAACATATCCTCCCCACTTGGGATATATTTGTTAAGGAACTGAAGGCCTGCTTTGGGGACACGAGTTCCATGAAAAAGAAAGCTGAGCAAACGCTGTCACGTAGGGCTCAGTTGCCCGGCGAGACGTGCACAACCTACATTGAAGAAGTGTTGAAGCTTTGCGGAATTGTCAACGCAAATATGTCTGACGAAGACAAAGTCGGTCATTTGTTGAAAGGCATCGCCGAGGACGTGTACAATTTTTTGATAACAAAAGAAAACTTGAACACTCCTTCGATTTTCAGGCAGCAGTGTCGCGCATTCGAGGCGTTGAAGACCCGAAGAATTTTACCCAAGTTCGGGCGCTTGGACAATGTTCCCACTGTCGCAAGTATGGACGTCGCCACCTGCGAAGACATTTCCTACCTCGTACGTCGGGTAGTTCGAGAAGAGCTCGTACGACTTCAAGCAGGTGACGTTCACCACCAATGCTCGTTCGCCGCGTGCCCCGAACCACCTCCCTACTGGATGCGAGAGCGTCACGTCGAAAACCGACCACGCACAGAAACTGCAGATTTTACCCCGCGGCTTCCGTTTTCCCCGACGGGTCGTGGCTACCACCGGATGTCATCATCTCGACGTGCCGCTGCGGACCCCCGACCGTCGTCAACCAGGCCTCTACCAGAAGATTACTATGCTTCATCACAAAATGTTCCTGCGGAGCACGACCCGTCTGCACGTACTTCTGCCACCTCTGCTCCGGCTAACGTAAGTCGACAAGTCCCCGTTTGCTACACCTGTGGTCTCCCAGGGCATATTTCGCGCTTCTGTCCCAGACGGCCGCCTGCACCGCCACGTTTTTCGACGTATCCGGCTCGTATGTACGAAACGCCTGTGCCGCCACGTTTTTCGACGCACCCGCCTCGTATGCACGAAACCTGGACCTCTCACTCGGCCGACCACCGTCCCCGACAGCAATGGCCTAACGAATTTCGCAGCGAGTCCCCTGCCTCCGAGAGAAGCCTGACGCCACCTCCGACACGGTCCCGCCGGTCGCCGTCTCCGCGTCGTCGGTCACCTTCCCCGCATCAGCTGGGAAACTAACTGGTGCGACCGATGGAGGTGCGGTCGCAGGACGGTCAGTTTCGCCAATTCCTCCTTCTGCTGTGATGTTGATGAACAAAGTGCGTGTGTGTATAGACGGTGTAGATACTCTTGCTCTTGTAGACACTGGTGCTGCTGTTTCGGTTATGAGCCTTCGTTTCAAACATCGTTTCTTGGGTCACAAAGTTATGTTCGCGTGGAATCGTAAAGAAACTTTTCGTGGAGTTGGAGGCGAAACGTTATGCCCTGTTGGTATTTGTTCAGTTGTACTCACGATTGGTGGACGAAATTTCCGAGTTGAATTCACCGTACTGGCTCGCGCAACTCATGACATCATTTTAGGGATAGACCTCCTTCATGAATGCGGCGCTACGCTTGACTGTGGAACTGGAGAGATTCTTCTACAAAGTACGTTGCCCGCTGCAATAGTTGACGATTTTCCGACTCTGCCCATCGATGCTTTTTCGTTGTCTGAAGATGTGACGATCCCTGGTCGGACAGCAGTGTTTGTACCCGTATGCTCTTCTCATGTCCGCTCAGGACCCTGCACTGGACTTGTGGAGCCTGATCATGCAAACGCCATTAAGAAGAATGTGCTGGTCCCACGGTCTGTCCTTACAGCCATCGACGGACATGCTTGCTTGTGGGCACTCAACGCAGCCTCAGAGCCTGTTGTTCTACCAGCCGGATTCAAACTGGGTACGTTCGAGGAGCAGGCCACAATTGACGTGAGAATGGTCTCGGAGTCTCCAGCTATCAGTCAGACTGCGCCCAACTACTCAGCCGAGATTAAACGCATGATCAACAAGTCGTTGCCTTCTTCCGAGCAGAATGTCCTTGAGGAGGTACTTACACGCTACGCGGGAGTCTTTGATTTCGCTCAAAACAAGTGTTGTTCCAAGTTGCCCGAATCCCGTATGCACCACCGCATCAACACGGGAGATGCTACACCGATACGCCAGAAACCCTATCGCGTATCCCCGTCAGAGAGGCAAGTGATCGCCGATCAGGTCAACGACATGCTGCAAAAAGGCGTTATTCAAAAGTCAAGCAGTCCCTGGGCAGCTCCTGTTATATTGGTAAAAAAGAAAGACAACTCTTGGCGATTCTGTGTAGACTACCGCCGTCTCAACGCCGTCACAAAGAAAGACGTGTATCCGCTACCACGCATCGACGATGCTGTTGATTGTCTGCACTCGGCCGCATACTTTTCGTCTGTCGACCTAAGGTCTGGATACTGGCAAATACCAATGCATCCGTCTGACAAAGAGAAGACTGCTTTTGTCACGCCTGATGGATTATTTGAATTCAACGTTATGCCGTTTGGCTTATGCAATGCCCCAGCTACCTTCGAGCGATTCATGGACTCCATCCTTCGCGGTCTCAAATGGGAGATATGTATGTGTTATCTCGATGATGTAATTATTTTTGGCAAGACATTCCACGAACACAACCATCGGCTTAGCGTTGTTCTAGACTGCGTCAAACAAGCTGGTCTCGTTTTAAACGCAAAGAAGTGTCATTTTGGTGAGCGTCAAGCCCTTGTGCTTGGATATCTAGTTGACAAGGACGGTATAAGACCAGACCCGCACAAAATCAGTGCTGTCCGAGACTTCAAGCAACCGACGTCTTTGAAGGATCTCCGTAGCTTCGTGGGCCTGTGTTCTTATTTTCGTCGGTTTATCAAAGACTTCGCCCAGCTTGCTCATCCCCTGACAGAGTTGCTCCGCAAAAACACTCCATTTCGATGGACCATTGAGTGTGAGGCTGCTTTCGAGCAGCTGAAGTATTTGCTTACTTCCGGGCCCCTCTTGTGCCATTTCGACCCGGAGGCACTCACGGAACTGCATACAGATGCTAGTGGTATCGGAGTTGGTGCCGTGCTAGTTCAATATCACGATAGCCGGCAGCACGTCGTGGCGTATGCAAGTCGTACTTTGACTAAGGCGGAGAGGAATTATACGATCACCGAACTGGAATGTCTTGCAGTTGTTTTCGCCGTCCAAAAGTTCAGACCTTATTTGTACGGCCGGCAGTTCAAGATCGTCACAGATCATCATTCGCTTTGTTGGCTTGTCGGACTACGTGACCCAGCTGGTCGGTTGGCTCGCTGGGCCTTACGGCTTCAAGAATATAACTATTCTGTGACCTACAAGAGCGGTCGATGTCACGCAGATGCCGACTGCTTATCTCGTCTTCCGTCTCCAACTGTGGATGCTGATGATGATGATTTTGACAACTACCTGGCCGCAATCTTATCCAACTTCCCAAATTTGGATGTCTTTCGTCACGAACAACAGCGTGACCCTTCGCTGAAACCAATGATTGATGTGGCTCGTAGCTCTAAACGCGCCACGCCATTCGTGATTCATGACGCCCTACTATATCGCAAGAATTACTCCAGCCATGGTTCCACACTACTACTCGTCGTGCCAGAATGCCTGCGTCTTGCGGTATTCCAAGCCATGCACGATGACATCACGTCTGGGCACCTTGGATTTGCCCGAACGCTTCACCGTATCCGACAACGTTTTTACTGGCCTCGACTCTGGAAGACCACCAAGCACTACGTCGCAAGTTGCGATGTCTGCCAACGCCACAAACAACCTACCACACCATCGGCCGGCCCACTGCAGCCGGTTAAGCCACCGACATCACCATTCAAAAAAGTCGGCATAGATTTACTGGGCCCTTTCCCCAAGTCTACCACCGGCCGCCGCTGGATTATTGTGTGCGTAGACTACCTGACGCGATATACTGAAACGATGGCGGTTGCTTCAGCCACATCATCTGATGTGTCATGGTTTCTTCTACACTCGATCATACTTCGTCACGGGGCCCCTCGTGTGGTGATAAGTGATCGCGGCCGTCAGTTTACCGCTGACGTTGTCGAAGAGTTGCTACGGCTTTGTGGGTGTCAGTATCGCCATTCCACGCCATACCACCCTCAGACCAATGGCCTCACTGAGCGCACCAATCGTACCATCATCAACATGCTTTCAATGTACGTCGCAGCGGATCACAAGAACTGGGATGCCGTATTACCTTTTGTTACATACGCCTTTAATACCGCGAAACACGAAGTCACAGGTTATACGCCTTTCTTTCTTTTCTATGCTCGTCATCCGCAAAGTTTCCTTGACACCATACTTCCATTTTCGACGAACGAAAATGCCAGTGTCGCGCAGACTTTGTGTCGCGCCGAAGAAGCTCGTCGACTTGCTCGGCTCCGAACTCTTTCCGCCCAAGCTCGCGCGAAAGACCGTTACGACGCAAAACACCCGCCCGTGACTTTCGCTACAGGTGATTTGGTCTGGCTGTGGACGCCTGTTCGAAAAAAGGGACTTTGCCAGAAGTTTCTCTCTAAGTACTCAGGACCGTTTGTGATTACTCAGTGCTTAAGTGACATCACTTACGCTGTCGCGAGAGTGACAGCTCAGAATCGGCGTTCGCGCAAGACGCAAATTGTGCACATTGCCCGATTGAAGCACAACAACCGACCGCTTCTACTCGCTCGGTGAGCTTCGTCTGGCCCGGAGGGAAATGTAACGCGGACTGAAAGAGCGAGGAAGAAGAAGAGATCGGACGCGCTCGAGCGATCGTGATTCGGCAGTGACGGTAGAGCGCTGACATTTTTTCATTGTAAATAAACCCATCACATCCGTAACAATATATATATATATATAGAGAGAGAGAGGGAGATAAATACATAGATGGATAGATAGATATAAAGATAGATAGACAGATAGATAGATAGATAGATAGATAGATAGATAGATAGATAGATAGATAGATAGATAGATAGATAGATAGATAGATAGATAGATAGATAGATAGATAGATAGATGCATGCTTGTAGTTCTGCGATTATAGTATGTACTGACTCGCCCGAGTCACTATTGGAGTAAGGTTTACCATCAAATGGTCAGCATCATAAAAAAACTATAAAAGCTTGCATGAAGCCGCAGAAGTGTAAGTGCAAGGAACTGCGAGACTGGGTAAATCTGACGACAAATTCAATTGCTTCTAGTCCATTGCTTTGCCTCAGCTAAAATACTTTTTGAGGCGCTTTGGTTCAGTCTTGGGTAGATTTGAGCATAGGCGAACGCGAGAAGAGATGACTACACTAGCGCTCGTGTTGTCGTACTGTCTTCTTGTGTGTTGCCCGCCTGGCCTTAGCTATAGGTGATGCTAGGTTGTTTCAGCGTTGATTAGCAGTGCAGAGAGGTTTGAGTTAAATCACAGGCCATAACAGACACGACACCGTCGTCGAAGCTCCCTAGACAGAAGCAGCATACTGAAACTAAGCGCTGGGACCTCTCACAGATGTACGGGTACGTCATTTCTTGTGTAAGCTTTCCATGTCTTGAGATAGTTCTCGCAGCTGACGTCGCCTTTTCTGCTATCTAATTTATCTCAATATGCGTACTCATGGTTTTAGGATTACCGCCACCGTTTCGCCGCCATTTGTGTTCGAACTAACTGTTACCGTTTTTTTTTCTGTGGACCAGTGATGAATAGTGGTATCTACCTGTTTTGCGAGACACGTACCAGTTCATGAGGATGATAGTTTTCTGCAATCGACTCACAGGGAAACAGCTTTGCAGTCTTGAAAAAAAGAAGAAACCTTCACGAAGTCCCTCATGTATTCCAAACACTTCGTTGAGAACGCTCCTGCTTACTGGAGTATACTCACTGATAATCCTGCTGCTGCTGATGATGAATTACGTTGCAGTCCTGTGTAACAGAATGGCAGGGACGGCAGCTTGCAAACACGTCACTGGTTACGTAATTCACGTGGTGTGATGTCTAATGTGATAATACGCATCTTACACGTAATATTGGATATGTTAACACGACTCCTTGCCCGATTTGAAAGCTGTATAGGATCTTTGGATCCGAAGCTTTTCTTAGCGAACTTCGGCGACTTTGAGCATATCTATCTATATATCTATCTAGGCGCCTACGACGCTTAGGTCTCCTGACCGTTTTGATAACGGCATCAATACCAAAATCGGTATGGCATAACACGACTGTACGACGAGCATAACTGCCTAGTCATAACATGAAAGTCAAGATATGTATGTCATGAATGTCATAATTTACATTTCATGGTCCTGCACCTCTTGTGGTGGTTTCGTTTACATGGCATGTTGCAAAACTGGTATGGTATGCCATGATTGAATGGCCAACACACGAGACAGACCTTATCATGTAAATCTTGACATGCGTATCATGTTACAACATAAAAACATGCCCCGCTCATGACGCGGCTGCGGCCGTTTCCCTAGCTTTGAATATATCAAATTTAGTATAACGGGACGTGAATGGATGACGAAGATATGTGATTGATGCAAACATGATAATTATGAGATTTGTGTCATGTAACAACTTGACTACATGCCACGAACAGGACGCACTCGTGGCCGTTTTGCTGGCTTCATATATGCCAATTTTGGTACAACGAGACTTGAATGGATGACGAAGGTATGTGACTGGTGTAAACATAGTAATCATGACATACGTGTTATGGAACAACATAACTTCATTCCACACTCATGATGCGCCTGCGGCCGTTTTGCTAGCTTCGAATATACCTAATTCGGTATAACGGGACGTGAATGGATGAAGAAGGTAAATGACGCGTCCAAACACGATAATCATGACATGCGTGTCATGTAAAACTTGATTACATGCTACGTTAATAGTGCGCTTGCGGTCGATTGTTTCGCTAGCTTCGCATATAGAAATTTCGGTGTTACAAGATGTCAAGGATTAAGGTATTTGACTGGTGCAAACAAACTAATCATGACAGGCGTGTCATGTAAGAAAGAATTTGGCAACATACCCCCCTCTTGATGCGCTCGCGGCCGTTTCGCTAGCAACACATATAGCAAATTTGGTCTTGCATGACGTGAATGAACCACAAAGGTAAATGACATCTCCAACCATGATAACTTGGCAAGCGTGTCATCTAAAACATCACTACATGCTACGCTCTCATAGCACGCTCACGGCCAATTCGCGAGGTCTACATATAACGAATTCGGTATAATGTGACATGAATAGACGACGATCGTAAATGATGCATTCAAACATGATAATCATGACATGGAAGTAATGTAAGGCATAATTTACCCCCGCCTTCAAACTTTGAGCTGATCTTAAAGTGACATATTACCATTCTTCATTCGTGCTTCGCATGTCGTCGATTCTCCTTGTATGTAGGATCTGTTATTTTTTTTTTCATAGCGTTTTCACTCACTGTTGTGGCTCTGTGGTAGATTACTTTACCGCCAAACAGGATACCAGGGATTTGATTCCAGCGAGAGCTCCAATTTTCATGCGATTGCAACAACGAAGTTGTTTACGACAGCCGTGATTTGTGTGTGTGGCCTGTCAAACCACTGATATCATCATAAATGAGTAAGTAGCTCAAAATCTTTGGTAGGTTTTGTTACCCCGCACTGATCCACTTAACATGAAGAAGACAAGTTTGCCCAACAAGTATCTGCGAAATGGCAGCGTCGCACAGAACACCACGTAGAACGAGAGATCATTACAGAACAAGAAGCGTAACATTGGCTACGAGAGGACCCCGAAGTTATGGAAGGCTTACGCCAATGACGACGAACTCTTAGACCTATAAGGGGCGAACGCCCACTTTCAGCACTAAAGTTTCCGTCTGAGGTGTTTGGACATCCGTGTCGTGTTTGGGGCTAGAACCTCCCTGCGCTAAGAATCACCGAATGAAAGAGCTAGCACCACCTAGCTATGGCCTAGAAGCAAACTATAGAACCAGTCTGATTAGTCTGAATAGCCGTGCGCTATCGATTTTTCAAACCTTGCGTGGCTAAGTTCAAGCTTACCTTTCTATTAGGTTTCGAGAGGTTTTGTAGACTTCTGCGTATACGCAATTCATGCTTGTTAGTTCTATCGACTATGCTGCATAAGAAGAGCTATATACATTGCCGTTTATATGAACTAAGACTGCTGCGTATCAAATATGACACCATTTACAATCTCAAGTTTTCAGTGTACTGTTGCGCACGATTTTTTTTTTTTACGGCAGGCATTACAATTTACGACAGGTTTGACCGCCGCTTTCCGCGAGCCACGTGAGAAGTAGTTCAACGTCATACTTTTTCTACAATATTGTACTGCCTTTATGGCCAGTCATTTGAATCATTTCTGCAAATTGAGAATGCGAAGAACTTTAGGATAATTCGATAATAAATTAACATGAAACGTATACGTGAATGAATTATGGCAATGTATTTATTGTAGTAAGAGTATCGATAGCCATGAATTATCGTTATGTAAATTTGTCCCAGTTGCAAGGAGTTCCCATATGAAATACTTAAACTCACAAATGTCCTTTGTGGTCTTGTACCGCAAGCAATAGTTTTTGAGGCCTGTGTCTCATAAACAACATCAGCCCTTCCTTTTCATAAGTGAATTATAAAATAAATGGTCAGCCTGAAACTGTTTACACATCTACGATATAAGTTCTTGGTGGTGAGCGATGGAACAGTGAACTTCGTGTCTGAAGCTTTTTCCTAAATTTCTTTTCTTTGCCTGTAAGTGTAGATTTCTGTGTTTATTGCGCATTCAAGGCTATACCCAGGGGTTGAAATTGATTGGCTATCTTCGCTGTTATGCTTTTTCAGCGCAGTTTCCATAACATATTCGAACACTCCACACTTGCTTTTCAATTGAAGGTAAGTACCGCCATCTATCTGGCTTTTGACAAAACTTGAGAAAATGTCGCTATCCTTCATAGCTTGATGTCGCTAGCTCACAACGACAGCAACGAATTGAACGAAGCAGCTAAAGCTCTGCCTCCGTTTAAATTACTTCTCAACAGTTTATACACGAGTTTTTCTTCACTTTCTGGCGCTATGCGCTAAATGAATAAAGAAATAGTCACAATGAAGGGAAAGAGCAAACTGTTAAATAATATACGCTTT